>NC_088380.1:9657954-9960984 GCF_037993035.2 Macaca fascicularis | reverse complement strand
GGTTTTCTTTTAGTTTTACCTCCTACATTTTCTAGGAGTAAAATCATATTATCTGCAAAGAGTGATACTGCTTTTATCTCTTTTTCAGTTTACATCAGTCACTTAATTCTATCTGATTGCATTAGCTAAAACCTCCCAAACACGATTGAGTTATAGTAAGGAGATACCCTACACTTTGTCGTGCTTCCAACTTCAGTCAGAATGCATTTAGGATTTTACAATTTAGTGTAGTGTTTTCATAATGACTTCTGATAGCATTCAAAACTCCTCTTAAGAAGTTTTTTTAAAGTTTTACCTAAAGCATTTAATCAAATATTTTATTTTACTTAAAGTTTTTAATGATCATTTTTGTCTCAATTCAATCATTATTTTTTCCTTTGGATTTGATGTGATTTTTTTTTTTACTCAAATTATTGATTAGTTTACTTAATTACATTGTTAAATTCTCTAAAGTTGAATCATTCCAGCAAGTGCTAAATAGAACTTTTGTGTAGTAGAAAATACCCTAAATAAAATTAAAGGATAAATGAGAGACTTAGGGAAAATATTTGTGACAGAATATACGTAAATTACTTGCAATATGTGTTATATATTATGTATGACATATAATGTGATCTCTATCAGTAAAAAACTAGAAAATGGGCAAATATAAATAGGCAAAACAGAAGAAAAATACAAATGGCCAGTAACTATGTAAAAATATGCTCAAAATAACTAATAATTTTTAAAATATAAATTAAAATGAGGTGAAATTTTGCCTTTCAAAATGGCAGCATTTCAAAGGACTAATAACATCAAGTATTAGTGAGTATGGGGAAAAATCGGTGTCTTCATAAATCTTTAGTACAGGTATAAATTAGAATAACCTTTGAAAATAAAATTTGTTTTTATATGTTAAGAATTTTACTGTGCGTATATAATCTTTCAGCAATCTTACTGTTAGTAATCTATACAAAAGCCACAGAGTGAGTTGAAAACGACCAGTGTGTGTCAGGCTACATTGTATAGAACAGTGAAATAAGAAAATCTCTTACAGGTAAAGCAATAGGGGGCTTGTTAAGCAAAGTATGGGGCACCAATACAATACCATCGAATACCATGGGGCAGTCAGAAAGAAAGAATGGGTCTAAGCTTTCCAGGATGTACAGCTGAGTTCCATTGTTAAGTATAAAAATACATGTTGCTTAAATGTGTATCGGCTCTGGAGACACGTCTCAACAAGCGTTGGGCAGTCAGGATCACACCGTTTTATTAGTTACAAGTAAAAAATAGTTCATTATGGTGGATTCAGCGAAAAAGAGTAGACTGGGGAGTCCATGACATCCTTAAGAGGCCTAGAGAATAGGCTCTCTGCTTGTAGGAGTTGGCCTGACAGTGAGAGTCCTCCCACCCCCCTCCCGCCACCCCCAAGCCTGGGATGCTACGGTTTGCCCCGCTGTCAAGCTTGGATGCAGCTGCTGCTGCCCTGCGTCTCATGCTGCATCTGCTCCAGTGGCTAGAACGGCAAGCTGTCACCTCCAGGAGTCAGATGCCCCCACCAAAGGTAGATTCCAGTGGAGCCTCCTTCCTCAGGCTGATCCTTCCCAAAGGAGAGTCTGGGGAGTGAGGATCAGCTTGGTGGAGCCTGGAAACTCCTGGGACCCAGCTGTCAAATTTACAACTCTCAGTCCTTTGGGGTCTGCTTTGGGAAGGTGGGACTCACAAGGCTAGAAATTCCCCAGACATACCCAAGGGTGTTCGAAGATGCTGAGAAGCCAGTAAAACATGGTCAGTGTCCACAAGAGATAGAGCCAACCTATTTAGACAGTGATTGTCTCCGGAGGGTAAAATCAGGGGTTGCCGTGGCAGGAACTCTTTGGTGGAGCTCCAGGAAGCACCAGTCACACTGGAGTGGAGTTTATGACACAGAAGTATTGGTGGCTGGGGGAGTGCATGTATGGGTGTACAAGTGTGTCTGTACATGAAACATGTCTGTGTATGCAATGAATATTAATACATATTTGCAATTTTTTTTTTTTTTTTTTTTTGAGACGGAGTCTCACTCTGTCACCCAGGCTGGAGTGCAATGGCACGATCTCAGCTCACTGCAACCTCTGTCTCCCGGGTTCAAGAGATTCTCCTGCTTCAGCCTCCCAAGTAGCTGGGACTACAGACGTGTGCCACCATGCTCAGCTAATTTTTGTGTTCTTAGTAGAGATGGGGTTTCACCATATTGGACAGGGTGGTCTCGAACCCCTGACCTCAGATGATCCACCCACCTCAGCCTCCCAAAGTGCTGGGATTACAGACATGAGCCACCGTGCCTGGCTGCAAAGATGTTATTTTTATTTATTTGTGGTTTTCATTATTTTTCATCCACAAAGCTAAAAATAAATAAAATGAGCTAGCTGATCGAGACCTTTCTACTCCTATAATTTTTAATTCTATAAAACCTAATAAACGATAATAAAATTCAATATAAAATATTTTGATAATGTAATACTTCATTTATACAGTATATGGATCATTGAGAGCAAAATGTAACTTGGGGTCTTGGAGTTCAGCAACCTTATTTGTGAAGCAGCAGGTCCAGATTGATTTAAATGGCTTATCTCAGCCAGCAAACTAGTACGAGCTAATGGAACTAGAGCCCATTCCAGGGTTTCAGGTCCCAATCCCCATTGCAATGCTGTCTGGTGATGGCAGCTGAGACCAACCCTTGGACCTCACTTCTTTCTAATTGTCTCTGTGCTGAGTTACTCTCGCCCTTTCACCCATACTCCCTTGTGATGCAATGCTGTACTGTGGCTATTCTACTGCTACAAGTCTTGGTTTGACTCCAAATTCAGTCATTTTCTGTCTGTGTGACTCCAGGCAAGAATATAATAAGTGAGCTCCTATGGGGTTGCCGTGAGCATCAAGTAAAATGCTTCATGAAATGCACGGGGTTTTACACTTGGTGATCTCAGAATGGATTTTATTAGCAGCTGTAGCCACCTTCTTAATAGAGAAATCAAATGGCATCACTTCCCTTTACAAAACCCACACTGAAGGGTGGAATTCCATCACATGAAGGGTGGGAGGCCCTTACAGAGCCACACATGTCCAGCCACTGTCTGTCTCTTTGACATCATCTCCTTCAATACCCCTGTCCCAGATTCACCAATGTTCTTGTTGGTGGAACTTGCAACTCTGACTGTCAAGTCAGGATTTTTGCACTTACTCTTTATATTAGTCCGTGTCCTCCAGAAAGAATCAATACAATGAAAATAGATGATGATTAGCTAGATAGATAAACAGACAGTTGGGATTTATTAAAGGAAGGGCCTCATGAGATTATGGAAGTAGAGAAGTCTCAAAATAAGCCATACGCAAGCTGAAGAACTAGAGAAGTTCAGTCCAAAGGCCCGAGGACCATGGAAGTCAATGGTGTAACTCCCGGTCTGAGGCCAAAGGCCTGAGAATCCAAGGAGGTCACTGGTGCAAGTCCTGGAGTCCACAGGCCAGAGAGCCTATGATTCTAATTGCCAAGGGCAGGAGAAGAAGGGTGTCCCAGCTCCAGGAGAGACAGTGAATTCACCTTTCCTCTGCCTTTTTCTTCTATCGGGCCTCCAGCTGATTGGATGGTGCCCACCTGCATTGAGGGTGGCCCTTCCCCACTCAGTCCACCAACTCACATGCCAGTCTCCTCTGGAAACGCCCCCACATATGCACCCAAAAGCAATACTTGCCCAGCTTTTAGGCATTCCTTAATTCAGTTAAGTGGACGCCAAAATTTAACTGTCATAGTCTCTTTGCCTGGAATATTCCCTCTTCCTCCCGTCTCACCCCAAGATCTTTGCATAACTCATTTCCTTTCACTGTATCACTCAGCAAAGCCTTCCATGAACACACTATGGAAAACTCCACCCCCTTCCTCTCCGTTCTTCAGCCCCTCACCTGCTTTACAGAAGGGTCACCACCTGCTCTCCCACTGAAACGGTAGCTTCAGGGATACTGCTGAAGGGATACTGCTGCATTGATGCCGAGTGCTGACCTGGTGAATGCACGTAGCAAATCCTCAGTAAGTCCTGAAAGAAGAGATGAACTATAGCATTCATTTGTGGGATACAGTCCTGATTGCATATTGATAAACTTGCTTCTCTTCTTAGTCTTTTGCAAGTTTCTTTCCCATGGAATCCATCTCTTGTTGAACTATTACTACTCGAACGTATCTGGAACTGATTTCAGTATTGGTCCTCTGAATAACAGAGGCCCTCTTCTCTGTACTTGCCTCTCTTTATTGAACTGGGAGCCTCCGATAGCCCTACCCCACTCATAGACCTGCAAGGATGATCATCCATGCAGGACCCGTGCAAGTGTCTCTTGACATCTTTGTGCAACATTGTTGGTGACTTTAGATCCTTTGTGGTCTGCCTACTTGAGATCAGCCTCCTTGAGATCACCTACATGCTTAAAATTGCCCCTCTTAGTCCCCAGTATGTTCCTTTGCTGGATCTATACCTTCTATTGTAGTCCAGTTTTAGATGCAGTAGTTCTCAAAGCAACCATAAAGAGAGGTCCAGAAGTCACTCATTTTTGCACCAATTCAATCCTTTTGATGGACGTCCATTTGGTTTCCACACTTTAATATCTGAAAACTAAATTCAGCAGTTGTTAGAAGAAAGAGCAATTTCTCCTATAGAGAAATGGTACATTTGCCTGAAGACCTCTTCCTAACCATATGAAGACTGTTTACTAAGAAAACACTCTAAACCTTTCTAGCTTTGATTGTAGCAACAACAACAACAACAACAAAAAACTCTACATGTTTGTATTTCATTGTCTGATGTCCTATGCAGAAGAAAATGTGTAGGCTTTTAAAAAAACATATCCAACTCACCATTGGGTTATACCACTGTGTAAATATTAGTCTCAAACTTGGTGTTCCATCTTATTTCATTCACCTCTTTGATTACTAAACCAAATGTCTCACTGTACCTTCATCTTTTGATGCCAACTGCTATACATCACTATAGTTCTATCAAGCTTGGAAAATAAAGGTGAATGTAGTTTCCATTATTTCTTCTGTGCTTGACACAGGGTATAACATCACAGGAGAAATGAGAAATAAGAATCTATGTCACAAATAATCTGTGGTCAGCGAAATCGTGAGTAGAGCTGGATGGTGCAGTTTATACTAGATCACTGGAGAGGAACATTCTCACAGGACAGAATCTTTGAAGAAAGAGAAAGATAGTGTTCTCTGTTATCCCTACCAGGAACAGGAGAACCAGAATGGAAACTAGAAAATCATGGAAATTCATCTATCTGGTATGGAGTGAATAATAAGAAGATGACTGCAACCAGAGTTGAATGGATTAAGATGCAAAGGAAATACGGTATTTTGTGTCTAGAAAGCATGTAGCCTTACAAGCTTCTACGTTTAGAGAGGAGAAAATATGACCTGTATCTCCATGCTGCTTTATGAATTCAATGGCTCTTTGAGGCTACAGTTGACTTTAGGGGAGAATGGCACCTATATGGTCCCTGAGGGAGGCCTGTTATCTGCAGAATGGGTGTTGATAAGGGTTATCATTGGGTGCTATTTTTAAGGCAAAACATATTCTGCCTACAAAGAGACTTCAAGCTCCAACTTCAAAAGGTCCTGGTGGTGTCCCAATTTTTGTGTTTCATAGCTTAGAGCAGTCAAAAGCTCTTATTTGGTTTGATCCTCCAGCATCTGCACTGCCTTTTTGTGACTGGGGACTTGCCCGCTGGGGTAGATGCTGTTTTCGTGGCTGCCCAGAAGCCCTTTCCTGGGCCAGTGCCCGCAGCCGCTGTGAGTGTCAGCTACTAACAGTTCTCTAATGTCTCCCCCAACGCACACACCTGACAGAGCTCCCATTGCTTAGAATCTGTGTTAGTCTGCTCAGGCTGCCACTATAAAGCACCACACATTCAGCAGCTTAAGCAACAGAAATTTATTTTCTCATGGTTCTGGAGGCTGGAAATCTGAGAGCAAGGTGCCAGCAGGGTTGGTTTCTTCTGAGGCCTCCCTCCTTGTTTGTAGGTGGCCATCTTCTTCTGATGTCCTCCTCACATGGTCATCTCTCTGCATGTGGTGGTGTCTTAATCTCCTCTTCTTCTTCTTCTTCTTCTTTTTTTTTCGAAATGGAGTCTCACTCTGTTGCCCAGGCTGGAGTGCAATGGCGTAATTTTGGCTCACTACAACTTCAGCCTCCCAGGTTCAAGGGATTCTCCCACCTCAGCCTCCCGAGTAGCTGGGATTACAGGCACCTGCCATCATGCCCAGCTAATTTTTGCATTTTTGTAGAGATGGGGTTTCACCATGTTGGCCAGGCTGGTCTTGAACTGTTGACCTCAGGTCATCCACCCGCTTCAGCCTCCCAAAGTACTGGGATTACAGGCATGAGCCACCGTGCCCGGCCAATCTCCTCTTCTTATAAGGACACCAGCATGTTGGATGACAGCCCACTCATCCAACCTCATTTTGACATAACTATCTTTTAAAGAGCTTACCTCCAAATAGAGTCACATTTTGAGATACTAGGAATTAGGAACACATTTCAGCCCATAACAAATCAGAAGCTTTTTTTTTTTTTTTTTTTAAGGAAAACTGTAAAGCTAGTTGGAATCTGGTCACAAATAACCTCTGAGTATTTGACCCCTCATGGCAGTGTCCTGATCCCTAAACCTGCAACAAGTACTGCACTGCACTGCAAAACCTACGCCTGCTTCCCCTAGAAAGGGCATTCTCCCCAATGTCCATCTAAGGTATGGCCATGGGGGAACATGATGTGGACAAGGAAGCCCCTCCCAGGGAGTGGAAATATGAGTCAGGGCTGTAGAGGACCAGAGGAGTCCTCCAAGTTTACTAAATAAGGTTGTCCAAGTGCCCACTCCATTGCCACGTCTGGGTCCCTGGCCATTCTCGCCTGGCAGGCAGTGCTAATGAGAGCTATGAACCAGTGACTGCCTGTGCTGTTTCCCATCCATCCCTTTCCTGAATGAGAGTTGAGAGTGAATAGAAAGTAGAGACTCTAGACAGGACCAGAATAGTCCCATTCCCCCTAGACATCCATGGCGTCTCAGCAATTCTTTATGAAGCCAAAGTTAGCATCAAAGCCTCAAAGTTCTCTATGTGTGGCTGGCTGAATGATGCCCCTCAAAGACTTCCACGTTCTAATCCCTAGCACCTGGGAATGTGACTTTGCATGACAAAAGGGGCTTTGCAGGTATGATTACATTAAAGATCTAAGACGGAGAGATTATCCAGGTGGGTTGAACGTAATCACAAGAATCCTGATAAGAGAGACGCATGGGGATCAGAGTCTAAGAGGATGTGACAATGGAAGCAGAGGTCAGAGAGGAGAGAAGATGCTATCGTGATGGCTTTGCAGATGGAGGACGGGGCCACAAGCTGAGGACTAGAGGAGGCTTCTAAAAGGTAAGGACCTGAATCTCCCCTCGGAGCCTCCAAAGGGGCAAAACCCAGCTGACCGTTTGATTTTTAGTTCACACAGAGTGATTCTGGACTTCTGACCTGCAAAATGTAAGATAATCAACTTGTGTTGTTTTAAGTCACTAATTTTGCGGCAATTTGTTACAGCAACAATAGGAAACCAATGTCGCACCTAGGAGGTACACATTTGTGTTACAGTGCTTGTAATATAAATATAAAATATTATCTCATACTTAAGTCTGGAACTAAGCTGGTGAGAATTGGGAGGATGAGGAGATGAGTCATTGTTCATTGGCCTCGGATCACTGGAGTATCCTGGAAGGCTCAAGGGATCCAAAAAATTTGCAAAGGATCTCCTGACTCCAGGCTAAGAGGAGAACAGCGGGTGCGATCTCCTCTCAGCCCACAGTCCACGCTAACTGGCCCAAGGTCAGAGCATTTTTTTCGGTAGAGAGTCAGCTAGCCAATAATCTGGGCTTTGCAGACTATGTATAGGGTCTGTGTCACAACTACTCAACTCTGCTTCTGAAGTATGAAAACAGCCATAGATCATAAGTGTACAAATGGGTGTGGCTATGTGCCAATAAAACTTTATTTACACAAACAGGAGGCTGACCGGATTTGGCCCATCAGCCATGTTTGCTGACTTTTCCATAGCTCACCCGACGGTAGACAACCTGCTCTTCACAGCATCTGCTCTCTTGTGACTAATTTGGTAATTTGGGTCATTGATACAGCCTCAAAGGTCACAGCTCCTAGAGATAAGCCTTCAAGTCACCACACACTACCTTCATAGGTGACCCCAAGTAGGGTGCTAGCTGGGAGTCCAGGTCTCCAGCCCAGGAGAACCCCCATCACTACCACTCCTCAGGCCAGTGAATCCTTCTCTGAGCAGGTCCGTCCACTCTCCTTTACCTACCCCTTCTTTTTACTGCTTCGCTTGCAAGAATCCCACCTTTTTTCCTCCCAATAACCACTTTGCATTTGGTAAGAGAAAAGGAAAAAAGCTTCTTTTCCTTTCATAATTGGACCACAGGAAAATAATTAATGTTCTCAGTCAGTTCCATATTTGCATATTGTATACAGTTTATTGGGTATCTAGTTAGACTGAAGTTTATTGCTTAGTAAACTTTTGGGTAATTTTCATTCAACTAAGTGTCAGTCATTACCAGTCTGTCCTTGTATTGTCTTTAAAAGTCACAAGTTCAAGAACCCCACAGATAGCACAGCAGACAAATATCTAAATGCCGTGCAATGGGATTGAAACTGCAGTCCAGGTTTTCCTGGCCAGGGGTGGGAGGCCAGGTGACCAGCTTTCTTTACATAATAGCCCATTAATGGGGCTTATTCCTGTCAGAGCCCACCACTCATGCCACCTGTGACCTTCCTCTGATCCTCTGCTCTCCTCTGCAGGTGGTCTGTCTGGCTTTAGGGTTCCCCGAGGTCACTGGTCTGGCAAGGATTGCATCTGAAGATATGAACTAAGCTGAGTTAAATAGGCTTATCCTGCAGAGACAAAGACACTGCCCTGGGTTTGAGCCACCTGCCTTTCCTTAGCATCAAAACAAAACAGAAACAAACTCTTTGGGGCTTACTGAATATACAGCTATTCTTCAGCTTCCTGGCTCGTACTAAGCTGATAGCTAATCTTTGGCATTTGGTATATTGGGCTTAATTATGATAAAGAAAATGTTTAATGGATTCATCTTGAACAAAATGGTGCCCTTAATGGCAATTGTAAGAATATTTTTGCTCAACAAAGCTTCTTATTTAAAGAAATGAATTTGTAGCCTCCAAAGAAAAATTTTATTAAAACTGTATTAAGGTTATAGAAATGGCAAAGTATGTTATTTTCTTCCCTTTGTATTTTCTAGCTATTCAACCTTCCCTCACCCACCACACTATTGAAGGATCCTCGCCTGCTGATATGTCAGCTTCCCTGTTCCTAGCAAAAGCTTTGGAATGAACAGAAGGAAACAAAGACACCTGAAAAGCCCAGGTAAACTTATCCTCAAATCACATGTCCTGAGCATCCAGGAAGGCAAAGCTTCATGCCAGAGAAGGGATAGGCTGAATGACGGTACAGAGGCACTTACTGGAAGCAAATTAATCCACTGACCAACAGGACAGGCTAGAAATGCTTTCCCCTCCAAGTTTTCTACAAGTTTTTAAAAGAAACAGTACAAATGTGTATGATATTAGCAAGAAGAAAGAAGGTTTTTCCCAGATTATATGTTACATAATAAAAAGTTATATATAACATATCTGGAGAACTTGAAAACTCAGGTGTTTTAAAGTAGGCATGCTGAACTTTCTGTTATTCTTTTCTAATCCTTTAACATTATCTAAATTTTCTTTGAAGTCAGAGCAGGGTAACGTGACAAGGTCATGTTGACGTTGCTGATAAAGTTTTGTCAGCTATTGCTCTTAATTAAGGAGGCAGATATTTGATAAAAACAGGTATTGACTCTCCTATAGAAAGTATCAGAAATAAACCTCACACTTATTCCTGTTAAGAAATAAATCATAGATATTCATATTCTCTTTCTTCTCCTCATTCAGGAACTACACTCTGCTGTCCACATACTCAATTTAATGTATGTGGCACCAACATTAACTGAACAGAAAAACTGGAAGGGAGAAAAGGCAGGCACTGGATAATCAATAGGATTCAGACCTCACTAAGGGCACAACACTGCATTGTATGCTTGAAAATTGCTAAGCGAGTAGATCTTAAATGTTATCACCATACACAGGCAAAAAAAAAAAGGCAACTATGTGAGGCGATGGATATGCTGATGAACTTGATTAGAGTGATCATATCACAGTGTACTCACAGGCCAAAACATCACATTGTCCACCGAAACGATATACAATTTGTATTAATCAATTGTACTTCAGTAAAGATGGGGGATGGTCATTGGGGGGAGGACATGACCTCAGGGATCCAGATTAAAAGTACAAAATTATCTTTTGTCTGCAAAAGAATTCTCCTTTCCCTTGAGCTCTGTGTTCTGTGTTCTTCAGAAGCTGGGAGTGGTGGCAATAGGGTTACTTATTCCCCTTATCACAGGCACTAGGATGCTTGGGATAGACAGAAAGCTGCCAGATGACTGGGCCATGTGTGGACCTTGAGGGCAGCTGGGTGTGACTCCGCACCTGCACACCCGACTTGGCAAGAGGCACTTGTCATCGTGGCAGTTTTTTGTTTTGTTTTTTTTGCCACAAACAAGCAAAAAGTAGTTGTTGGCAGGTAAACACCTATACAATTCATATGCTCCACAAGAAAAATGAGGAATGGAAGCTGATAGGATATTAAAATGTGAATTTAAAATACACGTCAGATCCATGTTTTTACTAAATAAAGGAGAAGGTGGAAAGGGGAGAAGAACAATGGAAAATGAGAGGAAGGGAAGAGAAAGCTCAAAGGGAGAACATGGAAATTAAGGGGAAGGAGAAGAAAAGGCACAAAGGCCATGATGAGGAGGGGAAGAAAAGGAGCGACGTCATATGGAGAGGCCAGTGACAGAGGAGGAGGGAGGGGAAGGGGCATGAACAAAGACCCAGAGAGAGCCTAGTGCAAACTGCCTGAGCTCCCGGTGTCACCCCCGCCCCTGCTGTCTTCGGAGTAAGTTACAGCATGTTGTCACTGACCATAGTGGCACTGGTTTCCATGGAGAGTTATTCATCATGCAGATATTGAAGAAGGGCCAGCTCTTTGCCAGTTTCTGCTCTAGGTGCTGGGGGGAGACCAGTGAGGCTCTCATTCTTGTGAGATGAGAGACTTGGAAACAGTGCTTTTGCCCATGACAAACATGGTTTGTTGTCATTATAAAATGCTAGGGTTTATATTTTAAAGAGAGATTATTTTACGACCGATTTCTTAAGTATTTGCATCCATAGGAACGATTTAAGTTTTAAAGTTGTAGTTTGGACCATTAGAGAAGTCTGTATTTTTGATGTAAAGTCTTCTTTTACATTTGAAAGCAGCCAGATAGGTTTGTGATTTGACTTGAGGTTTTAACAGGAAGGGGAATTGGGAGTGGGGTGGGAAGAAACAGGACAAAACCATGTAACGGACCTAAAAGTTACATTTACAAACACACTTATTTATTGTCTTGGCTTTTTCTTTCTCTAAAATCAAATCCAGATGTCTTCTTCATCCAGCAAAATCACAGAAGGCCGAATTATTGGCACAATGATGCAGGGAATTAAGAGAACTTTCAGGTTAAATAAAGAAGTGAAACTTAGTTCTTAACTTCTGCAACCGATCGTATCCAAATGTCAAGCTTCTCCACTTCGAAAGAGACAGCCAAGGCACGCTCCTGTATATTTGCAATGGATTAGATGGCAATGAGCTCAGCTGGGGAAGGAGCTGCTGGGCAGTCAGTTAATGCAGACCTCTTCTTTAGCATCCAGTTATGTTCTCCACAGTAGGATACCCTGGGGTATCCCTTCTGGAGTCCTGGTGTGAACCGGGGAGATGGTCTCCTGCCGTAGGATGGTGTCATCTGTCAAAGATAACCACAGCTTGATAGTACACCTTGGAAGGATTAAAATGGTCAGTGTGCATTCTCTATGTTTTACCACCATAGAGAATACGGTTGGTCAATATTATATTACGTATTTCAGAACATAATTGCAGCAATAATTAGGCATCCAATATACCTTATGTTTTAAATCAACGGGAAGAATGAAATGAAATTTCACCAAATTTGAGAACAATGTGGTGAAACACTGTTGTGAATAGTTATTTTAGTACGATTTGATAAGAAAATAAAATTCACAGTGGAAACTAATTTCATTCGTAGAACCACAACTTCTGAGTTCGTCTTCTGATGCAGGAATATTACAGTTGAGAGGAAAACAGAGATACAGAAAATACTGAAAAAAATCCAGAGCTAACCATTATATCAGGAGCTAAGAAGCCAGTCACTGTGCTCTGAAGAGATAAATGGCACATTTGGCATGCAGTCGCTTTGTGTAGGAAACACGACTTTTGAAGAGAATGATATCTGGTAAGAAAAACATCCTTTTCATCTTATCACAAACAGCTCTGTACCTGGAGTGTGGAGCCAGTGTCTTCTCCCTTCATTAGAGGCTTCAAAGCCTAAAAAGGCTTTCAGTGAGGAAAAGCAAAGCTATTTACAATCATTTTGTCCTCCCTTTGCCAGCTGAGCCGTGTAAGTATGGAGAGCAGCTCTGTCAGATCCTCAGACAAAATGAGGGTTTCTAGAAAATGCTGAAACTTACTTTTATGGTAAAATAATTCACCCAATAAAATTAACAACTTATATTGAGCCCCCGTCACCTGCGGTATAAACTTCATTTTTATTTTGTTTTCTTTTAAACTTTATAGAACTGCAAATACTATGCATATGTTCAGTACACTTCTCTTATAAAGAGGAGGTTAACTTTACTATATAATGAGCAAAGCCTCAATAAATGTTTCTAAATGTGATGGGAGGGGTGGGGGGAATCCCCAAATTAATTCAATGATACTATGTTCAGGGGCGTATTAACACCTCACAATCTCCCTAGAGAACAAAATGCAAAGTCAGCTCTTCCTAGTGTTTAGCCTAAGATGGCTCTGCTATTAAATAAATAATTTCTTCTTGTCTCATCTCTAAGAGGAATGAGGAAATGTGTTTATGTATTATCAAGTCACTTACTTAATGGCTGTTGACTCTATTCCTTATCTTTAAGTTAAATAAATACAGAGCCCCTCACATCTTTATGGAGAAATTATTTCTCCAAATTTTGATTGTATTTTATTTTTTCTTTAGGTGTTCTTTAAAGTACAACATTGGACAAACAAAAGAAAATGGAGCTAAATTATTATTGATCACCCAGGAGCCCCTCTGAGCTTGCAGAATGACAAAGATTCTTTTTTGATTAAACTTTAGTCAGGCTCCTGAACCTTCTCCTTGGCCCATCTGTGCACTTCCTTGTAAAGTTCAGTTTAGCAAGATCCCGGCCAAGTCAGTTTAGCAGGAACTCCTCATCCTCAATATCTCGTCTATGTCTGATCAAGATCTTCCACCTCCACCATTCCACAGATACAGTCTGATCACCTTGGCCTGTCTTCAGTAAGAATCCCATTAGGTCGGCTTAGCCAGAATTCCCCTTACCCTTGATGTTTCTTCCTGGTAATTTTCCATCAACTGACCCCCACCATGCTCCTGGGCTAGAAATTCCCACTTGTCCAGGTTGTATTCAGAGTTGAGCCCAATCTCTCTCCCAGACTGCAAAATCCCATTGCAGTAGTCCCTATGCCTGTCAAGATGATCCTGAAGAAAGTCTTACCAGGTTTTAGCAGTGATAGCAAATATCATTACATAACTTTCCTTTTTTTTGAATATGTTTTTGAGACAGGGTTTTGCTTTTTCACCCAGGCTGGAGTGCAGTAAGTATAATCATGGCTCACTGCAGCCTCCAACTCTCAGGTCCAAGCTATCCACCCACCTCAGCCTCTGAGTAGCTAGGACTACAGGTGTGTGCCACCATGGCCGGCTGTTTTTATCATTTTTAATTTTTTTTAGAGATTGGGTCTCTCTTTGTTGCCCAGACTGATCTCAAAGTCCTGGGCTCAAGTGATCCTCCTACCTCAACTTCTCAAAGTGTTGGGATTACAGGCATGAGCCATGGCCAGCCCAAATTTTGTTCCTTAATAAGAGTTTATATATGTATGTATGTGTATATGTGTATATATATATAAAATTGACTGGATGGAATATCACCCACTGAAGACCAGGGTTGATCCTGCTGACTGGCTGGCTGTGCCTCCTTTCCCTCATTACCCAAAGTGCTCCTCTCTCCAAACCACACCTGGGAAGAAAATCAATGTGATTTTATCAGCGTCCTGTGTTGCTGATACCCCCTAGCTGCCCCTGTGGTGGGAGGCACCGGAATCCACAGTATGCAGTGCCCCTCCCATGGAGGATGGCACATCCTTGAGGAGAATGTCGGGCTTGTCTTTGCCAATGAGATATGAGTGTTCTGGATAGAAGCTTTAAGAACCAGCACCTGCTGCTTTCCCATCTTGATGATGGAAACAGGGAAACCTGGGCCACCTGAGTTCTTGGATCGTGAAGACGAGCAGAGCCTGTGGTGCAAGGAAGGCATACCTTTTTATCAGTTAGCCACTGAGAGTTTTCAAGTCATTTCCACAGCCTCGCCCTGTGGAAATCTATCCTTTCTAATGCCTCACCAATCGCAGTGGGAAATGTGGATGACTCTGTCTCTTTGGATTCCGTGGACTGGTAATGACGGCAATGATTTTGAGCTCAGTTGGTGTCAATAACTATTCATGACCTACTGATTCAACCAGAAGAGGAGCAGGAGTGTCTGAGACCTACTCAGCTGGCAATCCCGCCAATCAGCGTCTTAAGCCCAGACCTGGAATGGAGCAGTGGATTTGATGGGAAACAAACTCTAATTATAAGGTTTGATATATCTTTCATTTGATAAGACAATAAGGAAATTCAGATGCAAGATCCATTGGGGCAGAATGCGTCGAAAATGAAGTATTCTGTGGGTTAGCAGCTGGAAGGACTGCAGGAGTTACAGGGTAGGACTGAGACATTGAGACTGCTTCTCCAATCTGGTGTTAGCGAGCTTGGATGTGTTTGTGTGTGTGTATATATATATGTGTGTGTGTGTCTCCATATGTATTGTAATTTGGGGGGTAACTTTTTATTGAGGCATAACGTACACCCAGAAAAGGACACAAACCATAAAGATTCACAAATGCTACAAATCATAAGGATATGGCTCAAGGAGTTTTCACAAACTGAACACATCTTGCAACCAGAAGAAACACAGCATCACCAAACACATAATCAGAGGATCCCCTGACATCTCCTTTCCCCTGCCTGAGAGTAACTACTGACTTCTAAAGCAGATGACCTTTGCCTTCTGTGTCTGGTTGCCTTTCCTCACTGTTGTGTGTGGCATTCGTCTGTGTTGTTGCATGTCATTGTAGCTCATTCATTATCACAGCTGCATAGCATTCGATGTGTGAATATACACTACAATTTTTTAATCCATTCTACTGTGGATGGGCATTTAGGTAGTTTCCAGTTTGGGTCTATACAAATAGTGCCACTATGAACATTTTTACACGTCTTTTATGAACACACTTGTCTGATTCTATTGGCTCTAAACCCTGGGCCACAGGCATATAGCGTGTTCAGCAGTGTAAGAAGTTTTCATTGGTTCCACGTCCATACTTTTCATCGTTGGCACTTTAGCCATTCTAATGACTGCGTGGTGATATCTTCCTGTGGTCTTAAGCACATTTGTCTGTTGCCTCGTGGGCATATATATATATTTTTTTCACTTTAAGTTCTGGGATACACATGCAGAACGTGCAGGTTTGTTACATAGGTATACATGTGCCATGGTGGTTTGCTACACCTATTAACCCATCATCTAGGTTTTAAGCCCTGCATGCATTAGGTGTTTGTCCTAATGCTACTATCCCTCCCCTTGCCTCCATCCTCTGACAGGCCCCAGTGTGTGATGTTCCCCTCCCTGTGTCCATGTGTTCTCATTGTTCAAATCCCACTTACGAGTGAGAACATGCAGTGTTTGGTTTTCTGTTCCTGTGTTAGATTGCTGAGAACGATGGCTTCCAGCTTCATCCATGTCCCAGCAAAGAACATGAACTCATTCTTTTTTATGGTTGCGTAGTATTGCATGGCGTGTATGTGCCACATTTTCTTTATCCATTCTATCATTGATGGGCATTTGGGTTGGTTCCAAGTCCTTGCTATTGTAAATAGTGCTCCAGTAAACATACATGTGCTTTTGTCTTTATCGTAGAATGATTTATGATCCTTTGGGTGTATACCCAGTAATGGGATTGCTGGGTCAAATGGTATTTCTGGTTCTAGATCCTTCAGGAATCATCACACTGTCTTCCACAATGGCTGAACTAATTTACACTCCCACCAACAGTGTAAAAGTGTTCCTATTTCTCCCCAGCCTTGTTGGGCATATTTTCATATGTCTATTTGTTCTTCGGAGTGTCCTTTTTCATGAAGTGCCTGCTCCAGTCTTTTGCCATGTGCACAGTGGGTAGTCTTCCCTTTTTCTTGATGATTTGTAGTTCTTTATATATTCTGGATAAAAGTTTTTTTTCAGATACATATTTTTCAAAAATTTCATTCGTTGAGTTTTCTTCTCAATCCAAATGGTGTCTTGATATACAGAAGTTCCTGATTTTAATGTGGTTCTAATTTATCAATTTTTCCTTTATAATTAACATCTTATGGATCTTGCTTAAGAAATCTGTGCCTACTCCATGGTCACGAATATGTTCTCCTATATTTTCTTCTACAAGATTTATTGTTCGGTCATTTCATTTAGATCTGCACTCCCTCTGTCATCGATTTTTGTGTTTAGTGTGAAGTTGGGGTCAGAAGCATCTTTTCTAATGGATATCCAGTTGGCCTATCACTTGGCTTAGCATCAACCAAAAAGACCATTTCTTCTTCTGTGTGGCACTGCCACTTTTTCAGGTAACTGCATATATGTGGGCTTTGTGACTAGACTTCCCATTCTTACACTTTGATCTTAGTCATATAACCAGGCACTGTCTTAATTTTTATAATTTTATAATCATGACACATAGGGCATTTAAAAATTGTTTTCTTATCACAAATTCATCAGAATATAATCAATATAATTAATGTAACAAATTATATGGATCATATTTAGGGAATTCTGAGCATGTATGACCCAATGCCCTTAAAGGATTACATATTCTATAACAGTGCACATAATTATTATTTTACTTGTTTGCCCTCAATTTGGCCAACTTTCAGTTTTATTAAGTTTTTAAAAATTGCAAAGCCAGGTGTGGTGGCTTACGCCTGTAATCCTGACACTTTGGGAGGCAGAGGTGGGCGGATCACTAGAGCCCTGGAGTTTGAGATCAGCCTCAGCAACATTGCCAAACCCTATCTCTACAAAAAAATACAGGCCAGGTGTGGTGGCTCACACCTGTAATCCCAGCATTTGGGGAGGCTGAGGTGGGCGGATCACGAGTTCAGGAGATCAAGACCATCCTGGCCAACATGGTGAAACCCCGTCTCTACTAAAAATACAAAAATTAGTAGGGCATGGCAGCACGTGCCTGTAGTCCCGGCTACTTGGGAGGCTGAGGCAGAATTGCTTGAACCCAGGAGGCAGAGGCTGTAGTGAGTGAGATCGCGCCACTGCACTCCAGCCTGGGTGACAGAGCGAAACTCCATCTCAAAAAAAAAAAAAAAAAAAAAAAAAAGCCAGGCATGCTGGCATGCACCTGTAATCCTAGATACTCAGGAGGCTAAGGAAGGAGGATAGCTTGAGCCTAGGAAGTGGAGGTTGCAGTGAGCCGTAATCCTGTCCTGCCACTGCACTCCAGCCTGGGTGACAGAGTGAGACCCTGTCTCAAAAAAAAAAAAAAAAAAAAAAGAATTGTAGCAGATGATGTACCCCATGACCAGGGACATTACAACACCATTTCCTCCATGATATGCCAGGTTTTACATGAACAATGCTCTGGACAGGTCTGTATGCCTGGTTTTATGTTCTTTTTTTCCCGTGTTGACAAACTAGGCTCTGGAGGGTTACCAGGCTCATTCAAGCCATCCAGGTAGTAAGTGTGAGAGATGCACATCCTGTTGTATTAATTTGCTATTCTTTAATTACAGGATAGGTGGGACTGCTTTCTCTTTATGAGCTTAGGTGTCTTTTTTTTTTTTTTTTTTTTTTTTTGAGACGGAGTCTCGCTCTGTCACCCAGGCTGGAGTGCAGTGGCCGGATCTCAGCTCACTGCAAGCTCCGCCTCCCGGGTTTACGCCATTCTCCTGCCTCAGCCTCCCGAGTAGCTGGGACTACAGGCGCCCGCCACCACGCCCGGCTAAGTTTTTGTATTTTTAGTAGAGACGGGGTTTCACTGTGTTAGCCAGGATGGTCTCGATCTCCTGACCTCGTGATCCGCCCGTCTCGGCCTCCCAAAGTGCTGGGATTACAGGCTTGAGCCACCGCGCCCGGCCTAGGTGTCTTATTCCCTCCTATTGCCAGCATAGCTTTGATCTACGTGCCCTTATCAGGAGGAATGACAATTCATCAGGCTTCTCCCTGGCTACAGGAGCCCTACATCTTTTACCCCACCCCCTACTCTACCTCCAGCCAAGAGTGATGGTGATGATGCCCTTTGCATTGATACACACTGCAAAGCATCCTGGAGTCTAAGGAACACAGATTCAGAAAAATATTAACTTATGCGTGATTAAACTGCTATTCCTCATGTGGAGGTGAAGAGAGAGGTGTGGGTGGCCAGTCTGCAGAGGAACTTTAGAACGTGTTCAAAGAACAGCTGTTTGATGACCATGAGAGCCAAAAAGACTCCTAGGAGGAGCTGGCTTGAGGCCAGTGTCGGATGACCCTGGTAGGAATCAAGGGATAGCATTCATGTGGGAGGACCGGAGGCTGACCTGGAGGGCTGAGGGTGTGTTGCCCTCACACAGACTCCAAGGCCATGTGTACAACGGCATCTTCATTGAGTGTACATATTCTTTCTCTCTCACACATGCACTCACGAATCTTTATCTGTCATACCTCTACACACTGACATGTGAGATCTTTGCCAGGGTTCTGAAAGAAATGTTGGGAAAAGAAGTCCGCAGCTTCCTCTGTGGTCTTTGACATGTGTGCATTGCTTTGAGCCGCACTGAGCAGGAGAAGGGTGAGGTGGCAGGAGATCAGCAGATGCATTGTGTTCTCTTCCCCCAGAAGTGGCTTTATTATGTCATTGCCATGCATTTGTATATTTTCCTCAGCAAAATTAATGTTCGTTGTAGAAGTGTGACATGTAGCTTAAAATATAGAAAGTGTGGCTTCTAGATCTGGAAGAACAATATTTGGAAATAAAACGCTGTGCTCGGAGTAGGCTACAATGAGCTCCTCTACTTAAAATCAGTGTCATGGAGCTCCCAGAACTGTGTTCGTTGACTTTTTTTTTTCCCCCTTGGAGACGGAGTCTTGCTCTGTCACCAGGCTGGAGTTCAGTGGCACGATCTCAGCTCACTGCAACCTCTGCCTCCCGGGTTCAAGTGATTCTCCTGCCTCAGCCTCCTGAGTAGCTGGAATTATGGCCGCTCGCCACCACACCCAACTAATTTTTGTATTTTTAGTAGAGATGGGGTTTTGCCATGTTGGCCTGGCTGGTCTCAAACCCCTGACCTCAGGTGATCCACCTGCCACAGCCTCCCAAAGTGCTGAGATTACAGGCATGAGCCACCGCGCCTAGCAACTCTTAAATCCTTATGCTCCTCAGGATACCAAGGGATGGAGAAAGAAAGCAAAGGCAGCTAACATGCTACCTTCCTTAGGCTTTACACTCGCTAACGTTGATGAGCAAAGACAAAAGCTGCAACTTGCTTGGGAGGACAGGAAGTCCAGGGAAACTTTTGAGCATGGTATGCTGTCCTGAAGCTGCAGGAATGCAAGGGTTGTTGACACTGTTTTACTGAAGGGGCAGAACTAGGCTAACAGCACCCCTGGAATCTTTCCTCCACCTTTACAGAGTCCTGTGTCCCCACACTAGCCATGGTTGCCTTACATTTTCTTTAAGTGTCTGCTAGATGATGTTCCCTTTTTTTTTGTTTTTTTTTTTTTTTGAGACGAGTCTTGCTCTGTCTCCCAGGCTGGAGTGCAGTGGCTGGATCTCAGCTCACTGCAAGCTCCGCCTCCCGGGTTCCCGCCATTCTCCTGCCTCAGCCTCCCGAATAGCTGGGACTACAGGCGCCCGCCACCATGCCCAGCTAGTTTTTTGTATTTTTTTAGTAGAGACGGGGTTTCACCGTGTTTGCCAGGATGGTCTCGATCTCCTGACCTCGTGATCCGCCCGTCTCGGCCTCTCGAAGTGCTGGGATTACAGGCTTGAGCCACCGCGCCCGACCAGATGTTCCCTTTAATGAGCAGAAAGAAAGAACACAAAGAATGAAACAAAATGGCTCAGTCTGGGCTTTGTGGGGTTCTGTGTTGATTCTGGAACTCAAGCTCTTTTTATTTTATTACTTGCACACAAATAAGAAGGAGGGATTGAAAGCTGTCCAGGTTGAGCGTAAAATCCCATCACCTGTGTAGGATCTGCCATCTTTTTCCACAGAGGTGACTTCTAAACAGAAAGGAAAGAACCTTGGGAGTGTCTGATGTTGAAGGCTAGTTCCATTCTTCACGGTTTCATTCTTTAACCCCCATAACCCTGGGAAGCAGACATTTCCATTTCACAGATGAGAAAACTGAGGTTCGGAGAGGTTAAGTCATTTGCCAAAAATCTCACAACTAGTAAAAGGCAAATAGAAGATGTGTACCTAGGACTGCCTGACTCGAAAGTCTGTGATTTAAAGTGAAGCCAATGTTAGTCTCAAGTATCATAAAGAGTTCTGAGGACTTACATTTTGATTAACTCTGATACATTCTGTGGTTTGCTTCATGAGCAACCTGTTCAAACTAGTTATCATGCTGATTCTTCATATATTCCCATTTTTTGACAGACCTTTTAAAATATTTTTAAATAGTCCTGGAAATATAGGCAGTCAGTCCCAAGGTTTCCAGATGAACCAAAAAATTCTTAGCAGACTGATTTATTTTGACATGGGAAGTTTTGTCTCAGAACTTTATGGTAACAGAACAATTGACAATCACACCGTGTGTTTAGATGTGGCAGAAGATCCATTCAACGTGAGAAGAAAACATTCATTAGGCACAGTCGTGTGGCAGGTGAAATTGCCTGGTCTATGCCAGAAACACATCATCCCAGGTGTTCTTTCACATGTCCATGGGATCTGAGATTTGAAATGGAACCAGCCTGAGCTTTGTCTAAACTCTCTTCATCTTATCTAATTTTATGCAAAGTGTTTAGAGAAACCTGCTTCCCCAGGCCCTGCCTGCAAATGGGTTATAAATGGGTTTCTTATCATTGAAGTACATCTGAATCCAAACAATTTCTTGAAGTTTTGAAGCTGCTGAATCTGCAGTTCCTCAGGCGTCTGGACACAAAGGCATGCCAAGAACACAGCATTCCAATGGTATTGGCTACACGGAGTACACTTGATTGTGTAATGCAGAAGAATTACCTGCGCAGGGAAATTAGGTTGGGCAGTACCAGAATGGGAGAATCTCAAGGGTTTTCATGGTAAATTCCTCAATTAACACCTACCACTTATGAAGGGTACATATCAAAGGAAAGTAAGTTTTGTACATAGCGGATATAAAACCAAAGACTTTAAGTAACTAGGCTTCGGCCACACAAATCAATGCTGGAAGCTGAGAATAGAAACCAGTCTTCTGACCTCTAGTCTCAGACTCTATCCATCATTCCTGTCTCACAAGGACCAAAATACACCCTTTTCTTTAAAAACAAATGGAACCAGCAGGCCCCAATGAAAGTGAGTGTCGTTTTTGTAGTTGTCATAGCAACCAGATTTAGAATTCAAAATATAAATTTTAACGTGTGTGTGTGTGTCTTGAGGGGGGAGGACACTGGAGAGGTCATTGTAACCCCTTTTTCAAAATAATAAATAGTTTAATTCTATGACTAGAATCCTAATGCTTTAAAAAGCTTTAGTGATTTTAGTTTTAGAACTTCCGGACTGATGAATGCAATCTTCCCTTATAGACTTTTTGCTGTTATTTTATTTTATTTTTACCAAAGTAAATATCAATAATAAAAAACACCTCAATCTAGCTTAGTGAGAATTATATTTTAATTCTGTGATCACTTTACCATATCAAAGTTCTTTAGGAACTTGATGAGTCAATATATGGTCAGTACAGTTTATTGGATTTCAAGTAATGTCTAGCCAGAATATAATTCTCTACGTCATCATCATGAGCAGGCAAGCATTCTTCATTTATTTTGTTTCTAGGTTTAAATAATGTGACAGCTTTAAAAGAGAAGACTTTGTTTTAAAAAAGTAGCCCTTCATGGAAAGTCCTTTACATGGTAAGAGGTTATAATTATATGTAGCAGAAGCTCCTACTTGCCCCCGCCTCCCAGTATACACTTTCCACTTTTTCTTAGTAATAAGACCCCAGTTCTTTTTTTCTAGTCTCTTTGACATCAAGTCAAATGACTGCTTGCACATGTCTCTTGAACCTAGATGTGACCATGTGTTTCGGCCCATGAAATATAAGTAGAAGTGCTTTGTGCAATTCCCAGTAAGTGTCTCTGAATGGAAGAGGACCACCTTCTTCCTCCCTGGACCATGGCTGTGATGGCTGGAGCTCTGGTATCCTGCCAGGACACTGAGGTCATGAGACACATTCTGGGAACAGAAGCAATGTGAGCTGGACAAATCCTGTGTCCTGCAGACGTAGGAAAGCAGGCCCCCACACACCCTCGATGCCTGCCTTGGGACTGCTTTTACAGGTGCAACAAATACATTTCTATTTTGGATAAAGCACTGCTAGTTTGGGCATTCTCTTCCATGCAGCTGCCTAACTGATACAACATGTAAAATGGTAATATTATTGGTTGTATCATTCTATCAAAATCTAGTTTTAAAGGCACCTGGTCTTATTCACACTGAAATCCTCTGCAACCATATTGACAAACAGTTCCCAGCCTGGAGTTTACCAGACAGTCATGCCAGCCTCCCTTGGGGACAGTTACTCATGAAACCAGTAAGAGGAGTTTGCAGTCTTCTCTGCAATTTGATGACAAAGACTTATTCCTAATAAGCTAGCTGTCCAGGAAGTGTGGGGACCACGGGCTACTTCATCAAGCTACAATAGCTGTAATCTCCAGCCTGTGAAGCAATCTTGTCCTTCATCCCCCGGCACTTTGGTGCAATTTATTATGATCATTACTGACCCTGAGTTTAGAACAACCACAGAATGGGCCACCTAATGTGAGTGGGCCACATCCTGTGTGCACAAGCCTGATGCATTTCGTGCTTGCCTTATCAAGGTCCACTTAAGTTGAGCCTACAGCCTCAGAATGGTGTCAGTGGGGGCCAAGTGCAAAGGGCAAGTGGCTATGCTCTTTGGCCTTTAGGAGCTGATCAGTTTTCGGAAATGCAGACAGTTACTTCTGATAGATAACAAGTTACAAAGAGACCTTAATTTCCTGGGAAGCTTTGTCAGGGAAACTATGTTGCAGGGATGGACTTCAGGTCCCTAAGCAAGTGAGAAGACGTAAGGCCCCTGCTATTACCTGACCTCAGAGCAGCGGTGGAGATGACTGTACAGGAGTGGACAGTTATTCATCTTTCCAGGCCCTCTTTAAATCATGATCTCAGAGGAGCAATTCACAGCACTGGGCACAGATGTGCCATTTATCCACTACACACAAAAACTCAGATTTGCCATAAAGTGCTGCGTGATTTTCATCATCAACACTGTTTACGATTAAGATAAAATCTGAAGGCAAGCAGCCCTTCAGGTGTTTTGTGATACAGTGAAAGTCAGCAGCAAATAGACAAATATTTACATTTCTTTTAAAATGTGAAACGTTTCTTATTTCAGAAGCAGTCTTTTAGGGCAATATTGTTGATATTTTATCAGCAATACTACCTAAATACATAGCCTCTGTACGAACCTGAATGTGCATTTATATTCTACAATGCCCTGGATGTTAACTATTTGATTGGCAAACTGGGTATTTATATATAATTCTATGTTATAAATACAAATATTAACCTTGTTTATTTATTTATTTATTTATTATTATTATTTTTTGAGACGGAGTCTCGCTCTGTCACCAGGCTGGAGTGCAGTGGCGCAATCTCTGCTCACTGCAACCTCCGCCTCCCAGGTTCAAGCGATTCTCCTGCCTCAGCCTCCCGAGTAGCTGAGACTACAGGCACGTGCCACCACGCCCAGCTAATTTTTGTCTTTTTAGTAGAGACGGGGTTTCACCATGTTGGCCAGGATGGTCTTGCTCTCTTGATCTCAAGTGATCCACCCGCCTTGGCCCCCCAAAGTGCTGGGATTACAGGCATAAGTCACCATGTCCGGCCTTATTTTATTATTTTTAGAGACAGAGTCTTACTCTGTTATCCAGGCTGGGTGATGTAATCATAGCTCACTGCAACCTTGAACTCTTGGGCTTAAGCAATCGTCCTGCCTCAGTTTCCTGAGTAGCTGGGGCTAAATGTGCACAACTACCACACCTGGCTAATTAGAAAAAAATAATTTTATTACTGTAAAACCATAAACCTAAAATCTCAGCCTCTAACAATTTCTATGTAAATAGTAAAGAATTATTGTTCAAATTCAATGATCAAGATTTTTTTTAAGCCTGAGAGATTATTACTAATCATTCAAATTCATCACAATTGTGGGTGAAGAGTTTTATGAGGAGAAAGATTAATGTCTTTTCTTTGAAATCCCCAAGTGATGTTTAATTGAATCCTTTTTCTCTTCTACCTTGTTTTACATGATTTAGCAAGTCGAATGCAGGTTCTCTTCAAAAGTGTTTGCTCCTACAATAGGGAGGTCAATGGTTTATTGTAGGTTCAAAATCTACAGACTTTGAAAATGTTGCCAAATTGTACATCTTTCTAACATGACACGTCATAATTTCAGGGCATGGCAAACTGGTTACCCTTGATTAAATGCAACTTTCAGGAATTCATCCTCTCAGGTGTCACTTTAAATGAATTTGGTTATTTTTGCAGACTTACTTATAAAAGTTCAGGAGAAAAGGCATCTGGCTCCTGGAAAAGGCAGGGCTATAAAAGAGAAAACTTCTCACGAAGGGGGTAAGTTTTAAAATCAGTACATTTCAACGAAGAGGAGGACACAGGGCCAATGACCAGTGCAAGATGAAGACTTTTGGTGGAGCAAACACATAAATAGCAGGAAGAATGAAGAGGGGCAGGGGGGAGCCCTAGAATTGTGAGGGGCTTGGAGTTTGGAAGCACTTGGCCCTGGAAGCAAGAGGACTGTTGAGAAGGTCTGAGGTGTCCACAACAGTTAAGTAGAAAGGGGGAAAAAGAATTTAAGTAAAGCTTGTATCTGGTAAGCATCGTTTGGACATAAATTGATTGTTATTAAAGCTTGTATTTCTTTTACTTTCTGGTCTCATTTGGCTGTGCTGCTTTTTGTAAGAGCACCTACTTTAATGAATACGTGTTTTCTTTTCTTAATAAAGGAGATTGTAAGCTTCTTGACAGATGAGCAAGGGAGATTGAACTAGTAGTTTATTAATTCACTGATTCAACAAAATTAGTTGAGCTATATATATATATGCTGTGTGTATGTGAGTGACTTGTTTTATTATAATAATTACTTTTTTAAAAAAAATTATTTCCCTGGGTTTTTGGGGAACAGGTGGTATTTGGTTATATGAGTAAGTTCCTTAGTGGTGATTTGTGAGATTTTGGGTGCATCCATCACCCGAGCAGTATACACTGAACTCAATTTGTAGTCTTTTATCTCTCACCCCCTTCCCACCCTTTCTTCTGAGTCCCCAAAGTCCATTGTATCCTTCTTATGCCATTGTATCCTCATAGCTTAGCTTCCACTTATGAGTGAGAACATAAGATGTTTGGTTTTCCATTCCTGAGTTACTTAACTTAGAATAATAATCTCCAGTCCCATCCAGGTTGCTGCTAATGCCGTTAATTCATTCCTTTTTATGGCTGAGTAGTATTCCATCATATGTATGTGTGTGTGTGTGTGTGTGTGTGTGTGTATATGTGTGTGTGTATATATATACCACAGTTTCTTTAACCACTTGTTGATTGATGGGCATTTGGGCTGGTTCCACATTTTTGCAATTGCAAATTGTGTGAGCAGTATATATTTTTATATCTGTATATTTGACTTCTGAGTGATTTCCATAAATAGTCATTCATATTTGTATCACTTTGGGTAACTAATACAGTATTTTGCTGGTCTATAAAAATTTGCAAAATGTATCAAATTTTGTAGGTAAAAAGGCACCAGTTTATATATAACCTCCTGTCACCTGAGAAATGCTTACTGGCTGAATTAGGCAGCTTAAGTGATGGTTATTCAAAATATAGAAAGCATTTGTAGTGCTCCAAAGCCTACCTACCAATGTTCAAATTCAAGCATTTCCATTTATTAGCTATGCGACTTTGAGAAACATGCTTGACATCTCTGGGCATCAGTGTCCATATCTACAAAAGAGGGGTAATTGTAGACATATATAGTACACTAAGATGAGACAGAAGCATACTTGAGGATGGCAAGTTTTCACCTTGTAGGTGTGTTTGGGTGCAAAGCCCAAAGGTTGGGACTTCCAGAAAGATAGAGAAGAATAATATTTCCCTGCCTTTGGGGAGCTTATGGGCTAATGTAACAACAAGAAAAATACAAAAAGCACAGTGAAAGGTGCCTCTGAGTGCGCAGTGATGGCTGGGATGTTACAGGGAACCTCTGATGGGTGTTATTAGTGATTGCATTCTGGAGAACAGATTTCATCTGGGCCTTAAGGTTCAGATTCAAATTCATAATGCTGTCCTAGACCCCATTGGGAGAAAATGCCAATTATCTATTGCTATGTAATGAGCTACACCAAATCGTACAGCTTTAACTAACAATAACCATTTATTATCTTGTGATTCTAAGGGTTGATGGGCTTAGCTGGGCAGTTATTCTGTTCCTCCTGGTATCAGCTGCGGGTTGCAGTCCGCTGGAGGTTCCTTTGAGCTGGGGATGTCAGAGGTAGCTCAGCTCACTCACATAGCTGGCAGTTAGAGCTGCCTGTCAGGTGGGACTGAGCTGGGCCTTTGACTATGTCAGTTGTTTTCCATGAGCCTTCTCTGTGTAACTCACTTGGACTTCTTCAGCAAGGCTATTGGATTTTAAGAGGTTGAACTCCAAGAAGATTGAAGTAAAGCTGCAGCTTTTGTAAGGCCCAGACTCAAAGGTTACAATGTCACTTCCACCACCGTCTAGTGGCCAAAATAAGTCACAGTCCAGCCCAGACTTCAGGTCAAGGAGAATAGACCCCACCTCTCAAAAGGAGAAGTAGCAAAGGATTTATGGTCATTTTTAACCCACCACAGGGCTTTACGTACTGTATGATATAGGCGTCATATTACCTTTGTGAAGTTAGATACGTCTCCAGCCCCAAGGTGTTCAGGTAAGAGGGAGAAGACCTGGATGTCAGCATACTGTCTGCTTCCAGTTCAATCTGGTGCATGCAAATGTGGATGTACACTAATACCATGATAGAAATCTTCAAATATTTTTCCCAAAAAGATGTTGAAAAACTATATATCCCTTCTCACATTTTAGGTTAATATCCAAAATGTCTTATCACAAATTTAAATAATTACAAGGATATAAATTTTCATGTCTTACAAACACTGGAAATTTTAAGTAAAACCTTTATGTTTTCTTCTGTAAATATACCCAATAAAATCTAAATTCCAAAGTAATTTGATATCTACCATTCCCTATTTTTAAACTACCTGAACGAACTCTTTCACAGGAGAAGTTTTACATAATTTGTTTCAGTCATTAAATCTGCATTTCCGTTATACTTCTCTACAATATAAATGAGTATGTATTTATATTTAATTTTCTAAAATATGCGATATTTTAAACACTCTGCTCTACATTTTGAATAACTGTGGATTTAGTTATCATTGCAATAATTACCATGGTACAATGAAACAAAAATGAAAATGTCTCACAAATTTTTATAATTATATGAAAGAACATAACATTTTATAGAAAAACGCATCCTTAGCAAGAGGGAGTTTTTCCTCTATTTTCTTCCTTTTCCTTTTTATTGCTTTTTTCTTTTAGTTCATATGTCCCCATATGAATATTACTTATTGCTAAAGTGAAAAAAAGATTTAACATCAATTCTATTTCTATTTCTCAGTTTTCAAAGTTCAACTACTTAGAAAATTCATCCACATAGATAGATGGAAATAGAGTAAGATTGTTATAACAATGCCACTCAATTCCTTGAATACTTTCCAAACTATACTCCAGAAATCATACTACATTTTATCATCAAAAATTGCTTTTAATGATCTATCAGCTGACAATTCAATGAGTTCTCCTTCATTTTGGTTGAAAATAAAATAGAAAACAAAATTGAAAACCAATCTAACTTTATTACCAAGTCATTAGTATGGACTTCTTTCCCCATTTCTCAAAGTGAGCCTCTCTGGGATGGGACCTCATGGGATGATCAAGGAGTGATGAGAGACAGACTTTTGTTCAACAAAGTGGGTGTTTCCCCTAAAGAGTTAAAGGGCTGATGGATTCCCCCGGTGAGGAGAAGGCACAAGAAGGAGTTGGGGAAGGGAGGTGAAGAGTATGGTCTCCGAAACTGTGAGCCACTGCTCCACACCAGTAAAAGCAGCTCAGCATTTACACTTTAGTACATAAGCACTGTGGGAGAATGGCTTCCCGGCTGAGCAGTAAGGAGCCAGAGCATTTTGAAAAAAAGAAGAAGCAGGTGGACATGTTACAGGGAGGAGGTGCAGAATCAGTTAATACAATGCATTTCCCTTTGGAAAGTTCTTAATGAATTTACATTAAAAATTATAGGTAATTTTTTTAAATTTATTTTTTATTATTATTATACTTTAAGTTCTAGGGTACATGTGCATAACGTGCAGGTTTGTTACATATGTATGCTTGTGCCATGTTGCTGTGCTGCACCCATCAACTCGTCATTTATATCAGGTATAACTCCCAATGCAATCCCTCCCCCCTCCCCCCTCCCCATGATAGGCCCCGGTGTGTGATGTTCCCCTTCCCGAGTCCAAGTGATCTCATTGTTCAGTTCCCACCTATGAGTGAGAACATGCGGTGTTTGGTTTTCTGTTCTTGTGATAGTTTGCTAAGAATGATGGTTTCCAGCTGCATCCATGTCCCTACAAAGGACACAAACTCATCCTTTTTTATAGCTGCATAGTATTTCATGGTGTATATGTGCCAATCTACTCATCTGACAAAGGGCTAATATCCAGAACCTACAAAGAACTCAAACAAATTTACAAGAAAAAAACAAACAACCCCATCAAAAAGTGGGCAAAGGATATGAACAGACATTTCTCAAAAGAAGACATGCATACAGCCAACAGACACATGAAAAAATGCTCATCATCACTGGCCATCAGAGAAATGCAAATCAAAACCACAATGAGATACCATCTCACACCAGTTAGAATGGCGATCATTAAAAAGTCAGGAAACAACAAGTGCTGGAGAGGATGTGGAGAAATAGGAACACTTTTACACTGTTGGTGGGATTGTAAACTAGTTCAACCATTATGGAAAACAGTATGGTGATTCCTCAAGGATCTAGAACTAGATGTACCATATGACCCAGCCATCCCATTACTGGGTATATACCCAAAGGATTATAAATCATGCTGCTATAAAGACACATGCACACATATGTTTATTGCGGCACTATTCACAATAGCAAAGACTTGGAATCAACCCAAATGTCCATCAGTGGCAGACTGGATTAAGAAAATGTGGCAAAATTATAGGTAATTACATGAAATATTTCACACTGGTTGAAGAATGTAAAATGAGACTTCATGCCTGGCATCTAGCAGGAAAATAATGAGTATTTCTGAATGAGTAAATGAATAATGGGGGATAATTAGAAATTATTTGGATTCTTTCTGGGGAGTAAGTCTCTGGGGTCATAGTACTAACGGCTTTATGGTATGTAAGAGAAGGAGTGTGTGATGTACATGTTGTTATGTTTGTCCTCAACCCCAAATCATGGGTATGAAACTCCCCATGTGAACCCAGTTTAAGTGAATATTAGTTAGCAAGCATTACACAACAATGCTTTGAGAACTAGAATACAAATTGTTTGTATAGAAAGATGGAGCCAGAAGGTTAATCATCCAGTGATGTATGTAAAAGTTACCCCTTGAATTTTGAAATAGAATTGACATAACATTGATTGACATAAAAAGAAGTCCTGTGTTTTAAAATATATGAGCAAAAACTTATGATCTCACAAGGTGATTGTGGCAGAGAAAGAGAACTAGCCAACAAAAATGGTACTCTTTCTTCCATAATACAGAGATGGTTTTGGTAGATGGTTGCCCAACTTAGGACAACATTTTCCACCTCAACTTTACGTTTAAGTCTGGCCATATCCAATTGTCTTCAATGTGATATGAGTTGGAGGGATGTGTGTCACTTCTGAGCTGGGGCATTTAAGAAGCAGATATGCTTTTTTCTTTTTACTGTCTTTTTGTCCTTCTGCTGGTTAGAGGAAGAAGACTTTGAGGGTCTACTCTAGCACCCAGGGGGCATAGTGGAGCCACAAGATGGAAGGCTTTAGGATCACTGAGTCATGGGTTAAAGGAAAACTGACTACTTTCCAGGAATTTCTCACTGGACTGTTACATGAACCATGAACAACAACAACAAAACATTGCATTATATTCAACAACCAAAGTGTTGGATTTGTTTGTTACAGCAGCTAGCATTGTCATAATAAAGCAGAAGTATAAGTTGAAAATATATAGAGAGCAGAAACCACTTAAATAAATTAATGTATGGTAGGTTTACATTTTATTTAAGGGAATATAAATTATTTAAGGAAAGCTAAAGCATATGTGTGCCTAAATTTTTCCTATTGACTTTAGGTAAATTCAAACATGCCTCCTTCACTATCAGTGCTCTACTCAAATATGCTAACTTTCTAAACACCTGCATTACAAATGGTTGACAGGCACATGTAAACTATGAATTCTAACACATTGTGAATCATTCTTTGGAAAATATCATCACTCCAGCATACACCAAACAAAGAAAAAGCAGCATGTCACATTATTAAAATGATTAATAGGTAGCAGCAAAGCCAGAGCAATGGTTCCGAGTGAGATGAGGAACAGTTGTTCTGGCGGCAGCATCTGGTAACTGCATTTAAGTAGCTCTGCCTCTAGTGAGTGCGTTGGTGTCCATGATTGGCAGTGGAGAGACCTGACTGGCAGAGTCCACCACCCATCCGTCTTCATCCAACCCTCCTTCCCAAAGGCCAAGGTTATTGATGCCCCAACAAGAACACTGACAAGCTGTGTCAGACTTCTGTTCAGAGCCCACCGATCGCAGGAGGGCAACAGCTTCCCATGTAATTTATACAAATGACTCTGAATGTGTGAGCTTTAATGTTGATTTTTTAAAAAGGAATGTTGAGGCCTTAATAATTTTGTTTGGAGATAACAAGAGGAATGAAACAGAGAATAGCAATCTGTCAACCCCCATCTAAAACTAACTTACATAAAGCAGGAGAGAAATCAAATAACCTTTGAATCAGTTATGGTTAGACATTCCATTCTAAATGTACAGATATTCAGGTCACAAAACCTCTGAACTTTGCTTCATCTCTACAGAAATCTGTTTTGATTACTCCCTGAGAAAATCATATCCAGCACACAGTATAGTTATGTAGAGTGCAGGTAAGTTCTACTTGCCAGGACTGTCCTAAATTCAAAAGCACTACGAATTCTTTTGGCATGGTGATTACAATCAGTCAGTAGGGCAAGCCACATCATCATTTCAGTCTAAGTTTCAGTGTAGACTACCCAAGCTAGTCTAGGTGTTTTGTTTATATGCTGCCAACCCTTTGTTTCTCCAACTTCTTTTTCTTTTTTTTTTTGAGACAGGGTCTCACTAGGTTGCCGTGGCTGGAGTGCAGTGGTGCAATCATAGCTCACTGTAACCTCAAATTCCTGGCCTCAAGTGATCCTCTGGCCTCAGTCTCTCCAGTAGCTAGGACTACAGGTGTGCACAATCATGACCAACTGATTTTTAATATTTCTAGAAATGGAGTCTCATGTTACCCAAGCTAGTCTCAAACTCTTGGCCTCAAGTGATCCTCCCACCTTGGCCTCCCAAAACGCTGGGATTACAGGCATGAGTCACATCACCCGGCCTTCCAGATTTTTTAAATTTTGACCAAAAAACCTTTGGCCATATTGACCTGATGCTTTGTAGGCACAGCATTGCTTTACTCTTGTTGTGTGGGTACTCAACTAAACAGGTAATTCCAGAATCTATCAGTTTTCACTATATTTATTTTGCTACAGTTCCAAACAACCCTCAAATCTCTGGTTTATTTATCATTCACATTTTACATTCCCTGTGGGTTGGCTTCATGTAACTTTATTCCAGGATAAAAGCTGAAGGAGCAGCCCCTACTTGAGACATGTCCTGGTCATGGCCAAAGGAAAGGAGCCTCAGAAGTGAGACAAACACACCAAAGTTCTTCATATATATATATATATATATATATATATTTTTTTTTTTTTTTTTTTTTTTTTTTTTTTGAGAAGGAGAATTGCTCTGTCACCCGGGCTAGAGTGCAGGGCCACAATCTCAGCTCACCGGAGCCTCTGCCTCCAGCGTTCAAGCAGTTCTCTTGCCTCAGCCTCTGGAGTAGCTGGAATTACAGCCATGCAGCCACGCCTGGCTAATTTTTGTATTTTTAGTAGAGCTGGGGTTTCACCATGTTAGCCAGGATGGTCCTGATTTCCCGACCTCATGATCTGCCCACCTCAGCCTCCCCAAATGTTAGAATTACAGGCGTTAGCCACCGTGCCCAGCCCACACCAAAGTTCTTAAAGCATCTGCTCAGATGCAGCGTACACACCCTGTCAGCTCACACTGCTAGCCAAAGCAAGTCTCCTTGTCCAGTCTGACCACGTGAAGAAGGGGAGGGAGAATCTTATTCCAGGAAGAGAGAGCCAAGAGTCGACAAAACAAGTTATCCCAATGCACCCTCTTGGCCATACGTCTTCATTTCTCACCCTCTGTGTGACGTATCTCATGCTCTAGTGGAGGAAAACACCGCCTAATCACTGTCAATCAAAGGTCAGTGTTTTCTGTAGTCTCTCCATCAGACATTCCTTGATCTGAAGACTTATGAACAATAACAACAAAAGCAAACAACAATAATGAAAGTTATCTTTGAAGAACAGTGACACAATAAACTCTTCCATTTGTACAGGTGAAGAATGGGAAGAGCTGCACACGGCTGTCACATCAGTCCTTCTGGGCAAAAACCGCCAGGTCTCCCTACGCTGTGGTCAAAATGTTTGTTCTTTAATACTTTCCTGGACTTACTAATATTAACTACATGGTAGAATTCTATTATCGCTCTTCCCAATGTTGTTGGAATGTAGATGAGTTCTTCAGGGAGTATTACAACTATTTTTTCAAACTCTTAATTAGACTTTGGGATGTTTCCACGGTAGCAGCTGGGTATAGACTGCTGAAGATTTTCTTCTCTTGCTAATATTGTGACTGATATGGAAGCCCAAAGATTGACATATTATGCAAAGCATAATTATCTAGTTATGTAACCTTGAATTCCCAAGGTGAAAACTCACGAGCATTTTCAAGCAATGATTCATGATTTTTGCCACTTATTTTAATATATTTCAGTCTCCAAGGTTGAAACAATAAATCTCTGATGTGCCTCCATTTCCATTTTGTGTAATCATTGAGATTCAGCCACATCCCACACCCAGAGTGGGTGGCAAGCTGGGGAAAAGTGATCGGGCAACATTTGAATTCTAGAATCAAGACCATCAAAGAAGAGATGGAATTTTCCACGGAGTACTGGAAAGTGTAGGACTAAAACAGGTAAACTTTATTTTTTTCTTTTCTTTTGTCCAACTTCTTTTTACTTTATTATCTGACTCCAGCAGACAGCCATGAGAAGGCCCAAAAGTGAGACACAATCTTGGTTTGGAACCCAAATAATCAAAGAAACACGGTTAAGTGCTGTGGACGTGTAGGTAGAGCTTCCTCAGGTTGATCATAAACAGCACAGATAACACAAAATGCAGGTCTCCTGGAAGGAGACTTTTGGCTTTTCCTCTGTTCCTGAGCTTAATAAACACAGGCACCAGAAGCAAGATGACTTGATATAAGACTGATTTTATCCATAACCTGAAATGAGATCCAAGTCCATACTTCTTAATTAGACTCAGACAATCCTCTCTGGCACCCAGGAGCCCTGGGGAAGTGATAAAATCTGCTTCCGATGCCTCTCTCTTACAGTCTCCTGTTTGCATTTTTCCTTTGAGGAGCCCTCTTCTTCCCCATAATAATCTACCCCATCCCCCATCACTCCACAAGCACTCTGGTCCTTCCAGATGATCTATGAATTTCAGATTCTTGGGAGGAGTACATCATCTTAGGGCCAATCATTCTCTCGCTTTAACAATCAGCATGAGAGCCACTTGAGAATCTTGAGTTAAAATGACACAGTGCTGTCTGATGACTGCCTTTGTAAAATCAATTTTAAAATGTTGCCTATTCTTCTACTCAGTCACTCTCTAACTTTTGCTGTTTTCAGTTTTATATTTTAAAGGTGACATCTCCAGTATTCTTGCTTTGGTCTGTGGTCTTAGGTCCAAAAGCAATAAAAGGCGAACTCAACCCTAGGGTTCCATGATGTGAAGCCTTTGCAATGTTTCATTTTAAAGAGGAAACAAGAGTGTGCCACTGTGTCATTTGGGACTCACATTCGAGAGGAGACAGATATTCTGTAGCTGGGAAATTTTTTCCAGGGAGTCCTCACATTAAGGCTGATTTATTAGACCCTAAGTTTCTCCAACCATACATTTATTTGATATATTATTGGGTGCTAAATATGGGCTTGGCATGGTTTTCAGTACAAAAAAGACAAAATCCCTGTCCTTATGGTGTTAACTTAGTAGTGAGAGGAGATCAACAATAATCACAATAAAATAAAGTATGCATTGTGTTAGAAGGTGATACACGCTCTGGAAAAAAAAATACAGATCAGTAATGGGCATGTGAGGAGAGGGGGTGAAATCTTAAATCAGCTAATCAAGTAGGTATCACAGAGACAGCGGTTTATGAACAAAGACTTGAAGGATGCAAGTGTGTCATCAGGAATCTGTCTCTATTTTTGATGTTTGACCTCTGACAGCTTTCAAGTTACACCTTCCTCCTTTTCTGCCTCACAGGCGGGCAAGATGATGGTGCCAGGGAGAAGTTCAAACCACACAAGTCCAAACAACTGCTAGAAGGAGATCATGCATCCTGTGCAGTCAGACGGGGTCCTGTGTTCACATGGTCTCCACGTTTGGTGTAATGTCTTGCTATGAACATCTTGAAATGCTTAATCACTTTTGAACCAGGGGCCCCGCATTTTCATTTCACTGGGCCCTGAAAATTCTACAGGTAGTCCTTTCTCCAGGTTCTGAAGCAGAACTCTGAGGAATTCTAATATCTAAACTCAAGCCTGTCCTTCCAGGTTATTAACAAAGCTAACAGTTTTTAACTTTTGAGATAATGATAACTTTTGAGATACATTTTGAGACAACTGTAGATTCACATGCAGTTGTAAGAAAATCTTCATAGAGATCCCAGATACTTTTCCCCCCTTTCTTCCTATGGAAACATCTTACATCAAAAGTATCTTTTCCCAAGGTATGAAGATAGAGCATCTTTTCTGAAACAACTTGTTAGTTTCACTTACATTTTAAATATTTAGATAAGTGGTCCTCATTCTGCTCTTGGTTTGATCTGAAATGTTAGGATTCAATCTCTCAGACTCATGACTCTCTCACCTTGTCTCAGACTCACGACTCCACAAAAGCTGCCCTTGTTAAGGTCCCCAGTGACCTTGGCAGAGTTAGATCCAATGGGCAATTCTCTCTGTAGCTGCCTTTTCATCAGCATTAATGGGGTTGATTTCTGCCTCTTCCTGGACATATTCCTGCTCCTGGCTTCCCTGCACTGAGCTCTCTTAGTTTTCCTCCTGTCTCATTGGGCACTCACGGATTCCTTGCTGGTTACTCCTTTTTCCCTGACTTCTGAGCTCAGGAACTCAATTCTTGCACTTGGTTCTTCTCACTCTAAGTTCTCATCCAGACTCATCATCTGTGAATGGAGGACTCCCATATCCCTCTGTTGAATTTCAGATATGTGCATCCAACTACCTGCCTGAGGAATACTCATATCACTTTCATACCAACAGAATCTCATTTCTTAAACCAAGGTTAAAGGCAATAAACTATTATAAAGAAAATGACAATTAGATTAAATAGTAATTACTTGACCCATTTACTAATTATTGCCCAAGAGCTGCTGAAAGGTTTCTACTTTTATTTCTAGATTAAATTTTATTTTATTCTTCTACTTTGAGAACTTTAGGGATAATCTGAGGTGCATGTTTCTTCTACTCCAACATGAAATACGTATTTTAAAATTGGATTTTCTATTTTTACATTATTTCCAGTCATCTGTAGCTTTCAACATTTTGAATTAAATTTTATTTAAAAATGTCTTGCAAATCCAATCAATGTATTAAATTTTGTGAGAGTTATCTACTTTTTCTTTTCATGCTTATTCCTTTAAATTGAATCCAGGAGGAAATCGTTCTTTTTTTTATATGTATGAAGCTTATTTCAATGTCAATACTCTAACCTGATCCTCCAAATTGATGGCTTAGATTAGTGAGAAAACCATATTCAAAAAATACTGAAGTAAAAAATAAACCAATCTCCACTAATGTGAAAGTATTGCTCAGGGCCCTTGTAGCTCTATCTGGCACCACTATCCATGTGGGGCACCCAGTTAACCATAATTTCTAATTAATCAGAAAAATGAAATTTTTTCCACTTGATGGGATAATTTAGGTATCATAGAAATAGGTTAAATTAGATCAAGGTGCTATTACTTACCTTTTTTTTTAACTTTCATAAAAAACACTTTTCTCTGGTTTAACCCAATAAGCATAGGCAACTCAGTAGGAAGATTGAGTGATGAAATTGATCACCAGCAGAATAATCCAGACAGTGATCTTTCCAAACAAAGCAAAAAGAAAAACAAACAAGAATGCGAAACATGAGTCCTCAGTGAAGGGGAACAGTTAACTAAGGGAATGTCCCAACCATGAGTGGGGTCCTCCAAGCAAAAGCCAACTGGGTCTCTGGAAATTCTCTTTGGCAGCAGCTGTGAGGGGCCAGACCTGGTCATAGGAGCCCAGAGTGGGAAGAGGGAGCCTTCCTTCTCTTGAGCTTCTCTCCAGATCTGTGCATCAGAAAACAATGGGAGTAAAAATCTAAGGCCACGAAAGGCCAATTGATGAAGACAATATGATCACAACAATAGCATTTATTCTCTTTTTGCTGAATATAGAGAGAGCTCATGCTTATTGTGAAAAAAATGTAATTGAGAAATTCAGAATGAAGAATGTGATAACCACTTATTTGTGTGCTGTTGGTCCTCCATACCTGTGGGTTCTGCACCTATGGATGCAACCAACCATGGGTCAAAAATGTTTTTTTAAAAAATGGAGAGTTGTATCTGTACTGAACATTCACAGAATTTTTCTTGTCATTATTCCCTTAACAGCACAGTATAACAACCGTTTATGTACCATTGACATTGTATTAGGTATTATAAGTAATCTAGAGATAATTTAAAATATATAGTAGGATATGTGTAGATTACATGCAAGTGCTACATTTTAATAAGGGACTTGAGTCTCCATGGATTTTGGTATCCACAGGGAGTCCCAGAACCAATCCTCCATGGATAATGAGGGATGACTGTAAAAACTTCCAGTTGTTTTTAAATGCATATTTGTATAAATATATGCAATTAGGATTATATTCCATACATATTGTTTTACAATCTATGCTACTGACCTATGTCATAATATAATTACATTATGCAAATTTTTATGAGTATCTCATAAACAATTTTCCATGTGTTGAAATAGGCATTGAAAGGGCCATAAGATTCAGGAGGCTTCATTATAGCTATAAAAAATTCTTTGTCACACTTATACAAGTTTACATGCCCATCAGTCAGATAAATAAGAGGGCAAATACATAATTATCTTTGTCAGTTTGGTAGATGGAAATAATATTGTTATTTCATTTTTAAATATTTTAGTAAAATTATTTTTTGTGTGTGAAATCTATTTCATTTCTCTTTTTATGAGTTGTCTTTCATTCATCTTTTGTTTGAGATTGTCTTTTAAGCACTCTTTTTTATATTTTTACTTTTAAGTTCAGGGGTACATGTGCAGGTCTGTTATACAGGCAAACTTGTGTCATGGGGGTTTGTTGTACAGATTATTTTGTCAGCCAGGTATTAAGCCTAGTATCCATTCGTTATTTTTCCTGATCCTCTCCCTCCTCCCATCCTCCACCCTCTGATAGGCCCCAGTGTGTGTTGCTTCCCTCTATGTGTCCATGTGTTCTCATCATTTAGCTCCCACTTACAAATGAGAATATGTGGTATTTGGTTTTCTGTTCCTGAGTTAGTTTACTAAGGATAATGGCCTCCAGCTCCATCTGTGTTCCTGCAAAGGACATGGTCTCATTCTTTTTTATGGCTGTATAGTATTCCATGGTGTTTATATGCCACATTTTCTTTATGGAATCAACCTAGATGCCCATCATTTGAACACTCTTTATATGTTTAGCAGCACTCAGATGGTCTACCCATATCTTGCCAGCATAAAGTCTCCTTAACTTTAGAGACTCAATCAATTATGGGAGCTCAGTGACCCCTAGCCTGATTGCTAGAAATTAGCTCCCTACAAAGCATTTTCTCTGAGTTACTTCGGGAGTCCCCAAAGGAGTGCCTCACACAAGCCAACAAGCCCAGGTGGTGAGCACCCATACCACCTGCTGTCTGCTTTCCTCTGTGTGTCTAGCTCTGGCTCCCACTTGCCCATGTCTACTGTCAGGACAGAGTATTAGGAAGCCACACTGCTGCCACCAACAGTCAAGAATACCCTGAGGGAGTCAATAGAAAAACTATCTTCTCTTGAGTGGAAAAAGAGTGGTGCCAATCCCATAAACTCTGCCATGCCTGTTCTAACGTTGCAAGAATTTTCCATGCTGTGTGCAGTGACTCACATCTGTAATCCCAGCACTTTGGGAGGCTGAGGTGGGAGGATCACTTGAGCCCAGGAATTTGAGACCAGCCTCATCTCTACAAACAATTTTAAAAATTGGCTGGGTGTGGCGGTCCACGCCTGTGGTCCCATATATTTGAAAGGCTGAGGTTGGAGAATTGCTTGAGCCCAGGCAGCTGAGGCTGTGGTGAGTCATGAAATACCCCTGCATTTCAGTCTGGGTAAGACAGCGAGACCCTGTTAAAAAAAAAAAAAAAAAAAAATTCCAGAAATAGGAAATGTGCTCTTTTTTATAATTTACACTACATCTGATTTCCTGAACCTAGAAGCATTTCTCCTAGTGCTTGTGAGTCTCAAAAAGTTTCTCATGAACTTTTAAAGTCATGAGTCCCCCCAAAGCTTCTGGTCTCGCCTAAAATACAGGAGCACAAATTCAGACTTCCTTCTTTGATCTTTGCCTTTTTCATGCCTCCCATCCATGTTGCCTTCCCTACTAGTGGGCATAGGAGAGAGTGTAAACTCTTACTGAGATTTGTGCGACAGAGTGAGTTGCTGGGGAAGGAGAGGTGGAGTTTGTACCGAAGAGCCTCTGGAACCCAGCTTAAATAGCCAGATATGCCACATCATACAAGCATACTGGCCACTTGTCCCTCACAAATGTTGTAAATATTGTCTTTTAGTTGCTTCCATTGCGATTTATTAGGTTGAAGTAAGTAACAGTTTGCATCTTCATGAATGAAATTAGGGAGCTGACTTCTCTTTATGGAAACAGTTAAGTATTATGAAACTATACTACTACAGAACACCTACAAAGGCTAGATAAAAATAAACTAAACTTCTTTGAAATACATAGCTAAGCTCAAAAGAAAGTAAGGAAATTATCAAGGCCACAGAATCGAAAATAGATATTTACTCAGTTGTGTTGGGTGAGTTGGAGGCAGGGAGCAGGGGGAAACAGGGCGTGCCTTTCTTGGTAACCAACGACCATAGGTGTGGATTTTAGGGGTCAGAGCAAATAAGTCCTTGGGGCATGCGTGATGATGTGGTGAAATCCCATCCTAGTACAGTCAGCCCTATTGAACAGGCATATAAAACATCCACTGACCGGCAAATAGTTAACAAAGAGGTTGTCTTCTGGGATCTTGGTGGGAAAAACTCTTCCCTTAAAATAATAACAGTATTTCTCTCATAAGGTTTTAGTTTGATGTGACTATACTTGGGAGCCCCCAAAGGAGGAAAGTAACAACAAAAATTTATCCCTGCCTGGTACCACTCCTGCATGCCCAGAACCTTCTAAAAGAGGGAAACTTTTAATCCAGGACATTCCGGATTTTCATAAAGCCCCACAGAGCAAACAAACTCACAACCTACATTTAAAAATCACAAAAAGAACAGGCTACCATGTGCAAAAATTAGCAGAAAACACAAACAGTAGATTCAGATACAAGAATAATAGGATAATGACTAAAAAATTAGCATGCTTCAGATACTAATGACACAACAGAAAACAGAAAGTAAGTTCAATAGCCAAAAGATTATGTAAATTCTAGTAATAAAAATTATGTTCATTGAAAATAAAAGCTTAATGGGCAAGTTAAAATAGTGAGTTAAACCAGATACATCCAAAATGTGGAGTTTGAACAGTTACATAAAGACTTACTCACCAAATTAATATCATTTTGGATATGAAATGCTGGTCTGATGTAATTCTGTGTGGATGCCCATTTTGGAAGAGTTAGAGGAAAATCAAATGACAGCAAAAGATCAGATAGCCCTAAAGGTTTGGATAAGAAATTTCCCAAGAATTCCTGGTTGATAGGTTCACCAATATTCTAGATAAGGAGATTTAGAGGTAAACAGCATATCCATGCTGAATTACATCTTTAATTATAGGTTGTGTTCTAGATATTTATGCTGAATATTAAAAAGATGTACATAATGCAGCAGAGACTGTTCATGTTCTGCAATACAAACTTCCTCTACTTCTTTAGCAATAAAAACCCTTGTCTGAGGACTTTGACATCCTAAAAAAGTAAGTTTATTCCTGAGATTAAATTCCTAATAATGGGATTGAATGAGTGATGTGTGAAATCTCCAAATTGTGCCTTACTTAGCAGGCAAGATAATACCAACCATCTCATTCCCTTCCTATTGGCTGAAAAGCAGATATGGTGGTGAGAAATATTGGGCCATCGAAACCAGAACATTACCAAGGCATGGTAAAATGACAAGGAGAAGGAACCTGAGTGCCCCCATGACCTTGTGGAGCACAGTTACCACATTAGATGTTTATGGGAGAAAGCAATAAACTCATTTTGTGTTTAGGTCACTGCAAATTTGGATCATTCTCATACACAGCTGAATGTATATGGCAGAATTTGGTACTTGGAAGAGAATGTTGTGCGTGGCATTTGTTAGAATCCAGCTGGCAAATCTGATGTCATTGGCTTAGAGAAAGCATCTGGATAGTGGACAGCAAAAGTGCAGATTTTGGTGGGTAGAAAGCTGGTGACCCTTGTTATGCAGTGACAAAGCATCTAATGACATTGTCTCTGCAGCATCTTGGGATGAAGAACACATGGCATGACCAACAGTAGGGGAAATGATCAGAAAATTCGGAATGTTGATGTTTTCTTGTTGACACTTGACACTTTTGAGAGAAGTCCTCATGAGAGAGGCAAATTTGGGCTAGAGGTGGCTGCACATCAAGCAAAAATGAAAGAGAACCAGAGCTCTGCTAAGTTAGATCCTCTCATGATGGGAACATCCTCATGGCCCACAGTCAACTTGAAGTGAATATGAGTTCTCTTGGGACTTTGCAAGTTTGATAAAGCCAAACCTTATCCAAAACTGAAACAGTGATAAGAGGTGGTTCCAAATGGACTGCAAGGGGAGGAGATAGAACTGTGTGATCCTATTTTGCTAACTCTTCTCACTTATGGACTTTTCTGCCAAAAAGTGAGAGACCAGAATAGGGGAATTTCCTTCCCACAAGGACTATGTTCCTGACACTGCCAAGGTAGACACCATTAACTCGAGAGGACTTTTGGCAATACACAGAGTCCAGAAAATAAAGATGCTAAATCTTCAGGTTTAAATGACAGTTGCCTGCTAAGTTTTTGAGGAAATTGTGTTGCCAAAGAAGCCACCAGACAAGCTTGATTGGTGACTCAGGCCACCCTGCTGGGGGTGAGTGGCAAAGGCTGTGTGTGCCCCAGCTGAACCAGAGCAATGCACTCTGATATGACTTGGCTCTCTGTGCTCATTCAAATCTCATCTAGAATTGTAATCCCCATGTGTTGAGGGAGGGACCTGGTGGAACGTGATTGGCTCATGGGGGCAGTTTCCTCCATGCTGTTCTGATGATAGTGAGGGAGTCCTCATGAGATCCGGTTGTTTGATAAGTGTCTGGCAGTTTGCCCTGCATGCGCTCTTTCTCCTGCTGTCATGTAAGACGTGTTTTGCTTTGCTTTTGCTTTCCACCATGATTGTAAGTTTCCTGAGGCCTCCCCAGCCATGAGGAACTGTGAGTCAATTAAACCTCTTTTGTTTATAAATTTCCCAGTCTCAGGTAGTATCTTTATACAGTGTGAAAATGAACTAATACCCCCTCCCACACACTCCTAGTGATCTCCTTCCAGAGAGTTTCCCAGGGGATACCAGATGGAGTGACATCAGTCTCACAGCAGTGGCTCTTGGGAAGCATGCATTCATTAGCAGGGATCCACCACTGCCATTTGTCTGCCACTGAAGTTTCTGTTCCTACTCTACCATTCTATATTGGATCCAATGGGTGCACAGAAAACTTGTCTTTTAGTTTACAGTTGTTCAACTGAGAGGAGGAAGCCTGGACTTAGTGGATAACACTGTGTGTTAGGTACAGATCATGAACTTGAAGGTGAAAGCAGTAGCAATAAGACATACACAGATTGCCTCCATTAGGTCGAGGATACGTGTGTTCTTTATGTGAGATGAAAGGTAAGCACAGATATTGGATGGCCAGCGAGTCAACTAAGAAACCTCTAGATAGCCCTTAGTGACCATTGTTTCTTTTGGATATAATACTATATACTATGTTTAGCTCAGCGCATGGTGACCCACAATCTAGGTCTGTCCATGCAAGTAAGTTCTGGCCAAGGAAATGCATGTGTGCCATTCAGGGCACATTTGTAGGGGGAAGAGTATGCACTCCACTTCTTTCTCTCCTCTCTCCTGGCTGGAATTTTCAAGGTGATGGTTAACCATGGACCATGATGATGTGGGCAGCCCACTGAGAATGGCAGAGTCACAGACGGAAGGAGCTAGGTCCCTGGGAAATTTGCAAGTGGTTGCACTCCAACAGTTCTGGCTCTTCGCTTTTCCTTCTCCTTCTTCCTCTCCTCCTCCTCGTCCCCCTCCCCCTCCTCCTTCTCATTTATTACACACACACACACACACACACACACACACACACACACACACACACACACACACACACACACACACTCTTCTACACTGAAAGGTAAAGCAGTGAAGGATAGATAAGAGCCTCTTTCCTGTAAGGAATTGATGAGGATAGTGGTGTACTGCAGTGGGAGGACTGGCCTAATTGCCAGGAGACCAGGCAGCAGATGTAGCTCCGTCCCCAACTGGCTCTGCAAAGCCAGTTATGTGAAGGACACATAATCACTTCAGCCTCAGTGTCTTCATCTGTATGATGAGGTTTAGGATCAATGATCTTGAAAATCCCTTCTAGCTCTCAAATCCTATCTTGACATTAACAAAGTAATATTAATTTTGCTGTTTCATAATCTGCAATTATACATTCTCGTCTCCAACTCCATCTGCTTGCTGACCCTGGGAATGTAAGCCATTAAACTTGGAATAAAAATGCTTAGAAGTTAAGTTTGCCTTTTCGTTATGAAATAAAATTAAAGTGCCGAGAGTGTTTTGTCAGTTCAAATTAACATTTGGACGCAGGAAAGCCCTGATTTGTGTATATGGAAGGCAGCGAGCAGTCTTTTTAATCTGCTACAGTGTTCACATTTTCTCAGAGTTAGGAAAAGTGAAAAAAAAAATGCTTTGAAACCAAATGAGGTTTTCTTTTTCCAATTCAAAATAGTTTGGAGGATTTTTAATTTCCCACCTGTTTTTCTAAATAAAGTGAACCACGAGGCTCTGGTTTGGTCACAGCACTGAGATTTTAAATGGCCTGCACATTGCCTTGCATCTGGCTGTTTACCCAAGGGGGAAATCAGTCCTGGCAGGTATCCTCTGCTCAAGTTATATCTAGGTGTGTCCAGTCAGCCTGATCCCAATCTTTTTGTAAGAACTGGTTTTGCCGGGACTGGTAATGCCTTCTGCAAAATCCCATAACCTACAACTTCTTTTGTCCTTCATCCCTAAGGAACAATATCTTGACAAGCAAGAGCTGCTTCTTATATAGGATCATAACTTGGGGCAGGCTACATTTAATGTGACTTGGGCAAAACTCAGGACTATCTTAAGGTGTATATTTTCTTTAAATGAGTGAACTGGGAAAAATGACTTACTGTACCATAGAAACAAGTTGCCTAGCTTAGGTAGTCATTCTCTGAGTTAAAGCGATTTACTCCAATCCTGAGTATTTTCGTCACATTTTAAAATTAACGGGAACAACCTAACATAGCATTACTGTCATTCCTTTAAGTTTCATTCCACAAGCAACCATTTTTGAGTACCTAGGACACAGAAGTCACCATCTCAGACACTGTGAATACCAAGAAGATAAAACATGGTCTTTGTCCAGAGACTGCAAGACAAAGGAGTCTCTAAGTCATCAAGACTTAGAGGAATGGTAAGATTTTACATGAACGTTGACGTGCTTTCAGAAGATAACCTGCAGACTGTGTTTGTTAAAGTTCCTTTAGGCAGTGGTTCTCAAAGGGTGGTTCCTAGACCCACAGCATTAGCATCACTTGGGAACGGCTAAAGATGCCAAGTGTGGGCCCCATCCAAAGCCCACTGAATCAGAAACTCAGGATGTTGCTGGGCACCGGTCTGATTTTCGAAAGCCCTTCTGATGATTTTAAAGCATGCTCAAATTGAGAACCACTGGGCTAGAGCAGGGATCAGCAACTATGACCTGGAGGCCAAATCTGGTCTGTTTTTGTAAATACATTGTTATTGGAACACAATTCACTGACATATTGTCTAGAGTTGCAACAGAAACTGTATGGCTCACGAAGCCTAACAAATTTGCTCTCTGACCTTTTACGGGAAGAGTTTGCCAACCCTGGCCCTCGTGTACCATGGAGGTGTTGGGGAAGAGCCAGTCTCTGAAGTCAGCAATGCCACCATCTGACTCCCAATTATGCCTCCTAGCTGTTTCATCGTGGGGGAGGTTACTCAACCTCTCTGTGCCTCAGTGTTCTTATCCATAAAGTGGGCGTAATAACATTCCCCAGCACAGTTAATTTGAGAGTTCAGTAAGTTAATACTTTAAACCTCAGACTAGAGCCGGGCAAGCAGGAAATCCCCAAAACCTGTTAGTTATTGATATATGAAAGGCATATTGTGAGACACTTCGCTAGGGAATGCCACAAGCCTTAGATATTTATAACTTCATTGATGCTGTCACACATAGGGATGAATCTGACATTACGTCCACACACTCCACCCCATGACGCTCCAGGGGATGAAATAGAAGGCAATCCAGCTCACTCAGTGTTTGAGTTGGCGGAGGCTGGAAGGTGTGGCAGAATTTTCTGGGAGCAGTGTATTTATATAGGCCATTTCTGCAGTTGGCCAAAATTCTGATATATTTCCCTGGGTGAGCTGAAATGGTATTATCTCCTACAGGTAGGGGAAGGGTGAAGTAAACATAATCGTAGCTCTTATATTGGCATGATTACATAATCACGTCTGTGCTGATTGAGCTGGAAAGTTGGGGTAGGAGAGAGGAAACAAAGGTCACTGGGGCGTCCTTCCTCAGTTCATATCCCAGAGAGGCCCCTTCCCCCATGCACACAGCTGTGAAAGCTGATCCTAGCAGAAGAGAAAAGGTGTGTGTGTGAGTGAGACAGAGACCACCATAATTTACGTAGTCCCTAAAGTAATACATCTGGCAATGAGAATTTTGCAGAGGACATTACTGATAAGCAAAACACTTTATAGAAATAAATTAGTAAAAGTGGATATTTCATCAATAAATTGATAAAAGTGAATCTTTGAGCACAATAAGCAAACACTAAGACTCTTTTGTGATTACATAAGATACAGAATAGAAAACATGTTTCTCAATACAGTCCAGGATGGAATGAGTTGCTATATAGTGCATGCAAAACAATAATTCTAGAACCTTAGAGATGGCCAGATAAACACAACTGGGCACTAAAGTCTTGTTTGTTCTCTTGGTCCAGTTGTTTCTCAGGACTATCGGAATGATCTGTGCTTTAAAAACAGGTGAGGTTTGGTACTGAAAATAATCTGAAGTCCACTGGTTCTTGAACAGGCTGTGCATCAGATGGGATCAGATGCACTACGTATAGCGTCAGCCTTGGCTTGTGTATGTTGAAAAAATTCCCCAGATATTTCTGATTAGTCATACTGGTTAAGGGTCATCCTCAGCTCCTTTGAGGGGAGTTATTGGAGATTCAGATAAAATTCCATTGTATAACTGTTAAAGTTTACTGTGTTGAAACTTGTATAAGCAGTTTGGTACTAGAAAGAGAAGGGAGCTTGGAGTCAAATACTCACAGGCTCTTTCGGTTATTAGTTTGGGATTTACTTTGTAGAGATTCACTCTCTGGACCACATTTTCAACATCTATAAAGTGATTTTACTTGTGGCTGTTGTCTGTTGAACGTCCTGTGTCACATTGCTTTGTTCACTGAAGTTTCTTTTTGCTGACTTAAACATCTATACTGATTACACCTCTAGGAGGCTGGCCATCTGTCCTCTCCTCTAACAACAGTAATTCCACTGCAGCCCCTACTATCATGAACACATCTTGGACCATAAGTAAACATTCGGATTCTGGACCTCATCTAGTCCTCCAGTCTGTTGAAACTATGATCCTTTTTCTCCCTGTGTCCTCCTTGTTAGCTTACATTGTGTGACCATCCTTAAAGTCGCCTCCCTGCAGACATCCTCGACTTTTCTGTTCCTCTCTCCGGTTTGTGTGGGGATGCCACCTCCTGGTTGGAATCAATCATCCATGTTATTCACACCGGTGCCTGAGCTACCGAATGTTCCTCGAGAAAATCCCACAAATATGCTGATGGGGTTCACTTTAGGGTGATTACCATGAGCCTTGACTGGTCATCCAACACCGCATGACATTCCAGTACACGTTCCCAGTAAGTTTGTTTGCCTGATTTCCAAGATGTCCATTTCATAGTTTCTCTTCTCTTTTCTAACATTCATGTCTTTTCCCTACTCCCCACCCAAATCTAGCCTCATACTTCATTACTAAAACATAAGCCCCCAGGGCAGCAAGCCCTCGAACAATTTGCACCACTGAAGAATCCATTTCTACCTCTACCTGGTCTCCCTGGTTCCTACTCCAACGACCATTCAAGGCGGGGGCTCTACTGTCTCCAAACGAACTCCTGTGAACTCTTACCTTTCCAAAGCCTTCGTTCCGGGAGTTATCTTATTTCTCTATTATGTAGACACTTTCTCACTGTACATGGAGTTATCTCAACCAACATATAAACATGCTTCCAATGACCCACTGTGGAATATAACCCTATGTGCACAGGTCCACCTGCTACCAGTTTATTTGTTTCTCTTCAGGACAAAACTGTTCTAATGAGTTTCCACCTCCTGTCTGCACTTTCTTCCTTCCTATTAACCCTCTCTATTGAATTATGAAATCTTCTGAGCATACAGAAAAGGATAATAATCTAATGAACACCCACCAAAGCATCTCTGTCTGATCTTAACATTTTTCATTATTTGCTGCATTTTTTTTTCCATTTTAGTGGAAAACAGAATCAAAGATAAAGTTGGTGGCCTTTGATGATCTTTGCACAATCTCCCTTTTCCCTCCCTTGCCATATTACTGAATTTATTATTTATCATTTCTGTGCTATTTTACTACTGTGCATGTATCCATAAAATATAGATCTGATTTTTTGGTTTACATACTTTATATAAACTGGCAGTATACTACATGTTCCTTCTGCAACCTTGTCAACTGCACTGCATGGAATGTACATTTTAGACATTGCAAGAGTGGCCACAGTGCCTTCCCAAGTGATTGTACCAACTTACACCTCTAAAGGTTCCCTTGCCAACATCTGATAACAGCTGGTATTGTCAGATTTTTTTCATTATTGCTGCTCTGATTGGTATGAAATGATGCATCCTGGTTTTAACTGACTTTCCATGATTATTGGGGAGCTTGTGTTGTTATACTTATTGGCCATTGAGCTTCTTGTTTCATTTGTACAGTTTTTGCTTTGTCCTTTTCCAATGGATTGGTAGGACTTTGAAAATATATTTTGCCTACCATCTTTTGTCATTTGTATGCACTGAAAATTCCCCTAGGCTATGGCTTGTTTTTAAGTTGTATATCATCATATGGAAGTTCTAAACTTTAATGTTGTTTACTGTATTGATTTCTCTTTCTTTATGGCTAGTCTTTGTATCTTGTTTTAAGAACTGCTTTCCCATCCAGTGGTCATACAGATAGTGTCTTGTAGGTTTTCTTAAGTAATGTTTTGTTTCTCACTTTGCTTTAAACTAATTTGAAGTTGTTCTATAAATAGCTTAAGGGGGGGGTACTAATTCACTGTTTTTACATATGAGTAGTCAATTGTCTTAGGCCCATCTATTGAGTACTTTTTTCCCCAGAGAGCCACCATACCTCTTTTGTCACATGTCACTCAAGAGGGGGTCTATGTGGGTCTGTTTATAGGATTTGTTTATTATTCTCTATGTCTGTCCCTGGGTCAATATCTCCATGTCTTAATTTCTATAGCCCTATGAACAATATTGATATGATGCTTATCAACCTTGTTCCTAATCTACAGACATTCCTTAATCACTTACGGAAATTTGTGTTTGCTTTGCTTATAAACTTTAGGATGTTAGGTTTTGTAAAAAGCCAGTTGAGATTTTGATGAGATATACATTGTATTGAAGGATAAATTTGGGTAGCATGGATATTTCTGTATGAATATTTTATATTCAAGGTATTATATACTGAATCTTCCAATACATCAATGTGGAATAGCATACATTTATTTTGTTCTTCTTTAGGATTTAAATTTAGCTTTATAATTTTTTCACAAAAGTCTTTCAGAACTTAATAGAGCTTTCTCTTTATTCTAATTGTTGATATGCAGATTTTCCTAAGTGTTTTTATTAGATACAATTATATCATCTGAAATTAAAAGTTAACTTTTCCCTTTTCAATCACTGTTTAGATGTTGAAGAGAAATATCCATAAGGAGATTTGATTTGTCCTTACAGATATTTCTCTTCAACAACAGTGACTGAAAGTACAGGTTGTCTTGATCTTCTCTTTCAATTGAATGCCTAAGACTTTTCACCACTAAATAACAAGTTTTTTGTTGATTTTTTTTTTTTTTTTGGTAGATAGTCTGTCAATTTAGGTAAATTCCCTTCTATTACTAGTTAGCTAAGAGGTTTTTTTTTTTTTGAATGACAAACACATGTTTAATTTTATCAAAACATATTCTGCAGCTATTGAAATAATCATATGGTTTTTTAAAAATTTTTTGATGGGGTGATTTATATTAGCATATTTTCTAATGATAAAACATCCTTGAATTTGTTAGTATTTGGCCTATGATTCTTCTATTCACTGGAATGCTGATAATAAAATAAGGATTAATTTTGCCTTGGAAGCAATGACCAGATACTGAACCTACTGGTGATTTGATCTTGGACTTCTCAGTCTTCAGAACCATGAGAAATATATTTCTATTATTTATAAAGTAACCAGCTTAAGGTTTTTGTTATAGCAACCTGGAATGAACTAAAACAGAAATTGGTAATGAGTAGTGGGGTGCCGCTGTAGTGAATACCTGAAAATGTGGAAGCAACTTTGGAACTGGGTAATGGGTAGAGGCTGAGTTTGGCAAAGTAGGCTAGAAAAAGCCTAGATTTCCATAAATGGACTGTCAAAGGTAAAGGCTCAGAAGAAGAGTTATAGACAGAGCCTCAGTCTTCTTGGAGATTATGTAAAAGATTGTAATCAAAATGTTGGTAGAAATATGGATGCTAAAGGTCATTTTGGTGAGGTGTCAGATGGAAATGTTCTGGAAACTGGAGGAAAGGCTATCTTTGTTATAAAGTGGCAAAGAACTTGGCCGAATTGTGTCTGCATTCTAGTGCTCCGTGGAGGGCAGAATTTAAGAGTGATATACTAGGATATTTGGTGAAAGAAATCTCTAAGCAAAGTGTTCAAGGTACTACATGGCTTTTCTTGACTGTTTATCATAAAATGCAAGAGAAGAGAAATGAATTAAAAATGAATTTACAATAAAAAGGGAAGTAGAACTTAAAGATATGGAAAATTTTCAGTCTTTCCAGGTTGTAAAGGTTCAAAGGGCATGCTCAGCCCTCTGAATAGTAATTGCAAATGAATATTCAGAGAATACCAAGGGCATGGCTAAGCAAACATAACGTTTGATATGATATTAGTGTGGCTATAAGGAAGCCAGACGCTATTTATCCGGACAATAGAAGAATGATTCCAGAGGCATTTCAATCTTTGAGGCTGCCGCTCCCATCATGATCCCAGAGTACCAGGGCCTTCAAGTCAGAAAGGTTTCAAGGGAGGGGCCCAGGGCACCTGTGGCACCTCAGGGCTCACTGCCTGCGGCCTCCTCAGATATTTGTTCTCCGCATTCTAACACAGTGCTTTTTAGCTGCTCCAGCTGGGGCTCAAGTGGGCTCAGATGTGGCTTGGGCCACCCTTCTGAAAGGTACAAGTAATAAGCCTTGGTGACATTCTTGATGTGCCAACTCTGCATTTATATAGAGTGTATGAGCTGTGGAGTCATGGCTATCTCCATGTAGATTTCAAAAGATGTCTTGGAGTGCCCAGAGCCCAGAGCACTGTCCCAAAGGTGAGATAGGTGCAGAGGGTGCCTACTAGGGTAATGACCAGCAGAGCTGTGGGGTCAGGGTTGCCCCCGAGATCCCAAACTGGTAGAGCCACCAGTGTGCAATGCCAGCCTAGGAGAGCTACAGGCACTAGACTCCAACTTGTGAGAGCTACAGCATGGGCTGTGCCCAGCAAAGCCATGGGGGTAGGGCTGGATGGACCCTTGGATGTCCAACCCTTGCCCCAGTGTGTACGGATGAACATGGACCCAAAAAAGACCATTCTCAAACCTCAAGATTTAACAGTTTGCCTTGTTGGGTTTTGGACTTCCATGGGGCCTGTGACACTTTCTTCTTGCCCATTTCTCCCTTCCTGAATGGGAATGTTATCCTATGCCTGTACCACTACCGTATTTTGGAAGCACATCACTTGTTTGATTTCATAGGCTCAGAGCTGGAGGAGTTTGCCTTAGGATGAAGTGTACCTTCAGTCTCAGCTGTATCTGATATAGATCATGTTTAAATGAGACCTTGGACTTAAGACTTTAAAGTTAATGCTGGAACACGTTAAGAATTTTGGCAATAAGTTATCAATTTTGGGATGAATTTTGTATATGAGGACATGAATTTCGAGGGGGCAGGAGAAGAATGCTATGGTTTGACTGTATCCTCCCAAAAATTCATGTTGAAAGTTAATTCTCAATCCAACAGTATTAAGAGGTGGGGCCTTTCGGAGGTGATTAGGCTGTAAGGGCTGTGATCTCATAAGTGGGATTAGCGGCTTGTAAAAGGGCTGGAGGGAATTAGCTGGGCCCTTTTCTCCATCCAGCTCTTCAGCCATGTGTGGACACAGTGGTCCTCTCCTCCAGAGGACGCAGAAACGAGGCACCATCTTGGAAGCAGAGACTCTGCCTTCACCTGCTGGTGCCTTGATCTTGAACTTTCCAGCCTCCAGAACTGTGATAAATAAATTGCAATTGTTTAGATGTTACTGAGAATTAAGGCGTTTTGTTATAGCAGCCTGAAATGGACTATGACAGTATCTATTGCTATTCATTTGCAATTACTATTACTATCCTTGATACTTTAACAAGTGTGTTTGAATTAAATTCCAAAGTTAATCACCATTTCCACCCTTTTCTGGAGTCTTACTCTCATCCTTTATCTTTCCCACTTTCTTGCTGGTCTCTATTCTTCCTTCAACTCTCATCTCAAATGCTACTTTTTCAGTGATGCCTCTCCCATTCCCCAGACTAAACCAGACACCCATATATTTGTCCTTCATAGCATGTATCAGGGTTTAGAATTACATACTTGTGGGTTCCATAACTCAGTAAGCTGTAACTCGGTAAGCTGTAACTTCTGAAAGGGCAGGGATCGCCTCTGTGTGTCTTTTCATTCTCTTTTGAATGTGCAGCCGTACGTCTGGCACATGGTGTGCAACAAGCTTGGTTGCAGATGGGAAAGCTGGGTGGGAGAAAGGAGGAGGGGCACTGGCTGCATAGGCCGCAATGTTGAGGGATGAAGCTTCAGGGCTGCCAGACCTGGAGGAACTGAATTCCCTCTATCAGTAAGGAATCACATTCTCCTGCTAAAAACAGAACAGAAACAATGATGGCTAAAGCAAAACAGAAAGTTCTTTCTTTCTCAGGTCATGAAGTCTGGGGTTAGGTAATTCAGGACTGAGGCAGGGGCTCTATGGAGTCACAAGGGATTTAGGCTACTTTTTACACCATTATCCTTGGCTCATAACTTATATCCTCAAGAGTCTAAACTGGTGCCTGGCATTTCATTTTTTGTTTGTTTGTTTTGGGACAGAGTCTCCCTCTGTCACCCAGGCTAGAGTGCAGTGGCATGATCTTGGCTCATTGCAACCTCCTCCTCCCTGGTTCAAGAGATTCTCCTGCCTCAGCCTCCCGAGCAGCTAGGACTACAGGTGCGTGTCACCATGCCTGGCTAATTTTTGTATTTTTAGTAGAGATGGGGTTTCACCATGTTGGTCAGGCTGGTCCCAAACTCCTGACCTCAGGTGATCTACCCACCTCGACCTCCCAAAGTGCTGGGATTACAGGCATGAGCCATTGCACCCAACAAGTGCCTGGTATTTCCACCATCACAATCAACTTCCAGGTGGGAATCCAGACCTAGGAGAGAAGGACAGGAAAGATCATGCCCATTTAGTTGTCTGCTCCCTTTTACAAAGCCTGTCTTAGAATCCTACTCCACTTACATCTTATGGGTTATGGCTGAGTTCTATGGCCTCACCTAGCTGCAAGGGAGATTTTTTTTTTAAAGCCAAGTGGTTTCCAATTCAAATAAAATCAGGTCTGTGTTATTAAGGGTAATGATGATAACGATGTGTGTGTGAGGGGTGGGTGTGATGCTGCTGACTGGGGAATGATCACTGGAACTGGAGTCAGGGAGACAATAAGAGGAGGTGTTGGTATTTTGGGTGAGAGACACTGACACTGTGAATTATGGCAACGAGACTGGAATGGAAAGGAGGGTCTGAAACAGCACTTGCTGGAGGGCCCACTGGATCCTTGATGGCTCTTCTTTCTACGGATTTGCTTCAGGAGACATTTTACTTTTGGATTTAATTTCACTTAATAAACCATCTTTTCATTAACTCAAGGTTATTTTGAGTTAATCTCTCTGGTAAATAATGAAATAAACTAAGGCAGAGCAATCTGTGCTTCTAAATCTAAGCAGGATGAATATTATTTTTGAAAACATATTTCCAAAGGTACTTATTTTTCCCCAAAGCTCTATTTTCAAAGGCAGAGGAACAGAGAGGACATTGATTAATAAGTATAAAACATATCTTTTAAAAAAAATGTATAGCCATTCTTTGCTTATAGACATTCAAGATATATACAAGACTCAATGTCAGAAAATAACAGCCTGGAAACCATCCCGAGGCTTTATCTCCATGCCACAAGCTATCTGTATTTTCTTCAGATAGTCCAAAAATCTTTTAAACTTAGCATTTTCTTTTTCTTCTCCCCAGACCATACTTATAAAAGATGACTTGGGCTTTTTCGACACACCAATTTTGTTTAAGCAAATTGAGTTGCTAGACAATATAGCCAGAAATTTAACCAAGAGGACAAGGCAAAACACTTTCAGACTTCTAGAATCCTTTAATTTTCTGCACACATAGCTGAAGTAAAGCACAGTATCTTATTAAAAGGCCCGTACTGAAAGAAGAATCAGTAAACTCTTCTTAAGAAAAAAAATAAACAGGGAAAACGACACCTACCCTCCCCCAGCTGCTCCTGCGAGTCAGCACGTCTTGTTAATTGTGTGGTCTGCTTGTTGTATCCTTGAGTCATTGCTTTACCCAGGCTGCTTCCTTGAACATGGCTGTGAGGTGCGGAAATGTGGTTCTTCCGTGAGAAATGGGTTCCACAGAGCTCAAAGATGAGCCGAGTTTGCCTGGGTTAGGTGAGGTCCAGGTCATGCTGTGCCAACCTCTGGGAACATATGGCAGTGGCAAAGTGCAACCCTCTGACCAGACATGGGCTGTGTGAGGCAGGCCTTGGTGGACTTGAGTAGAAGCTCAGACTGCAGAGCCGGGCACATGATGGGGTCCCAGGCTGTGCCTGGAGGAGCAGACTGACGTGGCCCTTGAGTTTAAGGGCCAGGAAACTGCATGTGCTATGCACATTTGTGCTCACTCTCATCTGCGCCTCAAGTATTTTCTATCTGTCTAAGGTTCTGGGTGGCTCTTTTTAAATAAAACTAGTCTGCTTAACTTTGCCAATAGAGTGGGCTGCTACACTAAAGAGGAATGCGTGTTTCTCAGGGTAAGAGAACCCTAAAGACCTAAAGAAAATGCAAGTGTAGGGGCTATTTCCCTTAAATCTCCCCACTTGTAGATTCCTAATCCATCAAAAGAATCTGACAAAAGAAACCTGTTTGGGTGCAACCCAGCCTCACCTGTACCCATAATCATGTTTTCCCAATACTTTGAAGTAGGTGAGCAATAAAGCAGCACTAGGCAGTCTTAGTGAGACATCAAACTTCACATCTTTGTATCAATGTTTAGCATTAGGAAAAAGACCGATGGGACTGATCAGACAATCTTTTCGTTTCTTCAGTTCTTAAATGTCACGGATCTAAAAGAATGAAGACAGGTAAAAAGAGAACACTCATGGAGGATGATTGTAATGTGTCTCATTGGCAGGAAAATCCAGTTAAGATGTAAATGTCAAGAGGCCACGATTTCTGGATTGAGGTTTTTTCTATAATTTTAATACAATCTTACCACATCTTAAATACCACAGATACCTGGCTTTCCTTGAAGGTCACTCATGGCCCACAGTCATGTCCTGATTTCTTCCAGGTGATGTTCTTTCCAGAAAGCCCCCTCCCTGTTCCTCTGGTCTGAGATGGCAGCTTAGGGATGTGGCTGAAATTCAAGCACTAGGGAGGGAAGTAAAGACAAGACAAAATTGGTCAATTAGTACAGAAATGTAAGTGATCTTTCATAGTTCCGAACAAAAGTGAGGTGAATCAGGAAATGGATGGCGTTTTTCAAGTCACATGAATCAGCGCCCCAGAATTCATCATTTTCACCAAGTGTTTTGTTGGTTTCCTCATTCTTTCACATTGTGTGCATGGCTCACCTAAAACAGTTTGGGGAAAGCTGTATTTTATTTTGAAAAGAAGAGAACTAAATATTTTTGTTTGTTTGTTTAAAAATGATCATCCTTAGTTTTATGTGATGAGAAGCAGCGTAATTCAGAGAGCTTTCTAGCAAGTAAGACCTTTACAAAGAAAAAAAAAAGAAAAATTTTGTTTAGAAAAAAGAAATACTTGTATATACTTCAAAATGACTTTGTTTATGGAAAGCCTGCTTATATGTTGGGGGCTGGGTGAGTATTTTACACAGATTACTGTCTTTCTCCTTTCAAGCAGACAACTGACATCCCCCTGCCAGGCTGGTGTGTCTAAGCTCCTGGTGAAGACACTGTAGCTGAGAAAAGGTAAAGAACTTTCCCCATGTTGGCCGGGTGTGGTGGCTCACGCCCGTAATCCCAGCACTCTGGGAGGCCGAGGCGGGCAGGTCACGAGGTCAGGAGATCCAGACCATCCTGGCCAACCTGGTGAAACCCTGTCTCTACTAAAAATACAAAAAAAAAAAAAAAAAAAAAAAAGCCCGGAGTGGTGGCGGGTGCCTGTAGTCCCAGCTATTCAGGAGGCTGAGGCAGGAGAATGGCGTGAACCCGGGAGGCGGAGCTTGCAGTGAGCCGAGATCGCGCCACTGCACTCCAGTCTGGGCGACAGAGCAAGACTCCGTCTCAAAAAAATAAATAAATAAAAAGAACTTTCCCCAGGTTAAAACTCAAAATTACATCCTCAATTTAGATCCATTTCACTTTAAACAAAGGATGCACTCTAAATTATAATTTGGTTTATTTACCTGCTTATTAGCAATTATTTTGTAATTATCACTAAAATATACATCTTTTAACAGAGCATTGGTGCAGCCTGTAAACAGCAAAACTGAATTCAACTCTCCCCCTGCATACACACAAAATTACAGAATTTATCCAGTTAAGTGTTATGTTATCAGACCTACTGGGTTATGCTGTAGAAAGCTATCTTCTTCCCACTGCTTAGCTCTATATGCCAAGAATTTTTTCTTTTTCTTTTTCTTTTAAAGTATTAACTGCAATGTTCAGAGGCAAGAAGAGGATTAGCTGAATACATTGGGTTCTAATTTCTGTCTCCTTCACCCTGGCCACATAGGCTCCACAGGTCCATGCAAAGGCTGCAGAATCCAAGCAGAAGGCAGCTTCCTCCCTACATCTTCCCCTCTAGAAGCAGCCAGGCAAGACCTTGGCCTGCCTCTGCCTCACAGGGAGGCTCCTAGGCCTCTGTGCCACGTAGGCAAGAGAATCGGAATGTCTGGAATGGAACTAGTGTCCTAAGTGCCAAGCAAGGGAAGGGAGAACGGTTAAGCTTTTCGTTCAGGTCCCCAGGAGCCTGCAGCTGCCACATAGCAGGCCAGGAGCCCCCGCCACAACCCAGGGAGAAATGCTTGCCAAGGAGGCCTGCCGGCTACTGACACTTCCTCCCAGAGGCCTTAAAGGAAATCCCAGTAAGGGCTGAGTACCCAAGACAGCCAGATCACACGTGCCAGAAACTGAGCATTTGGGGATGGGCTGGGCTTTCATAGAAACCTTCGGAACTGCTTTCACTTAACTCTTTTATTAAAAAAAAAAGTTCTAGAAAATAGACACATCGATGGCAATTTGTATTTCCATTGTCCTCTCAGGTCTGCATGGCTACTGTGCGAGAGCTATGACACCCTGCAGCCTGCAACAGCTTCTTTGTTTTATTGATGAGCTCAGTGGAACCCTTATGGACGCGCTGGACCATGCCCAGGACCAGCGAGGCCCATCCATAACCCACCACCGGCTGGAAGGGCGCTGGTGTGAACACGGGTCCTTACCGGGTCCCTACCTCACTGCGGTTAGGAGAGGGCAATTCACGCGTTTCTTCATGCAGGGACCTTCAAGCCTCCCTCTGAGGTGCAGATGGAGAAAAAAGGGCCCAGAGATACTGTCCCGTACCCCCATCCAGCGGGAAAGGGCCACTCAAGGCCAGTCAGGACTCCGCACCCAAGTTTTATACCTTATACTCCTATAACTTTACCATTTGCTCTTTTCGCGAGGCTGACAACCTCCCTCTCTCCCCCACCGCCTGCTTCAGAAGCTGAAAACCTGCAACAAAGTATCCAATTACACACGTCTTCAAAGGTACTTTACTCGCTTTCCAACTAGAAACTTTTCACCTGAGTACTTAGTAAGGCCCAAAGATCCTGCAAAAGAGCAACAAGGAATATTCGGCTCAGAATTGGACGAATGACTTTGACCATACGGGACTTCTCTCTTAACGCTCAGCGTGGCTACCTGGGGACCCCTCCACCTGCCTCCTTGATTCGTCAGATTTGTTCATTTCCTGGACTTCAACCTTCTGAAATCGACCCAAACTAGCCGGGAGGCTCACCCCCAAAGGGCTCCTCCAAGAACCCGCAACGACTGACTCTCTCGTCTTCTTTAAGGAGTTTCACTCTCAGAACGGATGAGGGTGTCACACAGAAAGAACAAAATCACAAAGTTCGAGTTCCGGAGGACCAGACGGCCCCTGCCCCCCAAACCCAGGGCCAGATTCAGCCGAGGGAAGAGCACGTACCTGGAGCCGAGGCCGGCAGAGCGGCATCGCCACGTCTCAGGTCTCGGCCGGCGCCCCGCTCCGGGGTGCAGCCACGTCTGAGGCGGGACAGCGGGCGGGGGAGCCGCAGAGGGACCCAGTGAGACGGGGAAGGGAGCCCCCAAAAGTCAGCGCTCGGCCGCACTCGCACTGGGGAAGCAGGAATGGAACTCTGGGGTGCAGCGGGGCTCCCGGGAGCGAAGGTGGGGGTCCCGTACCGGGAAGGGGCGGGGCTCAGGGAGGTCAGGCGCGGGTGCGGCGCTGGAGTTTCACCCCGGCAGGGAGGAGGAGGAGGAGGAGGAGGAGGAGGCGCGGCGGCGGGGGCGGGGCGGGGGCGGGGCGGGGGCGGGCCCAGGAGGCCCAGCGCTCCCCGCCCCGCGCTCTCCGCGCCCGCTCGCCCCGCGCGGATCTACTCGCCGGGAAGGCGGCGCCGGTGGCGGCTGCTCTCGCTGCGCCCGCTCCCGAGCGCTGCTTTCCCGCCGCGGGTGGGCTTCGCAGCCCCTGGCCCGCTGCAGCCCCGGCCCTCCACCTTCCCTTTGCAGGGGAGGCCCGGCCAGTGTGACTTATCCCGGGGCGCTCCCCTCTCCCACCCGCGACTGCCCTGCGGAGCTGTCTCAGAAACCCAACTTTGCCACTTCGCGGGTCGTCTCTGCTGGGCGCGAACCTGCCCACCCACCGGTTGGCTACGCGCTCGGGGACTGCTCTCGTGGCCCCCAAGCGGGTGCCCCCATTCTGGAGCGCAGCGAGTAGGGGGCGGCTGCAGCTGCTGCTTCCACTTCCCTAGCCAGGTGCTGAAGAGGATCCTCGGAGCCGCTCTGGCCCCAGGCACTGGATGACTGGCACCAGCGCGCCCCGCACCTGGTGAGCGACCCCCGCCCGATCCCTGCGTGGCCTTGGCCGGAGCCCCTGACCGCGCCGCGCCGCGCCGCGCCGCTGGCCGGTACCGGGAGACTGCAGCCGTCGGCTGGTGGGTGGTGCCGATCTCGGGTGGGATCCATCAGCAAGCACCTGGGCGGGGGTTCCGCGTACAGGATTAGGACCACCGTCAGTCCGGGGGCGCCCACAGTTGAGCTAGTGCACGGGTTGGAAGTTTGTGTACCCGCCTGTGCCGAGGTCTGAGCATGGAGAGGTAAGGAGCCGGAGCGTCGCGGTGGGCGAGACGTGACCCCTGCCCAACACCCGGAAAGGTGCGCACACTGGTCTGTGTTCGCACCCGCGCGCCTCCAGGCTCCCACTGCCGGGAGCCGGGGGCGGGGGACACGGAGGTCGGGACTTGGCGGTCCGCGAGCCGCTACCTCGCAGCCTCGCCGGCTTGGGCAGGTTTTCCTGCTTTCCTTACAGGGGAACCGGGAGGCGGTGGGACTTGGGCTCAACTCCGCCAAGCGCCTTGGTTAATGAAAGATACTAAAGCGGGGTGCAGAGGCCTGGGGAACCACCAGCCAGGTGGGCTGCAGCTAGGCAAGCGCCTTTCCCCAGGTATCCCTCCGGTGCTCCACGGATTTTTACAAACCCTGGCTCAGGGTTTTGGGCCCCAGAGGGAACGGTTTTTCCCAAGATGTGCGTGGGAACAGTCGTGGAGGAGTGATTCCCGCGGCTCGCTACCCGCGGCGCCCGGTGCCTGGCTTGGCGTGGTCACATCCTGGTTCCCTGGGCTTTGGCGGGAAGCGCCTTCACCTCCTAGCCCTTTGCTTGCTTTGTACCTGGACGCCGCGGCCAGAGTTGGGATTTAACTTTCCTGCGCCTGCGGCGTCCTCGGGATTCCCGGCAGGGGGCGCTGCGAGCGAGCGCTCTGAGGACCAGGCGCCACAGGCAGTTGCTGGGTCCTGGGCGAGTGGGCGGGAGTCCCAGGCAACAAACAGCAGAACCAGGCAGATCTTGTAGTAATTTCATTTTGGGGGCCGGGGGTTGGGGGAGCTGATCCGGTGGCTATGGAGAGCTGTCAGCCTTGCTAGAAGAGGGGACAGGAAAGGTGGCGGCCAGACCTAAGTGCTCTAACTAGAAAGGTCTCTTCCAGAGAAGAAGATCCCTGTAAACTCTTCCTTGTCTGGACATCTGTCTTCCTTGTGACTGTTGCATTTACTCAGAAAGAAATCGAAATTGAGGGAAGATAGCGTGAGCTTTGTTTCATACCGTTCTGCTTTTTAGGGGTACTTTAGTTAACACATCAGGAGTCACAAATGATTGTTCTAGTTCGTTTTGAAGAAAGACAAGTTTTACGTCTAGCTTACCCAGAAGAGCTCTATCCTAATGGCTGAGTTTGGAATCAGCAGATATGTTATTAATTATAGAGGTAGTCTGTTCATAAGGAGACAGAAACACAAAACCAGACTTTAATAAGAAAGATTTTTCAATACCTAATTAGGATTGCTAAATTTGTTGCTAATTAATGCCAGTTTCATTATTTTAGAGAGTGTAATGTTTATCCTGACCACTTTATACAGTTTCAGTTAAGGCGGATAATACCTTTAAGTTATGTATAACTGAAATAACTTTCTTGTCTGTGCCTGTATTTACACCAAAAGAAACATGGATTTTTTTCCCTTCCAAAAGATTTCTTTTTCTATGTTTGTTTTTCATGAAAAAACAGCCCTAAGTGTAATTGTTTGGTTCACTTGAAACACAGATGTTTTTTTCCTTGAGTTTCTTTCTTTTAAAAACTTTGGTTATAGAAGCTTGCTCATCCACATTGCTCCGTGAGGTCACGCTAAGCATTTGTATACACATTGAAGCATGGGGGTGACAAACTGACATCTATTTTTATGTGCTTTTAGCCAATATGTACTTTTATTAACAGGGAGAAGACAGATGATGCTAATCATTTGATGTCTTTTGTGAATTGCACTAACTCATTTGGTTGTTGTAATGTCAAACAGCTGCGAGATCCCTGCTGAGAGCAAAGGCTTTGGTCTCCTGGGTGGTAAAGCTTGTCTCTGTCCAAAAGAAATTTTTGAGATGTTCAGAATTTGGTTAAAATAAGCCTGTGTTCTTCACTGCCGTTTCCCTTTACAATGATTTCATCACGTGTCTTGCGAGAATGAAACACAGAAACTTACAGCACCGAGGCTGTTAAAACGTATTGACCACGAGACCAAAATAAATACAAACACATTTATCCAAACTTCTGCATAAATTTTAGAGAGTCAGGTGCCTTCTGAAGCCTCATCCGTGGATTTGCAGTAAGAAATTTAGTTCCAGAGTCATGTTAGCCTCTTGCTGAAGGACAAATGTTACAACCAACAAGCCTTTCTCTGTGCTGTGTGCTAGGGGCCCAAAATAACAGATGCCAGCTCTTTGGGGACGATGTCAGACGCTCCTGATGTTAGAGAGAGCTGCGTATCTGAATCGTGACACGGTTTTACTTAACTTGGTGATGAGTTTGAAGAGTTTCCAATGATTTCTTTTTTGGTCATAAAGTCATTGAAACTGAGTCTTTTCTTTTGATACAGGAAGATGTGGAGGAGGGGCAGAAAACCTTTGCTAAATGTCCAGCCAAAAGTATAAAGGCATTGTATTATGTAGACAAGTAATCATGAACTCTACAATTAACTAACATCAAAAACTCATCCCAATGAAGAGGTTTGAGTTACAAAGCAGATGGTGTGCAAGACAGAACAAATGAATTTATAATATATCCCAGTCAAGGAATCCATTTTCATAGTAGTATATGTACAACTATTTGAGTACAGCAGCCCTACATCCTGCAATAAATCCTCCATAATTCTTGATTCTAAAATTGTACCAATTTTGTATTTTAAACTGTTTCTGCAATTGTTGCTATAGTTACCCAGACAAATTGCTTGGGGTATAATTATACCAAGGTGACAAGTTTTTATGTGTTAAATAATATTTAAAATGTAAATTATGATGTCTAACAAATTGAGTTACAATTCAGTACAAAGTGTCTAAAGTGAAACCTTGTACGTTTCTGCTCACCTGCATCTACTTGCAAATTTATATCAAGAAAGTTAATTGTTTTCTTGAATCATAAAATGAACATCTATAAGTACTTTCAGTTGTCTTGAGTACAGTTGACAACATAGATAATTTCACATATGTTCTCAGCAACTTTTTAAAATTGAGATGCAGAAGTTTGGTTGAAAATTAGGTTTTTATCACTCTGCTGCCCTGCAGAGATGATCTGTTATAGATAGGGGGCAATCTCCTGTTTCCAATTCCTGTATAGATTGGGAGCAACTTGGGGATAAATTCAGCGGGTGAGATGTGGTTGCTGGGAAGCACTTTGGAGAAACAGATGTGGGTATGCTTGGTAAATATACAGCATATTTTTCAGATGAACTTTTAAAGAATTGGTTATCCAGATATACAAAATCAATTTCTGATAGGGAGAAAAGAAGAAAAAGCAAAATTAAAGTAAGCTAGAATAGACATAGACAAACTTTTCAATATAAATGAGACTACTCAAAACTTGCTTTGATTCAAAATTGAAGCCAAATAGAACAAAACAAATGAAAACTTGATCCAAGAGAAGGTATTGGATAATAGGTAATTTATTTCAACATACGAGTATTGACACAATCTTTGCCAACTAAAAGACTGTATAGCTAAGAAAACCTGGCTGTCCATTTCACAGAGTATTTTGAAGCCAGGCAACTTCAAAAACAAGTCATATTTCACCTTGTGCGTGAAATGTAAAAAAAAAAGGGTAACCCAACAGTGGGCTCAAGAACACAGAAAATTTTCCCAAAGGAATTGCTGTTGTCATCTTCTTTCTTCTCCTTCTTTTTTGGTCCAAGATTAATGGTGGTTTGACAAGAGCAAAGACAAGCACACTTTATTTCCCTTTCCTATATTTTAAAATGTACTGACATAGTATTGTTGTATTTGGAAAAAATAAAATCATTCTATTTTTAAACTCTTTTTTTCCTTATTGGTTTCCTAGAATTGGTTTCCTGATTACCACTTGAGAAAAAAAAACTATTTTAAAAGAATAATTTTTTTAGAGGATGAATTTCTTTTGTTATCGAAAGGTCATGAGCCCACTAATCTTTTATCTTCCCATCGTCCACCCATTATTTGTCACTGAATTTCTGTAGAATTGGCTAACCTAGGGTTCATGTAGAATAATGAAGGAGTATACACAGGAAAAATGTTATTTTATGTTACATTTTTATGTACAATTGAGTAAATCATACTACTGCAATAGGTAATTCAATGACAGATATGTATGATAAATAACCAGTAGAGTGATTCTATCAGAAGCCAACTCTATTGGAGAAATAATGCTGTATTTGCTGAGATGTGAAATTAAATAAGTTATAGGCGAGTGACAATCAGGATAGCACAAGGACAAATTGTTCACAGAAAATCGAGCCTCTTTCAATCAGTTCAAATCCACCCAATGTTTGGCAACGATGTATGATGTACCCATGGAAAGAAAAACAGTGTCAAGGAAAGCAACTAAGAAAAAAAAATTGCTAAGCAGTTTCCTGTGATCTGTCTGCAAAATCATAAAACCGAAACTTCTATTCTCCTGAATCACAGGAGAGATGGCATTCCTCGCAAACCGACTTCAAAGAACATTCCACACAGAGAGCTTTTCTTCCTGTAAAAACAAAACAAAACAACAAAACAAAACTGGAGATGTGACACATCTTGCAGAAGGCCCCCAAAGCTGTTCTGAGCCAGCTACCAAGGCAGCTGACTCCTGCCGGTGCCCCCAGACCTGCTGTGGAAAGAGAACACGTCGGAGGCCAGGGACATTTGTGGTTAGGCATCCTGTAACCAAATGGATTTTAGAATCACAGCTGGCTTCTGTGACTCCTTTTACAGGACTGAGATTTAGGTTTGTTGTAAAACTACTGATTTTCTTTCTTTTTTTTTTTTTTCTTTGTTTGGAGACAGAGTCTTGCTCTGTCACCCTGGCTGGGGTGCAGTGGCATGATCTCGGCTCACTGCAACCTCTACCTCCTAGGTTTAAGCAATCCTTATGCCTCATCCTCCCGAGTAGCTGGGATTACAGGTACGTGTCACCACACCTGACTAATTTTTTATATTTTTGGTAGAAACTCCTGACCTCGAGTGATCCACCCTTCTTGGCCTCCCAAAATGCTGGGATTACAGGCGTGAGCCACCGTGCCCGGCCTGATTTTCAAGTTAAGAACACTGTTTGTAAGTGGCGGCATAAAGGAAAAATAATTGCTCAGGATGCTAAACTTCTTTGTGTAGCAGATATTATAATGAAGCCATTGTTCATATGGGTTGACGAGTGAATATAAACTAAGTATGTTTGTCATATAAATTCCTAACTCTGGACTTGACTTTAGAAGAAAGTTAGTATTGTAGGAGAGCTGGGTGGAATGATGAGCAGAAGCCCATGGTTTAATAAAGATGCTTGCCTGACTGGGCAGGGCCGTGGGAGAAGCCTCCTCGTTGAATTAGGTACTCGCTGGCAGTGGGGGATCCTGAGGGGACGACTCTCCTGCTGTGCCGGAGAGATGCCAGCTGGGGTGGACGGATTCATGGCCAGAGAATGGGTGGTGTGGGTGGGACTGGTTGACAGAGTGTAACTGTACCTTTGTGACTCATGGAATTGGGCAAAAGCTCTGTGAGGACCCTGAACACAGCGGTTGGACCATCCAGATGGCCTCGAAGATGACCAACGGCCAGGGGTGGGTCAGAATCCCACATCCGTGTCAGCTCGATGGCTGCTCACCGAACCCTGTCTTCAAGATGAGGAAAAGCGGAGGTGAAGACAGTGAGGAGGGAGGATTTCTCTTCAAGAATGGCCAGCAATGTGCTCGATTACAAAGGAAGGGCCTCAAAATGGTCATTCAGAACACACTGCGTGAACAAGGATCTGGAGAACCATCTGAGGGAAGAAGACAGATGCCCGGGAATTTGCATGCAGTGACAGACCATGCCTGCTAAGTCAGGGTCTGCAGCTTCTCGCATTGGTGCTGCTCGCCTTCAGATGGGTCTGTGTGCCTGAGACCTGCTGTGGGGGTGGAATCTTCAGTTGCAGGAGGGATATGCACCCGAGGCTGGGAACTAGGGAGAGTCCTGTGTGATCCTGGCTCTGGGACCAGTCTTCACTGCTGCCACAGTCCCTCCTTTCTGCCTCCAGCCCCATCCACCTTGTGGCTAGCCTCCTGGCCTTTGCCTGTCTTCTCCTACTTGGAATGCTTTCTGACCACTTTCCCAGAAGGCTCACTGCTACCAAGTCCTGCTGCCTTGAGATCTTTGTTCAAGCATCCCCCCTTCAGAAAGGTGCTCCAAATAGCATGGAAAATACCCCTGCCCCCCATTTTCTCTCTTCCTTTAGACTCTTCTTTTTCTCTCCGTATCTTTTTTTTTTTTTTTGAGACGGAGTCTCGCTCTGTTGCCCAGACTGGAGTGCAGTGGTGTGATCTCAGCTCACTGCAACCTCCACCTCCTGGGTTCACGCCATTCTCCTGCCTCAGCCTCCCGAGTAGCTGGGACTACAGGCGCCCACCACCATGCCTGGCTAATTGTGTGTTTGTGTGTTTTTTTTTTTTTTTTTGTATTTTTAGTAGAGATGGGGTTTCACCATGTTAGCCAGGATGGTCTCGATCTCCTGACTCGTGATCCGCCCGCCTCGGCCTCCCGAAGTGCTGGGATTACAGGCGTGAGCCACTGTGCCCAGCCTTCTCTCCATATCATTTTGCACAACTCCACACACTGCCTTTATTTCTTAAAGTCTTTCACAGATACAGAATGTCAGCTTAGGAGACCATGAGACTGTTTTGTTCATTAGCTGTGTTGTCAATGGTGCCTAGAACAGTGCCTGGCATGCAGAAGGCTCTCGGGCCATCTTGGGTGAGTGACTGAATCAACAAATACCCTTAGATACTATTGTATATAGTATCAACTGCAATAGAGTCTACTGAGAGAAAGAACTAAGGCTTAAACAAGACTTTTGGGGGCTCACTGTGGACTCTAAAACTACTTATATTCTTTATTTGGAGAAAAATGTTCCAAATGCCTCCAAACTGATTTATTAGCGCAGTCTTGAAATACAAATGTCTTTGTAAACTGGCAGGTGCAGGGGTGGGACAGGGACTGCATGTTTCCTATTTCCTAATACACGACGATTTGCACAGTAAGTTAGTACTTGTTAAATGAATTGATGACCTTGCATGACATGGAGATTAGCATAAATATAATTTCTGTGTACAGATTGAATATTCCTAGTAAAAAAATCGCAATTCCACAATGCTTCAAAATCTGAAACTTTCTGAGCACCAACGTGACCCTAAAAATGCTGATATATATAAGGCAAATATTCCAAAATCTGAGAAAAATCCCAAATCTGAAATACTTCCGGTCCCAAGCTTTTTGGGTAAGGGATACTTAACCTGTATTAAAACATAGAAAAATTGAAATTCAGGGATGTTCTTATTTAAAACAGCACCCTCCCCTCCAAGCACACAAATTCCGGGGAACATATTGGATCCTTATTACATATGTTTACATATTACAGAGATTTTAGACATCCTAGAATATTTTTAAAATATGGCAGGCTTTTTATTATAATTCCGAGATTAGGCTAATAAGCCTAGTCATGTAGTTGGATTTATAGATTTAATAAGTTAAAACAGAAGAATGGGTAAACAAAATGTGGTCTATCCCTACAATGGGCTACTATTCAGCAATAAAACAAATGAACTCTTGATATATGCTGCAATATGTGTGAACCTCAAAACCTTACGCCAAGTGAAGGAAGCCGGTTACTGAAGACCACACACCATGTATTTCCATTTATAGAGATGCCCAGAAAAGGCAAACCCATAAAGATGGCAGGCAGGTTAGCGGTTGCCTGGGGCTAGCAGTGGGAACTGGGCGTGACAGCAGATGGGCAGCCCAGGCCTTTTGGGCCTGATAGAAATGGTAAGAAATTGGATTGTGGAGATTGTCGTACAACTCTGTACATGTACTAAAAATCATTAAATTGTACACTTACAATGAGTACATTTTACGGCATGTAACATATACCTCAATAAAACTAGTTTTAAAAAAAATTCTGGACATCATCCCTAAAATTAGAGTCAATTAAACTGCCAGTGGCCTAAATACGAGTCCTGCTGTGTCTACTGGGAAAGGTATTCTGCGTTTCCATTACTTTTACAAAGCTTAGCGCCAGGGCTAGTGGGTGCTGGGATGAGCACATTTCTTTGATACGGAGGCACTTTCTTCCTGGGAAGTCTATCTGAGCTGTGATCTCTATTATGAAAACAAGCAAACTTAGGTTGTTTCCGGGTGAGACAATATAACCAGATTAAATCAGTTAAACTCATCAGCCAGCCTTGCTGCTGAATGTTGGGTGTACCCCAATTCCCAGTCGTTGTTTAGAGGATACCCCTCTGCCCATTTTATCATTTCATGTGCATAGCTCAGGGGGAACATCTTTGACAACACAGAATCTCGTGGTCTCATTAGAGCTACAGAGTCTGGGACTCCTAGCATCATTCTGTTCAACAAACGAGGTTGCTGTCCTTTGATGGGGGAGAAGCTCCCAATGCCTGCTTTGTGTCCTTGTACACTCTCTTAGCAAGACCTTCGCTTCAGCTGGAGAGGCAGGTAACTTCTGACATCCAGAACCAGTGGCAGAATGCAGATTTTTAAATGCCCAGAGCCTAAGTATTTAAAGATGAGTGTTTCCGCCCCCGCCCCCCAACCTTAGAAAGAGAAGAATCAAATAATTGCTTCTAGCTCTTCTGATTCTGCTTTGGCACATTTTGCAGTTAAAATGCAAAGCTGAATGTAGGTTTTGGGTAGAGATACATACAAATTGCCTCTCATTTCCTTCCTCTTCCACTGTTTTCTCTGGGTAGAAGTGAGTGTCTTTAGCTCTCCCACCTTGTTTACTGCACCTTCCATCTGTTTAGTGTGTTAAAATCCTCTCTGCCTCCTGCCACAGGCTTCCTCAGTTCTCTTGTGGGCACCTTGCTTTCCCCACACCAGTTGGTTTCCACACAGTGGCTTTCCATGGGAGTGTTTACTTTGGCACAGGTGGTCCACGGTCCAGATACATCCAGCATGGCTTTTGGGATGTGGTCCAGGTTAGCTGGCCTTTAGCACTCATATGCATTTCTCCATTGGTAATAGAGTATTTTTTTATCCAGTCCTGTGATACTTCAGGTCAGCATTTTCATAGCTCCTAATTTCTTCCGTCTTTCTAGTTACTTCTTCCCAAAAATGGAGAGCAACAGTGTTTTAAGTCCTAGTGCAATAGCTTGATTTACCGTTTGCCAGGGTCATTTCTGACCAGCTCACTTTGAACTTGCCTCTTCCCAAACATGAAGCCTAGCTCACAAGCAAATTAAGAGTAACATTTACAGAACGACCATGTTTTTCTATTACCAATCCTAAATTATTACCCTTCATCAGAGGTACAGAGTTATTTATGAGGATGCACTAATAGTTCCTTCCGCTGATTAGATGGCAGTGGGGTGGGTGACATTTTCATCTTTCATACCACTTTTGATGGTTTTGGTTAGTCGATAAAATACTGTTTAGGTAGGTACTTTTTGTGGTTTGGTTTTGTTTTCTTTCATTTTCAACAAGCTAATGTTCTCTAGATTTCCAGGATAATTAATTAGCCATTCAGTTAAACAGACTGGCTGGTTACAAGATTGGAAAAATGTCTGTGTTAGCAGGGCAGATATTTAGTTTTGAAACAGAAGGATTAAGAAAGCAAGGGCATTTTCTCTTGTTTTAAAATCTCCTTTAATCATAGATTTGTATTGGTTCCGGTAGCTTCAGTTGATCATAATTAAAGCAGCTAATAGTGTTATGTACAGAATTATGTGAAGACATTGTCCTAAGTGGATAAAATGTATTAGACCATTTTTAAAAAATGATTTCTACTTTTTCTAAGCATTTTCTTTTCTGAAAAGCATCCAAATGTTAGCCTCCAATATTGATTTTGGACACTCTAAGATGTATGGGATTTTAACTTTATTCTGGCAGGCGAGAAGCTAGGGAAGGGCCTCGAATGTTCACTTCACAGCCTGGCAGGGTGCCCATGTCCAATGCCTCGTGTCTGCAGCACCTCCTGTCCTCCTGTCACTGTTCTGAAGTTTAAAATCAGAATATCTTTGCCAGTGTGTCAGTGAAGAGAAACCTTATTGAAGCTTGAGCCTAGGAGTTAAAGATAGACATTGCATTTAAGTGTAATATTTCCAGGCTGTAAATATAAAAGAAAAATGGTGTTTTACAGAGCAGGGGTCCATTGTCAGATATTATTGAGCCTTTGCCCAGGACACGGTGTCTGGATGATCTAAACTGGAAAGGGGAATCCTGGACTGCAGTTTCCTGTCTTTTGTTTGTTTCTTTGTTTTGTTTTCAGACGGAGTCTTGCTCTGTTGCCCAGGCTGGAGTGCAGTGGTGTGATCTCGGCTCACTGTAACCTCTGCCTCCCGGGTTCAAGTGATTCTTCTGCCTCAGCCTCCCAAGTAGTTGGGACTACAAGCATGCACCATCATGCCTAGCTAATTTTTGTATTTTTAGTAGAGACAGTGTTTCACCATGTCGGTCAGGCTGGTCTCGAACTCCTGAGCTCAAGTGATCCACCCACCTTGGCCTCCCAAAGTGCTGGGATTACAGGCATCAGCCACTGTGCCCGGCCTCCTGTCTTCTTGCACAGGGCTGCTCTTCAGATACCCTTTAGTGACTTTCCCCCATCTATCAGAGGAATTTTCCTTTCCCCCCTCCTTATCATTGTCCTCCTCTGGTTAATTTCTCTGCTAAACCAAAATAATTTTAATTATTATGCTCCTTGTTCACCAGAAAGTTTTGAGCCAAGCCGTCCTCCCCCAAACCCATGTCAAAGTGGGTGCACCAGGTTTTTTGCCCTGTATCTGATATTATCAGGTATCTCTAAGCATCTGGCTGCTCTGCTGTGGGATTCAGCCTGCTGCTGCTATGATGGGAGCAGGAGCACACGTCCTTTTTCTCCTAGTCTTGTTCCTGGGTGATTTCATGTTGGCGCCTACAGATGGGACCACATCTAAGTCAGTTCTGAGTATGACAGGCATGTATGGCTATTCAGTTACATCCCGACGTCTGCGTCACATTGGATGGTGCTCTCGAGCTTGGGAAGAGCCAGCATCTGCCCATGGGGTAACTCTCTCCTGGCTTGCCGCACGGCAAGAGATTCCCTCCCTTCTTCAGTCCTGGTTCCTGGTGGGAAAAATCTGGAGTCTCTTAAAGATTTAAGAGACTCTTAAAGCCCCCCTTAAAGGCCCCCCTCTTCTCCACCGCTGAAGCACTCTCGCTTCCTTCGCCTCCTTACACCTCAAAGGTGGTGCTGAGCAAGTGGGAAGACCTGAACCCAATCCAGGTGTTTGAGTTGAAAGTATTCTCACTCTGCCGATCCACTCCTCCCCTACATTTTTTTTTAACAATGCATACTTTAAACTAGTATTTTTTCTAAAGCTTTCTTCACCTAAGAATGTCACACTGAATGTCTATTGTGCAGCAGTCATGGGTAGGTTGGGAGAGTGGAGGTGAGAGTTGGGAAGGAGGGGCCCCATATAGAGAGAGCATCTCAGCGCGTCCAGGCAGCACATCTTGGCTGTTGCAGCTTTCCACGCTGACTCCGAAAGTCAGGCCTGGAGCCAAATTTACTTTCCGTCTGCCAGCAGTGATGGAATTCCTAGGTTCTATCACCAGCTTGCGAAAAGAAATCATTCAGGAAACTGCAAGCTGGCAAGTAAGAATCGCAAAGATTCATTCACTTGAAAGCTTACGCCTGCGAATGTTATTTAACTTTGAACAGTGTTTCCAGGCCCACCTGCAGAGTTTCCCGCTCCCTGAGGTTTGTCTTGGTGCAGAGGAAAGCCCTTAAGTATTCCCAGCCAGGATCTTCAGGATGAAGCTGGGAGGTGGGAAGAGCAGAAGGGCTTTCCCGGGGCTCACACGTCATTCAGTCTTGACCCAAGGCTTTGTGCAGTCAGGTTCCTCTCTAGAACTTCAAGGAGTCAATGTAGGTGCTTGGACTTTAGTTCCTGAAGTCATACACAAGTCAGGACAAGAGTCAGGCTTCACTGTGGTCATGTGCCCTGTCCATTGAAATCTTGAAAGACATTTTTAAAGGGAGTATCTATTGAGGAATTGTCTATTGAGGTAGGCTGAAGGAAATCAATATTTTGAACTCGGACTATGGCTAGAGGAGAAGACTGACTTGCCCCATGTAAACCCCAAATAAAATTCTAAACAACCCCCGCCCCATGCTGCCCACGCCATTGCCACTGCTGTGCCTGCAGAGTAGCCATTCTTCTATTTTCTTTGCTTTTAATAAACTTGCTTTCACTTTATGGACTCACCTTGAATTCTTTCTTGCACGAGGTCTAAGAACTCTCTCTTGGGGTCTGGATCGGGACCGCTTCCTGGTACCACAGTGTCCCATGAGGGTGCAACACTGGCTGGCCTGCTCCTCAGAGTGGGCTCCATCGTGGCCCTTCGTAAGTCCTGGCTGCAAGATCACACCCAGGGATCTGTAATCAAGAGTCCTTTTAATTAGTGGTAGTCACACACGGACCTTAGTGCAGTTTTGGATTTGTTGCTAAGTGTTTTTCAATGAGCCTTTAATTTGTTGTTGTTTAATTAAAAGTGTATGTTCTCTGCAGAACGGGCTTTTGGGCCCACACTTCCTGCCTTGAGGTTTTTGGAGCTGGCCCTAAGTGGGGAGAATAAGCATCTTGACTGGGGGCGTGGCAGAGTCATCATTAAGAGTGGGGACAGAGGGCGCAATTAGTGAATTACTCATAGTGGGGCCTCCTGTGGGAGGCCCTCAGGGCCCAGTGGCCTTTGTGGATTCTTCTTTAATTGCACTTTTAAGTGGACACACAGTTGGCTACTGGGTTTGATTAAGCCTGCAGGGCTAATATGAACACAAATCAAAAGCAGGTTAGGGAAGGCTGCTTTCTTGAAAGTGTATAGGGTCACTCGCTTTTATCTTTGTTCTTCTTCAGGTGAGTGCTGGTGTATCTTTTTCAACACAGCTGTTGGGGTTGACTTTGACTTCTGCTGGTTTGCTGTTTTGCTTGATACTTGCAGTGGCCCAAATATGTTGCAGTTTATGTCTGATGTTTTAAAAACCCATGAGGAAGGGGGCCATGGGTTCCAGCTCACTCGATCTTTTGTGTCTTCCCTATGTGTGGGAAGAAAAAGTTTTTGTAGATATATTTATAGAAAAGAATTTGACCTTAGACTTTTCAGAATTGGGAGAAGGCTAAAGGAATTTGTATAAAGACATAATTAGAGGCACATAGGAAACTTCTAAAGTCTGCGTGTTTGAAATGCTTTGCTTTTCTGAGCCATTGGGAGTTTATTAGCTGTTTCCTTTTCCCACATTAACTTTCACGTGATTAATTGGATTTACTTAATTAAATGCTCCATATTTAAGTAGAGTGGAGGCACAGGGAGTATTCTGAAAATAGTATCAGTTGTTCACATTGAATATTTTAGGTGAACATTTTATACCTAAAATATACAATATGGTCTGCTTATACTTGGAGAGAAGACATTGAATTCTATATTTATAATCTTTTACTGTGTGTGTAACCTTTTACACTGAAGTGAAAGGTCTATTTTAAAAATCTTATGGACAACCTCAAAAATTCCGTATCATGAAATTCGACTCCTTTCCTGCATTCCGGAGGAGCAAGCCAATGCTGTAACTAGGAGCACGTCTCTGTTGATGCCACAGTAAGTTGAAATGTTCAGAAGGGTAGCTGGGCTATTTTTAACAAGTTCAAATGTATCCTGTGGTGGAATATTTCCAATGATCCAAAATTAGTGACAGTATCTTGGACACCACAGTATCATGGAAGCAGACGAATTGGCATTTTCAACATCTTCCAATTGTCAGCGTAAATCTAACACTAGGATTGATGGCTTTGGCCAAACAATGCTTCATTCTTTGGAGAAAACAAAAGAATAACCTCTAATTGTGAGCATGGGGGTCGGAAGCTTTGGAATTAGGTGCTTGACAAAGTGAGCACTGCATGAAATTGGGAGCAGTTGCAGGCTGTTAGAAGATGACAGTCTCTTGGTGGAAGGACCGTTAATACCTACCAGGGACATGTTTATTGTATTGGCAGGGAGCATAAAGGAGAACAGCTGAGGTTTTTCCCCCTCACTCTTCTCTTTTGTTTACATGAAAAACAGGGTCAAAGGAGAAGCCTAGTGGAGAAAGGGCTTGGCTATCATGGCAGCCTTTTATCTGTGGAAAATAAAAGGAAGATACAGTTGCCCTCTGTGAAAAGATCTGTGATAACACTTGTCCCCAGTCATTGGAGAGACAAATGACCATCTCTCTTTGAAAGAATTATATTTACATTTCCCCATGTCTAGAGAAATGCCTTTTTATTAAATGTACATGCAGGTTGGGCACAGTGGTTCACACCTGTAATCCCAGCACTTTGGGAGGCTGAGGCAGGTGGACCACCTGACGTCAGGAGTTCGAGACCAGGCTGGCCAACATGGCGAAACCCCGTCTCTAATAAAAATCCAAAAAAAAAAAAAATTAGCTGGGCATGGTGGCAGGAACCTGCAATCCCAGCTATTTGGGAGGCTGAGGCAAGAGAAATGCTTGAACCCGGGAAGTGGAGGTTGCAGTGAGCTGAGATCACACTATTGTACTCCAGCCTGGGCGACAGAGCAAGACTCTGTCTCAAAAAAAAAAAAAAAAGTTCATTGATTATTGTTTTTCCCTAAGGTTTTTTGTTCACATGTAAAGTAATCCATAGTTGATAAAAGGATGGGGGGATATTTAATGTCTTTCTTCTGACAAACACTTTCTGTTGTCCTAAACTGATACAGCAGATGGGACAGATTTGAGTCAAAGGGATAGGGATTTGGTGAATTATCGTGCCTTATTCATTGAATATTGACTGCCTCCAGGTTGACAAAAACATTCTATAGATTTCTAAAACCTAGAAGACACAGCTGAGGTTTCCCAGTTTATCTCTTTGTCCACAGGTAGGTCTTTTTCTAAACTTCATAGACAGTCATCTATTATCTTCTTAGAGAGGGGCTTATGATGGGTCCCATTATAACTTGGATCACTTGTTTGCTTTTAGTGCGTCTTGCTCCAGCAAAGATACTAGGGTAAATGGTAGCATTTGGTCTATGACGCAGGAGACTTACTAGAAACTTTCTCTGGGACACACCCTAGGCTCTGCCCTGGGAAGACAGTGTGTAGAGACTCGAGATGGTTTTTGCTCTTTCAGTATCTGTTTTCCAGTTGGGTGTCCCTTGTCCTGGCACGGATACCATTTTTTGCCAGCGTGCCTCAAGGACCGAAACCAATGCTGCAGGTTCAATTCAATCAAACCCTGAGGCTTTCCTAGGAACCTCAGGGCAGAATTGCAGTGACGGCAGGAGGGAGGAAGGGTGGGGTTTGGGACAGCGAGTGACAGAAAGAGTCCTGTGTGTCTGCATGCCCTGATGGAGCTTCCTCACTTGCTGAGGCTGAAGGGAGCTTCCAAGGTACATGCCCATGTGGCACGGACACAGTGTTGGTACTTGCCCGGGGGTCTGAGAGGAGCCTCCAGCTCAGGGTACACAGCCACATCTGTCAGACCACACAAAGCCAGGATATGGGGTCTGCAGATATAGTTCCCTACGAATGTAGGTGGCCTGAAGATCAGAAATGGCCTCAAGAGTGCCTGAGAAAAGATACAACTATTTACAGTCTTCCTTTTCAGGATCATAGAGAAGTTTGGTGCTGGCCACCTCTCTAGGACCTTGCTCTGGGGGCTGTTTCTGGTCAGAGTGCTTGATGCAGAGACCTTCATATCTGATGTGCTCGAGGTCTCACAAGGACTCCCACGCAAGATGCTTCCTGGAGTTTTTTAAGGGACAAAACCCACATTATTCATCTTTGTTGCAAGATGACCTTTTCCAGTGTTGAAAACACTTTGCAGTCAGGATAAGGAAGGGGAGGGCTGACCTTTCTGGGAACGGAAGAGCCTCAGGATGTGAAGAGGGTACTTGGAGCTACAGCAGTCAGGTAACGAAGCTGCTTAGAACTCACTTCCGAGGAGGCTTCCCTGCTGACTGGCGGCACATTCTCGCCTCTCTCCCTCCGATTTCGTAGCTCCTTAGCATGGAGTTGGGGTTTCCTGGAAAGCTTCTTTCCTGGGTGATTCCATTGTGCAGGTCAAGATTCCTTGATTAACCTCTGAGCTCTGGAGAAGGATCTCTCCTCGCTTCTACTGCCCACTATAGATGCATCCTGAGTGCCGCCGAGGTCTGAGCTGAGTGGTCAGAATGCCAAAGAGTATGCATTTCTCAAGATGTGGGCAAATGCAATCGATTAATCATTTCTCTTTACATAAGGGCTTGTGAACCAGAATAATTAACTTCTATTCTGTTTTCTTCCTTTTGTCCTTTTATGTAAACCTGAAAGAGAAGCACCTGGTTTGCGGATATAGTTTGGCAAATAACTTTAAAAAGAGAACATTTTATTAATTTTTTTGGTCAGTGTGTTGGTTGAGACTGGAAGAGTTTATAAATTATGTATGTAGTTTCTTTTTGGATGTTTAATTTGGATAAATGTATTTATGCTGTAATTATCCATCAAATTATGTGCAATCTCAAAAGACTACATATAAAAATGTAAATGTCATTACAAGACGGAAATCTCAGAACTCAGCTGATATCACCAGCACCATGTGTAAGCACATTTCTTTTTTCTTTTTAACACATGATCTGTCCCTTCGTGGTATAACTCAACACAGCAAACAGTTGCCGGCTTTGCTTGTGGAACGCATCTGTGGAAATGGTCGCATCTAACATGGCCAGAGGCGGCAGAGAGCCAGGGCAGCAAAGGAGTTATGCACGAATGTCCATCCTAACGTGGCCCGCACACCTCCCTGGGGCTTCCCAGCCTCCGCCTTGCCTTTGCCCGCTCTTCGGAGCCTGCGCTGGCTGCTGAGCCTTGTCGAACACCAGCTGTTGAGGCTATTTCCACGTGACACCTTTCGGATCTAATGGTAATTGGGTTTCAGGGAACTATGCCTAGGGCTACAGGTCCAGTGATACAAGGGAGGATGAAAGAGGGGAGGATCTGGGTCTTCTAAGTATGGAGAGAAAATGTAATAGCTCAGGTTACCAAAAAGGATTTTATTCCACACTTCCTACCCCCACCCTCTTCCTGAGGAGCTTCAAGCAGAATGAATGAATAATAGAAAGCTAAGTTCATAGTTACTTTCAAATATACCCATGGGATATTATAAGGGTTTAAATACTAGGAGGAGTCTGGTATTTGAAAGCATGTTACTAGTTTATAATGTGAAGAAAAAAAAAATTCTGGCCTCAGTTTAGTAGATGTCTTAATACTGCTGGCAGAGGCCTATAGGTCAATGACTGAAATATTCCTGGCATAAGAAGATTACGTGTTTTGTTTTGTTTTAATTGAAATATATTAGTAGCAATTTCAGCTCTGTAGCTCAGCATGACATAAAGGCCACAGTTCCATACCCAGAAGCTACTGGGAGGAGCTGTGCATCTGGTGGGTGTCCAGGCAGGGCAGGTCATGCTCTTGGCTTCCCAGGCAGGGGCAGGCTGCCCACAAGGGCTGGCCAAGTAGGATCCTGACCTCTAGGAAAGGTGCCGACAAGTCTGGCAGCTGGGGAGGAGGCTGTGGGGACTTCTGCTTCAGCCATGCAAGGCAGAAATGGTGAGAAGCAAAGCTGGCAGGTGGAGGTGGGTAGCCCTTTCACCCGAGGCTTGGCCACCATCCGTAGAGCACACAGCCACGGGTGGGTGGCAGTTCCTCAGACCTTGATGGAGCTGACAGCTGGTTGTGCTTTCAAAACTGGAAGGAGTGACGTGTGGTCATAACCAGAACCATCTGGATACAGGGCTACCACGGGCTCAGAATAGAAAATGCAGCTCTTCTGTCTAGCTCTATGGATTTCCCATAAGTACCAAGTCCTACAAATAAAATCACCATGACCTAAGAACCAGCTATCCCTAATAGGCCTGCCTGGTCTCTGGAGCCAGGTTCTCCTGAAATCTAGAGACTCCCGGCTCCCAGGTGAAACTTCTACCTGGGAATGTGAGCAAACAATGTAGTTCTCTTATCTTTTTCCCTCTTCCCAAAAGAAAATGCATTACATTGGTAAACTCATTTGTTCTGGAGATCTATTGCTATACAAAAAATTATCCCATCATTTAATGACTTAAACCTGCAATTTGTTACTATGTTTCACAATTTCTTGGGTGGACTGGGCTCAGCTGAGCGGTTCTCCTTGGGCCTCATGCAGTAGTAGTCACCTGGTATCCTGCCACATGGCCTCTCTCTCCTTATGGGATGGCATGGGCTTTGAGACTGGAAGTGGACATTTCTAGACCCTTTAAAGACTGTGTCCAGGCCAGGCATAGGACCGCTTCCACTGTATTCTACTGGTCAAAGCAGTCCTAGGGCTCAGATTCATGGGGTTGGAGAAAGAGTGCCCATGGATGGGCAAGTGGCAAATCACACTGCAGAAGAATTTGTGGGTGGGGAGACTGTGCTGAGGCCATCATGAAAAATGCCATGTCCCACCCCATTTCTCATGTTTAGTGAATAGGAACCCAGAAAATAAATGTGTAATCAGGGACCTGAACTTGTAGCCTGAAGCCAGGCTGCCCTAGGACTTCTTGGGGACCTTTGGTTGCTGATGGCTTGAGGGTTCGTTGCTAAAAAGACCATGGGAAGAAATTGCTACAGTGTAACTGAGGGCTGGCACCATTTTCTTTAGAAAATTGGGAGGAACTGTGTTCTAGGTCAGTCTCTCTAAGTAGATACTCATATTTTGCAAGCTGAAGTCTTTGCTACGCAGTGGGAACTTGCCTAAGTTGATCATATTCTATTTCATTTATATAAAGACAATGTTTGGAAACTGACACATGGGCACATAAGGAAATGCAACATGCAAATGTCAAATTTACAAATTACAAAATGGGCGATTTTTTCATAAAAATAGATATTTTTATTCTATGAAGAAGATTAGTTGCAGGATTTCTTTAAATATCAAGATCTTCTAGGTCTTTTCACTGTAATTATGAGGCAGTATAAATGTGGTTTGGTGAGCAGATTTTGGATCCGGGTTGCGGGTTTTGAAGCTCAGTCCTGCCCCTTGCTAGCTGTGAGGACCTGAGGAACATACTTAATCTCTCCATGCCCCACTTTGTCCAATTCTAAAATGATAGCAATAGTTCCTACCTCATAGGGGTTTTGCCAGCATTAGAAATTGTTAATGCTTGTAAATTGCCTGTTCCATAGTGAGCACTCCATAATGTTAGCAAGTTTTACTGTTGTGATGATTCAAGAAATAGATATTCTTGTTACAAGCTGAAGTGTGGTTTAATGTCTTTGTTCACTTAAAAGCACTTTGCAAAATGCAGTTGAGTCGCCGCCTCTGTTTGGTCACCTGCACAGGGACGCCCACACAGAGAGCAGGAAGGAAGGTGAGAGGAAAAATTGGAATTTGCTAAAAATAAAACCAGGGCTTGGAATTGTTGCTTGACTTTGCATAAGAGCAAACATCTCTTGATGGTAGGAAAAAAGAAAGAGAAGTGTGCTGGGCATCTTCTACTTGTCCTTCCAGATCCTCCAGAGCCCTCTCCAGGCTCTGGACTGCACTGAAGTCTTGCTAGCCCTCTGCTTCTGGTTGGCTTCTTCCCATGGGGGACATGGAGAAGATGGGAGGTAGAAGGGCTTGTGCTCTGGGGGGTCTCCCGGGCCTGGCTGCATCCTTCCACGCAAGGCCTCAGCACCCTCGGGACCTGGTAAGTGCTCACTTCTCCCACGCTGTCAGGATTCAAGGTGATAGCTGAGCCCACTGTGACCAGCCCTGTCCCTGCACTATGCCTTGTGTTTCCCTGGCCTCTATCAATACTTTCCATCTTACACTCCCCTTACCACACCCAGGTGGAGTTTGCCATACAACCCTTCTGAGACCCTGGCAAATGTCTGTCACCAAGATAATGACCATTAACATCAATTTTCAGTTGGTTTTCTGATTGCAAAGGGGAACAACTTGAGAAGTTAAAAACTCCAGCATCTTTTACTAAGTATGTCAAGAGCTATGTAGATGCATTGTCTTGTGAAGTCACTGACAGCCCAGTAGGGTGGGTAGTTTTCCCAGTTCTTGAATAGTCACCTAAAGCCCACGAGTGCTGAAGCAACTTCCAGAATCCTGGCCCTCTGAGCATTGCCCGCAGGCCCTGTCTCTCTGGCCACAGCAAAGAGTGAACTAGGGGACCTGAATGTACAGCTGAAGCCAAGCTGCTCCAGGGCTTCTCCAGACCTTCAGTTGCTGATGACTCAAGGGCTCATAGCTAAAAAGTTCATGAGAAGAAATTGCTGCAGTATAATTAAGGGCCAGCACCATTTCTTTTAAAAAAAATTGGGAGCAAGTCTTTGCTATTGTGAATAGTGCCACAATAAACATATGAGTGCATGTGTCTTTATAGCAGCATGATTTATAATCCTTTGGGTATATACCCAGCAATGGGATGGCTGGGTCAAATGGTATTTCTAGTTCTAGATCCTTGAGGAATCGCCGCACTGTCTTCCACAATGGTTGACCCAAATATCCATCAATGACAGACTGGATTAAGAAAATGTGGCACATATACACCATGGAATACTATGCAGCCATAAAAAAGGATGAGTTCGTGTCCTTTGTAGGGACATGGATGCAGCTGGAAACCATCATTCTCAGCAAACTATCACAAGAACAGAAAACCGAACACTGCATGTTCTCACTCATAGGTGGGAATTGAACAATGAGATCCGGACACAGGAAGGGGAACATCACACGCTGGGGCCTGTTGTGGGGTGGGGGGAGTGGGGAGGGATAGCATTAGGAGATATACCTAATGTAAATGACGAGTTAATGGGTGCAGCACACCAACATGGCACATGTATACATATGTAACAAGCCTGCACGTTGTGCACATGTACCCTAGAACTTAAAGTATAATAATTATAAAAAAAATTGGGAGCAACTGTGTTCTAGGTCAGTCTAAGTAGATAATTCTGTCTTTGCAAGCTGAGGTCTTTACTGGGCAGTGAACAGCTGGTTTACATAATTAAAGGCACCTGTGAATTAGTTTTGATAAAATCAATAAACTGTATGACCCTGTGACAGCTCTTATATATGTGGTTGAAGATACATTTAATGTCAGGTTGATAAACATGCACATATCTATTTAGCTATTAGTTTACTTACACACACATCCCACTTGGCTTTCTAGCTTAATGTTAAATATTTTTAAAATGCTTTTGGATAATTGAAGTAAATGGAAAAGAGGAGAACTTTCCTCATTCAAGCAAATTCTTCTCTACCTTTCAATATTTATAAATCCCTGGGAAACATTTGGTAGCAAGACTTTGCAGCTCGATGTACAATGCAAGCTTTATAGCAGATTATGTTTTGACTGTAATGTGTGGCCTATTAATGAAGAAGAAAAGGCTCCTTTTGATTACTTTTCTATTTGATAATAACCCCAAAGGGATTCCCAACTCTAGAACTCTTTATAAATCTTTAAAATGTAATTACTGCAATCATTAGAGTAATTATTCTTTATCATACAACCCTAAAAAGGGCCACAGAAATAGATATTCTGAATAATACAGTTTTTGCTCTAGACTCAATTATTTCACTTCTATTATAAATTAATTTTCCTAATGTAACTCTTCTATCATACTGTTTACATATCCTTCTATTGATTCATGCTTAAAGGAAAAAAAGATACAATTTCTCAGTCTGGTGTTCAACAAATTTTGATCTCTGAAACCTTATCAAAGTTTTCTCATTCTAGTCCTACTTTATGTGAGGTTTTTAGCAGGGACAGGGTCTGGAACCTAATGGGGGCATTTTGAGGTATCCCAGTGATTGGGGATGCTCCTGGTATTTGGGTCCCCAAGGCCAGTACAGCCATTATCATCCTTGCCATCCCTTGGGTCCTTGTCTCTTCTGTCCTTGGCTTGAACTGTTGTTTTGAGAGCCTCTTGTTCTCCATCAGAATTCAGTTTCTTTCTCAAGTCCCAGTTTATGTCTCGAGTCTCAGATGGACACACTAGTAAGGATTCCTTTTGCATTGATTTTGACTGCTTCTGAAATCCTGGTGCCTTTACCGTTGCTGCCAGTCATTTTAGGTTAAATCAGGGATCAGCAAAGTTTTCTTGTTAAAGGTTGAAATAATAAGTATGTTAGACTTCTAGGGTTGTATGGTCTCTGTCATGACTACTCAGTTCTGCTGTTGTAGTGTGAAAACAGCAGTTGAGACTATGCAAACATACAGCATGACTGTGTTCCAATAAAACTTTATTTACATAAACAAGCAGTGGGCCAGATTTGGCTTATGGCTATAGTTTTCAACGTTTGGCCTAAACCATATGAAATAGCTATTTTTGTAGTTCAAGAAAGGTCAACTATTGGCAATTTCATATGATTCAAACAATAGGTTGTAAACTTTGTTGTAAAATTAGTATCCTCTCAAATCTGTTCCCCCCCCCCGCCTCTTTTTTATTAGCTTGATTTTAGCCTGCCATGGTATCTAAGCCAAAGTATCAAATTTTGGGCATTCAATAGATATATGTTTAGTATATGACTGTGAGGCAGGACCCTCACTCAAATCCCTTCATGGGAAGAAAAATTATAGTTCATTAAATATTTGTCAAGCCATCCTAAAAAAGTGTTTATGTATATATTTATTTTCATTAATAATGGTTGAAAATTAAGTACTGATATTGTGACCAAAGGGATTTTCATTATTATTTTTGTGGTCATTGTTACCATCTGTATTTGCTTCTTAGGGCTACTATAACAAATTAGCATACACTTGGTGACTTAAAGCAACAGAAATTTATTCTCTTGAAGTTCTGGAGACCAGAAGTCTGAAATCAAGGTGTTGGCAGGTTGGTTTCTTATAAAAAGGCTCTGAGAGACAGTCTATTCCAGGTCTATCTTCAGCTTCCGGTAATTGCTGGCAGTTCTTGACATTTCTTGGCTTGTAGAGGCATCATTCCAGTGTGGAGTGTCTAAGTCAGTAGTCATGTGGCGTGCTCCCTGTGTGTTTCTGCCTTCACGTGGTCTTTTTATGAGGACCCCCATCATTGCATTAGGGCTCACTCTAATCCAGTATGATCTTGTATTAGTCTGTTCTCACATTGCTTTAAAGAACTGCCTGAGACTGGGTAATTCATAAAGAAAAGAGGTTTAGTTGACTCACAGTTCTGCATGGCTGGGGAGGCCTCAGGAGACTGACAATCATGGCAGAAGGCGAAGGGGAAGCAAGCACTCTTTTCCACATGGAGGCAGGAGAGACAGAGAGCTCAAAGGGAGAAGCACTACACTTTTCAACAACCAGATTTCGTGAGAACTCCATCACAACACAGCACTAGGGGGATGATGCTAAACCATTAGAAACCACCCCCATGATCCAAGCACCTCCTACCAGGCCTCTCCTTCAACATGTGGGGATTATAACTTGACATGAGATTTGGGTGGGGACACAGAGCCTAAACCCTATTAGACCTTATCTTAATTTAACTCTATTTGCAAAAACTCTATAAAAATAACACTGAGGTTCTAAGTGGACATGAACTTTTGGGGAACAGACAGACACTAATTGACCCTGTACACCATCTGTAAGGGAGCAGAGCACAGAGGCTGACCTGGAGGTGGCACCTTGTCGACAGAGCTGTTTTCTGCTCCTGGGGATCGTCACAACTTATTTGAATTGGACCTTGTCCAGAGAGTTAAGTTTTTGAGTGCTTTTAAGAACTTGCTGATTTTTGTGTGCCTGTGTGCCTCCTCCTCCAGACCAACTGTTGACAAAGAGAGTTCACCCAGGAGGGTGATTATTTTGCCATGATTGATGACTCACTGCTGAGACTCTGAGTCATGTCACTTTCCCTTTGTCCCTCGTTAGAGATTTGTATGGCAATTGAGAGACACTTAGAATATGTTTAATTGTTCGGCTTTTTAAAATTTTTGTGAACAATTTTATACAATATGGAGTGGTTGCAATTCTAGCTAAGATATGAGACATCCCAGGAAGGATTTTCACTTGAAATATTTACAATTCCTGCATTTTTATGGGATTCATGAACCTAATTAAGATTATCATTTTAGATACTGAAACCACCCCTTCAAGGAGAGACCAGGAGCTTACATCTCTAACAGGGCTGTGATAAGATAAGGCTCTGGAAAAGGAGACAACGATGCACACATTCCGCCATTGCCCAGGTGCTGTGTTCTGCTGGAATCCAGTTGTTCTCTGCAGACCCGAATTTGGCAATTATTGCAGTTCTCTTGTGTATGTTTCATTTGTTGATTTCATTTTCCTCTTGACTGGATGAGTTGCTTCCCATTTTACATAAATAAGGAACAGATTTCTTCAGCTGATATTAGGTTTTAAACACTCTTATTAGCTGTGTATATGAAATCACCTTTGTCACTTACTACTTGTTTTATCTTGTTAGAAAAAGAGACCACAGATACTCAAAATATGCATGTGCATCGTCATTTAGAAAAGTAAAAATGGCCCCAGAGAAACGGTTTAAATAACGTTATGAAGAGCTATGAGAAGGGAAGCCGTGTCCATCTCAGTGCATAAAAGGCTGTGTGCATTCAATTTCAGTTGAGGACCAGTTCTCTCATGAACTGAAATGTTCCAAGTCAACAGGAGATGCGGAATCATATTTGTCATTGGAGACCAAATTTGGGAAATTTCAACTTCCTTTAAATATTATTAGTTCCATAGTTATGGTGGACCTCAAAGGTTTGGTTTAGCTTTCCAGGTTAAAATCATTCATTTTGGAGGGCGTGGAGTTAAACACATTCAGGCGAGTGAGGAGACATACTCTTTACCTCCTTTTTTTTGAGATGGAGTTTTGCTTTTGTTGCCCAGGCTGGAGTGCAATGGCACAATGGCACAATCTCAGCTCACTGCAACCTCCGCCTCCCAAGCGATTCTACTGCCTCAGCCTCCTGAGTAGCTGAGATTAGAGGCATACAGCACCATACCCAGCAAATGTTTGTATTTTTAGTAGAGATGAGGTTTCACCATGTTGGCCAGGCTGTTCTCGAACTCCTGACCTCAGGTGATCCGCCCATCTTGGCCTCCCAAAGTGCTGGGATTACACATGTGAGCCACCATTCCCCTCCTACCTCTCCTTTTATTTGCAATTGCGCCCTTTGTCTCTCCCTCATTTTCTCTGTCTCGTATATGCAGGCTGACTGCTTCCAAGGTATGATATTTTTTATTACATTAGTCTGATCTTGCCTTTCTACATGGAAGTTGCCACCATCCTTTCTTGAGTCATCTGTGGGTGTCACCATGGTGTCAGGCTGTGGAGGTAACAGAGGAAGGAAGAAGAAAGGGCTGCTAAGTTCAATCCATGCAGGCGAAGGCTATTAACACGGAGGCTGTCTGAGACCCCGTTCTGGAGCCCAGGATGATTTTAGACCTCAGAAAATAGGTGGAGCCTCTCAGTGGCTCCCTGGACCTCTAAAGACAGGGAGGGAGGATCCTGAGGACAGGTGTGACAGACAGCCTGAACTGAGCAGGTACTGTCCCCTCTACCCCTCCTCCCTGGAAGGTGTCTGGGCCACATCCTTGGAGTCAGATCAGGCACTGGTGAAGGGAGGCTCAGAACACGGCTGCAGGGAGAGCATGCTTTATTAGAAAAGCTCTTTCCGAGGACTTGAGGCACTGCTGACAGGAAAGAAGGTTTTCATTGTAGTGTGTGGCCCTGGAAGAAATAGCTGGGACCAATAGGGAAAAAATAATTATTCAGAGCTTCAAATAAATGGAATGGCCAGCTGTGAGGGCTCCAGTAGATTTCATAAACCGCTCAGCAGGAGTAGACCAAGCAGTGTTAAATCCTGACTCATTTACCTGTATAGTTGTTTCACATCCACCTTTTTCGTTTGTTGCCGTTTTTATTCTAGAATCGTTATTTCTAGACAGAGAACATTTGAATCTTTTTTTTTTTAACATGATAAACTTTTAAAGACATTTTGTTTTATTTTAATTTTTTGTTTTTTTAAGACAGTATCTCACTCTGTTGCGCAGGCTGGAATGCAGTGGCGTGATCTCCGCTCACTGCAACCTCCACCTCCTGGGTTCAAGTGATTCTCCTGCCTCAGCCTCCTGAGCAGCTGGGGTTACAGGCAGCGTGCACCACCACACCTGGCTAATTTTTGTATTTTTAGTAGAGAAGGGGTTTCGCCATGTTGGCCAGGCTGATCTCGAACTCCTGACCTCAAGCGATCTGCCTGCTTCAGCCTCCCAGAGTGCTGGGATTATAGGCGTGAGCCACCAGGCCTGGCCTAAAAACCTTCCAGGATAGTCTTAGATGCACAGAAAAGTTGCAAAGTCAGTTTGGAGAGTTCCTATGCACTCTGTGCCCAGGTTCTCCTATTGCTAACGCCATTGGCCACAGCTAATGCACGACACTGATGCATCATTACTCACTGAAGGCCGCGCTCTATTCTAACTTGCTAACTTTTTCCCTATGTCCATTGTTTGCACCAGGATCCTGTGCAGGACCTTCCGTTGCATTTAGCTGCCCTATCTCCTTAGGCTTCTCTTGACTGTGACAGTTTCTCAGACTTTCCTTGTTTTGGATGACCTTGACGGTTTTCAGGAGGACTGATCAGGTAGTTTGTCAAATGTCCTCAGTTTGGCCGTGTCTGAGGTTTTTCTCATGACTTGCCTGGAGCTAGGATTTTCTGGAGGGAAACACGGAAGTGAAGTACCATCATCATGGTATCAAGGACGAGTGCTATGGACAGGACTTATCAGTGATGCCGCAGACTTTGATCACCTGGCTGAGACAGTATAAAACATGTAACAACAGACCATCCCATATCTTCAGATAGGCCCAGGCACTGGTGAGCAGTGCCTGCTCTCCCACCTCCCTGCTCTGAGCTCCCATCCTCCCCCTACCCACCCTCACCCCCCAAGCCCCTCTGACTCTGCCCCAGTGTCCTGTCCTTCAAGAGGCTCACATTCCCCTCACTCATGTCAGCGACTCCCTCCCTGCCCTATTCCTGCCACCCCGTTCCTCTGTTCTCTTCTCCAGCATCCTCCATAGGTTTACTCATGTATTTGGCGGTTTACCTCCTCCTGTGGAGTGCGGACCCTATGAGGGTGGAGATTTTGCTTCCTTCACTGTATGTCCAGTCCTGACAACAGTGCCTGGCTTGGAGTAGGTGCTCAGGAAATGCTGGACGGATGAATGATTTGTAGGAGGAAAGGTCACAGCACTTAGAGAATGGTTCTGTACCTCTGAGGTTACAATTTGGGGGTGGGAATGGCTGTTGCTAGGCCAGGTGAGGGGCCTTCCTGAGGTGCCATGGCTGGAAACCATCTCACTTGGCTGTCTTTGGCTATTCCCACAGACTTACATTTCAAGAATTGTGGGGTTCAATGACACTCCATTTTTCACTTTGCTTTACACAGGTCTAAACTTTTGGTTATTGCATGTGTTGTGACAAAGTTTCAGAAGCACACTGTCTAGGAGTATTAAAATAGTTTTCAATCAGGGAAATGCGTCAGAGTTCATTGAAAACATACCATTAGAGCAAAAGGAAAAAGGAAGGCTGATGATGTCAGAGAAAGGACTGGACCGCGATCCGATGTACAGACTTGAAAGGGCAGGCTGGGTTGGTCTGAGCTGGGTTTCAGCGCGGTTTTGGCCCAGGCTGGTTTTAGCACTTAATTGTGTGGATTTTGTAATACTTCGTAGTGATGGTTTTCTAGTTCTTGGCTTCAGCACATGCATGGTGACGGGAAACGTATCTAAGGAATTTAGACATGGAGGGCTCCGTGGCAAGCTGTAAAAGAATTCCTTCAGCCTTAATTACGTGGCCAGAGAAAATAAATGAGCAAATTAGAGAATTAGCACCAAATTAAAACGAAGCTGGAATGGACACAGCAGCTAGTTCAGATTGTTTTTGCATTTTGGCGATAAAAAGATTTTTCTTGCTTGCCAACCCAGCATTGAACAATGGAAAGTTTAGGGACATACTTCACTGTTAATGCCATCTGAAGAAAACAGCATTAAACTTAAGATTTTTTTTTTTAATTTGGTCAATCCATCAGCAATGTGTTATGAGTGCCAACATTTAATTGGGGAAAAAGATTTTAGAATTCTTTCTTAGGTTTTAGTTGAAAGTGGGATACTCACTTAAAAAAAGTCACAACTAGGATGGCTCTGCAAATGATATTGGCATTTATTTCCACACTCCATCAGTGTACGATAACAGAGTGATGCTTAGCAGCTCTGTGTTTTACAGAGAAAGGAAGAAAACCCAACACAAACACACAAAATGAGACAAAAACTCACATAAATATGCTGGGAAGAGTGGAGCTCAAAATTATATTTATGGCTTTATAATATGCCATAGTTATTAATTTAACCCTGATAGTGGTAATTCAGGTAGCAGGTATCCCCAAATGAGTCTTTGCTTATCAAGCTTAAAAAAATATTTTCTGCTCTTGCATGGAATGAAAAAAAATAGGTGAAAGATAAACGTGTCATTCTGGGCTATAAAAGTATCACTGAGATTCATATTTTTAAGGAAGTTCTTTACTCCCTTCTGTTGTGAGTCAGCATCTCCTCTGTTTTTTAAAATAAAGCGGTCATTTTCTCCTTGTGGGGTTCCATTAAGATTAAGCAGTGCACAAGCTCATCTGAAAAGGAAGTAACATTTGATCTGAAAGTGGGGGAAGGATACAGCAACATCAAACAGATAACTGGGAGAACACACAGAGAAGTTGCTTATGGCAGTGGAATTGGATGGAAATTTCTGGGCAGTGAGTAGGTTGGCATCACTGGGTGAAGTTTCCCTGCTTTATTTTCTCCCCATAAATAATGTGTACATTTATATCAACCTTTAAATGGGATATCCAGAGGACCAACTTAGTAAACAGATAATAGCTGGAATTTTTGAGATCAGTCATTCAGCTTCCTTAGGTGTAAATTAAGTATTTTCGACAATACATGCATTTCTTAAATCTCTAAAATTGGTGATAGGCCACCTACTGACCTTCTGAAGTTAATTTACTGCCAAAAGAATATGCCTTTTACCTGAGGAATTAGCTGGCTCAGCTAAGGGCCCGTTTTATCATCAGGATACATAAAATGGTAGATTTAAATGGAGTCACAGCTAAATAACCCATTTGTAAAACCATAATTTAACAATTCCATAGCAAATCAAACAATTTATGATGGTGCCTGAGCAAAGCACTCACATTATGTCTTCTGCAGATCCAACTCTTCCTGGGGAAGGTTTCGGTGGATTTTTTCATAGTTGTTTTTTCTTTTCTTTTTTTTTTTTTTGTGGGTGAAATAGAGTTGTTCTGCTCTTTGTGAATTGCAAGTCATTTTCAACGTTTTTGTCTGGTTTCCATAGTTACTACTTACGCTTTTGGAAGAGAAAGCAAATGTTTTTTTTAATGTGATGAGGCAAATCACTGCTTCTGTTGGCCTTTTTCACCTGTTGCTACCATAAACCGTGACCAGAAGGGAGAACAATCCTCTATGTTAGTTTTCTGTGTTTTTTCTTTCTGTCTAAATCTGGAAATTGAGTCACTATGATTACAAGAAAGCAGATTGGAGGGAGTCGGCTCATTGGTACGGCGCAGCCCTTAGATGCTTTTGTGACATTATTTTCTTCATAACCAGCTAGGAAAACAATCTTTATAAACTTTATAGGTTTTGTGATGCACAAAAACTGATCATTTTGCAGATTAATTACATTAAAACCCTTCTGTTAGTCAAGGGATTCCAAATCATCACTAGCTTCATTAATTATTAAATTAATGTTAGTCAATTATTTGAAAAAGTGAATTACAACAGGTAACTTTTTTGATCTTGTTTGCACTCTTGGTGTTTATTCCACTGATTCTCCAACCTAAAGGCACAGAGAACCTGGGGATTCTGTGGAAATTCAGATCCTAGTACAGGGGTGCTGGGGTGGGACCTAAGAGTCTGCATTTCTGTTTCCAGATGATGCTGATGCCCCGGGTTCTAGGACCCCACTTAGAGAAGCGAGTATTGATGCCATACACACTCTCAGAGCAACTGAAATCCTTGGAGTCAATTCCCTTTTCCTTCTGCAGAGACATTTACTGAACAGGCCACACGAAATTTAAACTTAATTTATGGTTCTTTATTTAGAAACAATGTGGCATTCCCCATAGGCTTCACAGAATTGGTTTCTCTGTTGGGGTTTTGGTAGTTCAATAGTGGCCACAAGGTGGGCTTGCTCCCTCCCACTCCAGACTGGACATGTTTTATTTTGAAAAGAACAGATCGTACTTCCTTGACATGGATGTGCCTGTGTTAATGTCACTGAGAAGAATGTAAACACCCAGGGATTGGTATGATAGCCATGAAGTGCACTGTGTTCACACTGACAACCTTCTGTACTTTTGAAGAAGCCCATGTGAGAATACCAGGATTTGGTAGAATGCAGAGATCCTTTGCAGCTCAGTGGTCTTATTTTGGCACCATTGGGATAGGATGTAAATAATGGGCGAGTTATTTAACTAAGAATGACCATGGATCCCTGGTTCCTAAATGCCTCTCAGTGCTTCCCCTGTGTCCCAGAAGATGCTGCCCCCGTGTGGCTCCAGGATGGCCCATGGTCACTACTTTTTTGACTCTTAAGTCTTCCAGTTGCACGGGGAGGGGAGCCAGGCTTCTTGCACACAGAGGCAGTTTGATACTCTTCCCTCTTCTGGGTTTCCAAGATGCTCTGATGAAGCAACGTCTTAGGGAATGGCTCACTCCTTGTAAATGGTTGACCCCTTTCTCTACACAAACCGTCATCTCTCGTCACACTGGTTCCCTTGGGTGGGATGACAAAGGATTCTCTTGTTCATACTAAAGTGAAGATACTTTTCTAAGTTTTAAAAATGTGTCCAGTGGTCACTATAACCTGCACAGCCGAGTATATGGGTAGCTCAGTGGGAGAGAGTGTGGAAATGGTAAAGAAGAGAAATCTCTTTTTCTAGATATTCTAAGTGCTGCTTCCAACGGTGCTGCGAAATCCCTGCCATGTGTAGGTTCCCAGTTCTGCATGTGATGGGCAAAACTCCTGCTCTTCATGGGTGGCAGGTGTGCGTGTGGTGTGTATGGTGTGTGTGTGTGGTGTGTGTGTGGTGTGTGCGGTGTGTGTGTGGTGTGTGTGGTGTGTGTGTGGTGTGTGTGTGTGTGTGGTGTGTGTGTGGTGTGTGTGGTGTGTGTGGTGTGTGTGTGGTGTGTGTGTGGTGTGTGTGGTGTGTGTGTGGTGTGTGTGGTGTGTGTGGTGTGTGTGTGTGTGGTGTGTGTGTGGTGTGTGTGTGGTGTGCGTGTGTGTGTGGTGTGTGTGGTGTGTGTGCGGTGTGTGCGGTGTGTGTGTGGTATGTGTGGTGTGTGTGTGGTGTGTGTGTGTGGTGTGTGTGTGGTGTGCGTGTGTGTGTGGTGTGTGTGGTGTGTGTGTGGTGTGTGTGGTGTGTGTGTGGTGTGCGTGTGGTGTGCATGGTGTGTATGGTGTGTGTGGTGTGTGTGGTGTGCGTGTGGTGTGTGTGTGGTGTGTGTGGTGTGTGTGGTGTGCGTGTGTGCTGTGTGTGGTGTGTGTGGTGTGTGTGGTGTGCGTGTGGTGTGCGTGGTGTGCGTGTGGTGTGCGTGTGGTGTGTGGTGTGTGTGGTGTGTGTGGTGTGCGTGTGGTGTGTGTGGTGTGCGTGTGGTGTGTGTGTGGTGTGTATGGTGTGTGTGGTGTGCGTGTGGTGTGCGTGTGGTGTGTGGTGTGTATGGTGTGTGTGGTGTGCGTGTGGTGTGTGTGGTGTGTGTGTGGTGTGTGTGTGGTGTGTGTGGTGTGCATGGTGTGCGTGGTGTGTGTGTGGTGTGCGTGGTGTGTGTGGTGTGCGTGGTGTGCCTGTGGTGTGCGTGTGGTGTGTGTGTGGTGTGTATGGTGTGTGTGGTGTGCATGTGGTGTGTGTGGTGTGCATGTGGTGTGCGTGTGGTGTGCGTGTGGTGTATGTGGTGTGTGTGGTGTGTGTGTGGTATGTGTGTGGTGTGTGTGGTGTGTGTGTGGTGTGTATGGTGTGTGTGGTGTGTGTGGTGTGTGTAATGTGTGTGTGCGGTGTGTGTGCGGTGTGTGTGGGGTATGTGTGTGATGTGTGTGGTGTGTGTGTGGTGTGTGTAATGTGTGTGTGTGGTGTGTGTGGTGTGTGTAATGTGTGTGTGCGGTGTGTGTGAGGTGTGTGTGTGGTATGTGTGTGGTGTGTGTGTGGTGTGTGCGGTGTGTGTGTGGTGTGTGCGGTGTGTGTGGTGTGTGTGTATGTGTTGCATGGTGTTTGCGTATCTGTGTCTGTGTGGTGTATACGTGTGCAGCAGTATGTGTGTCATGTGAGTGTGTCTGTGTATATGTGTGTGCATGTCTGCACACCTCTGTAAAGGCAGGGTTCACACTGGACTCAGCAGTGCCTTGCACAGTGCTTTATATACCGTAGGTGTTCCGTAAATTTGTTCAATTAAATTGAATTAAACACATGGTACCTGGGCTATGTTTGGTTCAATGAAAAGAGATTGTTTTTGTACCGATTTAACAAATGTCAAATAACTATATTCAGAGGTGAGAAAATGATTTAATAAAAGTGTCCCTGTCCCACTTTCATTTATGAGGTGCCACATGGGTGGCAGTTGATGGAGAAGTGAGCTGTCCTATGGGTCTCCACCTTGGCCCCAGGGAACACAGCTGGGTTCTTAGCATACTATTTTTTGGGGAGGTTAAGAAATTAAAATCCCATGATTAAGTGAATTTCAGATTTCATACTGACATTAAGCTGTTTTCTTCTTCATCTCTTTCTTATCAGTTGCTCTTAAGGAGCTGGATCTGACATGTAGCAGCACCTTCCTGACAGCTGCTATTCCTGGGGACTATCAGGTTAGCCGCATTACCCTTTGGACTGGCCGGGGTGTGACAGAACATATCTGTCGTTTGTTAGCAGCTGCAAGCTCTTCTGTTTGTGTCATTCTTAGGGGGGCTAAAATTAATTGGGAACATTGCATGCTCTCCCAAGTTCTTTGCCAAGTCCTCTATTGCCATAACCATATTATACATGCATTTTTCACACTTATTTCAAGGTTCTCAATGAACATTTCTTAATGTCAAATTAAGCTGCCCTATATTAACTTTTAAAGGTGTTTCTAAGGTTCAGTTGCATGACGAACTAGAGATGGTCTCTGCCTTCAGATGGTTGGACTTACAGTTTTTGACTTCATGATGGTGCTAACATGATATACATTCAGTAGGAGCTGTACTTTAAATTTTGAATTTTGATCTTCTCTCAGGCTAGTGATATATGGTGGACACTCTCTTACCATGCTGGGCAGTGGCCATCAGTCACAGCTCCGTCAGCCACTCGATCACAAGGGTAAACGACCAATACTCTACAGTGGACTGAGTTGCCAAATGATTTTTGCAACTGTAGGCTCCTGGGAGTGTTTTGAGCATGCTTAGAATAGGCTAGGCTAGGCTATGATGTAGTTTAGTATATTAGATGCTGTTATAAAAATACGATTTGAGTGTAGGAGAAAAACGTTTGGAGGAACATGACTTTAAATTTTTTAGTATTCTAGGTTGGCAGAATGAGACTACTGCAGGATCCCATCCCATAATTTTTTATCCGTAAGGTTAATGATGCATGGAGTTGAGGACTAAGTTTGAGTGGAATCTACACTAACCAAAACTTTTTTTTTTTTTTTTTATTATACTTTAAGTTCTAGGGTACATGTGCACAACGTGCAGGTTTGTTACATATGTATACATGTGCCATGTTGGTGTGCTGCACCCTCTAACTCATCATTTACATTAGGTATATCTCCTAATGCTATCCCTCCTCCCTCCTCCCTCCCCACAATAGGACCTGGTGTGTGATGTTCCCCTTCCTGTGTCCAAGTGATCTCATTGTTCAATTCCCACCTATGAGTGAGAACATGTGATATTTGGTTTTCTGTTCTTGTGATAGTTTGCTGAGAATGCTGGTTTCCAGCTGCATCCATGTCCCTACAAAGGACACGAACTCATCCTTTTTTATGGCTGCATAGTATTCCATGGTGTATATGTGCCACATTTTCTTAATCCAGTCTGTCACTGATGGACATTTGGGTTGATTCCAAGTCTTTGCTATTGTGAATAGTGCCGCAATAAACATACGTGTACATGTGTCTTTATAGCAGCATGACTTATAATCCTTTGGGTATATCCCCAGTAATGGGATGGCTGGGTCAAATGGTATTTCTAGTGCTAGATCCTTGAGGAATCGCCACACTGTTTTCCACAATGGTTGAACTAGTTTACAGTCCCACCAAAAGTGTAAAAGTGTTCCTATTTCTCCACATCCTCTCCAGCACCTGTTGTTTCCTGATTTTTTAATGATTGCCATTCTAACTGGTGTAAGATGGTATCTCATTGTGGTTTTGATTTGCATTTCTCTGATGGCCAGTGATGATGAGCATTTTTTCATGTGTCTGTTGCTGTATGAATGTCTTCTTTTGAGAAGTGTCTGTTCATATCCTGTGCCCACTTTTTGATGTGGTTGTTTGTTTTTTTCTTGTAAATTTGATTGAGTTCTTTATAGGTTCTGGATATTAGCCCTTTGTCAGATGAGCAGATTGCAAAAATTTTCTCCCATTCTGTAGGTTTCCTGTTCACTCTGATGGTAGTTTCTTTTGCTGTGCAGAAGCTCTTTAGTTTAATTAGATCCCATTTGTCAATTTTGGCTTTTGTTGCCATTGCTTATGGTGTTTTAGACATGAAGTCCTTGCCCATGCCTATGTCCTGAATGGTATTACCTAGGTTTTCTTCTAGGGTTTTTATGGTTTTAGGTCTAACGTTTAAGTCTCTAATCCATCTTGAATTAATTTCCTTATAAGGAGTAAGGAAAGGATCCAGTTTCAGCTTTGTAGTTATGGCTGGCCAATTTTCCCAGCACCATTTATTAAATAGGGAATTCTTTCCCCATTTCTTGTTTTTGTCAGGTTTGTCAAAGATCAGATGGCTGTAGATGTGTGGTATTATTTCTGAGGACTCTGTTCTGTTCCATTGGTCTATATCTCTGTTTTGGTACCAGTACCATGCTGTTTTGGTTACTGTAGCCTTGTAGTATAGTTTGAAGTCAGGTAGCGTGATGCCTCCAGTTTTGTTCTTTTGGCTTAGGATTGTCTTGGCAATGTGGGCTCTTTTTTGGTTCCATATGAAATTTAAAGCAGTTTTTTCCAATTCTGTGATGGCATTGAATCTATAAATTACCTTGGACATTATGGCCATTTTCACAATATTGATTCTTCCTATCCATGAGCATGGTATGTTCTTCCATTTGTTTGTGTCCTCTTTAAAACTCTTTTTAAGAATGATCGTTTTGAAGGAATTTTAACAAGCATATTTTCATTTGCAAGGTGATTTTAAAGTAACAGCTGACTCTCCATATCTGTGGGTTCCATGTCTATGGATTTAGCCACCTGTGGATCAAATATATTTGGGAAAAAAAGGATGGTTCTATCTGTGCTGAACACGTACAACCTTTTTTTTTCTTGTCATTATTTCCTAAGCAATACAGTATAACAGCTATTTACTTAGCATTTATATTGTATTAGGTATTGTAAGTAACCTAGAGATGATTTAAAGTACATGGGAGGATATGCATAGGTTATATGGAAATGCTACACTATTACATATCAGGGACATGAGCATCTGTGAATTTTGGTATGGGAGAGGGTCTTGGAACCAATCCCTCAGGTATACTGAAGGATGACTGTAGTTCTAAATGATTGACATTAAGAGGTTAACCTCTGCTGCTGCGGAGGGTGTGATAGTGACCTCCAAAGATGTCCCTGTCCTAATCCCTGGAAGTTATGAATGTTACCTGACATGGCAAAATGAATGATGCAGATGTGATTAAGTTATGGGTCTTGAGGTGAGAGATTATTCTGCATTATCCATGTGGGTCTTAAATGTAATCATGAGAGTCCTTATAAGAGGGGGCAGAGGAAGATTTGCTGCAGAGAGAGAGGAGAAGGTGATGTGAAGATGGAGCAAAGAGTGAACTGGAGATGCCTTGCTGCTGGCCTTGTAGATGGAAGGGAAGCCCTAGCCCAGGGAGGCAAGCAGCTCTAGAAGCTGGAAAAGGCAAGGAAGGAAATAGATTCCCCTCTAGAGCCTCCAGAGAGAGCAGGGCCTCGCTGAGGTCTTGGTTTTGTCCCAATGAAACCCATTTTAGATTTCTTACCTCCAGAAATGCAAGAGAATAAATACGAGTTGTTTTAAGGCACCAAGTTTATGGGAATTTGTTACAGTGGCAATTTGTTACATAGGAAACTAATGTTCCACTCCACTATCTCACTAGTGAGCTTTTGGCCTAAGAGTATTGAGTTTAAAAACATAAAATTAATGTTTAAATGTATAATGAGCCTGTATGAAGCTATAATAGCTATAGTAATTCAAATAAGGGGAGAATTAAAATGTAAAAATATTCTGAAGTCAACTCTGGGGCATAGATTGTTAGGAAAAGCTTCAGAAGTAGATGGAATCAGAGAATCTTTAGTTTCTTGGCATTTTAAGACACAGCTCTGTGTTGTACCATCTGTTTTGTGTGAGGAGTTGCTGCCGCCACAATATCATACAATCACTGGTTGTAAATTTGGTTGAAGACATTATGATCTCTTTCTTCCCAACCTTTCCTCTCTTTTCCCTCCGTCTTCCCCTAAACACAAACATGTGTTCCAAGTGGCTGAAGTTTTCTGAAGAACCACTCTATACGCTGTGCACATTTTTCATTTAATGCAAACTTCTAAGACATCCTGAAAAGAAAAAGTGGTTTTCCTTTTAAAGAAATTTGATGGAATCTAGAGGATTTGATGCCTTTTTGGGTGAAATCCAGTGATAGGATTCTCTGCTAGATTATTACTTTTTCACTCTGTAGATAGTAAAGTTTTCTGGTTTAATACTATTATTGGAATGAATTATTAATGTCCCTGAATTTACCAAGACACACATTTAATTCATGTGACTGTGTGATTCTTTTTAAAAAATATATCTTGAGATGGAATATTTATTTTCTTGAAAAATTTTAGTAGGAAAATTCACATCAGCATGTTGTATTTACTCTAGTCCTCAGCTAGTATATATATATTTGCATCTCATTTTAGCGAAATAAGGCAGAGCATTTTTTGCAACTTGGATTTGGTTTCCTTTTATTCTTCATTTTCATTAATGCATTCCTTGCTTTGGCACAGAACTCTGTTTGGTTTGCAACACTCTAGGAAAAATGCTTAATTACTGAAAAACTTTGAAATTCAGGAAGAACATGCAGGGGAGTGTATTTGTTCAGGTCACGTTTATGTGACTTTCAAAAACAGATAAAAATAATCTGTAGCTAAACCAAATTGGTGCTTTCATTGAAAGGATTTGGTTGTCAGTGGGACAGAAAGAAATGGTGTCTAAGGCTTCCTTTAATTTAAAATGCCTTAAAAGGAAAAGCAGGATGCATAACAGAGCCTCTGCTGGCATGGGATCAGGCTCTTATTGAGATCTTTCCAGAATACTCGACACCGTGCAGCAGAATTGAACATTAATGTTGACTTTTAAAACCACTCCATGTGCATTGAGAGACTGCTCAGTTACTGTGAACATCTGATCTTAAAAAAAATAAAAAAAGATAGAAAGGAAAATAACACTGGATTATGAGTTAGAAGATCAGAACTTCAGCTTTTGGATTCACCACTTCCTACCCACATCACTTTAGACAAGTCCCTACTATGCACTGAGATCCGGCTTCTTCATTTGAAAAGCAATGATATCTACTTTGCTTCCCATTCGGAGGGCTTAGGAGGCTCTAAGGGTTAGGTGTATGGAAACACAGTAAAATATGATGTTATATATAATAAAAAGGAAATGCAAAATTATGAAGTTATTTTGATTGTTGCTAAAGTCATACAAAAGTAGATGTTTAGCATGCTTTTTTATGTATGGATGAGGTTGAGAATAATCAATTCTGCTCTTATGCTTTGAGACAAGGGAGGTGGAGCTGGGGCTATGTCAGCTCCTCTCTTTTCTAGAAGCCAAAATTTTGACTTCCTTTAACGTTCGTTGCCAGGAGCATAAGACTGATGAATACTTCTCTGCCTTCATTCATCCCCAAACCGTGAAGGATATTTCCAAGACTTTTCTTCTTTTGTCTCTGGTCAAAAGAGAACAAGATGTCTGTGTAAAGAAGAAGACAAATCACATTTTGTCAGAATACTGTTGTCTGCCTTAGTGTTACATACTATTATTTATCATAACTTGCCCTCAAATTGTTTGTTTTCTAGTTGTTAACAGGAATTCAGCTTCATTATTATTTAATTTATTTTTAATCAACAAAAATTATATATATTTATAGTGTTCAACATGCTGTTTTGATATACGTACATCTTGTGGAATGATTAAATCCAGCTAATTAACATATGTATTACATTATTTACTTACCTTTCTTGTGTGTGGTGAGATCATTTAAAACCTACTCTTTTTTTTTTTTTTTTTTGAGACAGAGTCTTGCTCTGTCGCCCAGGCTGGAGTGCAGTGGCGCGATCTCGGCTCACTGCAAGCTCTGCCTCCTGGGTTCACGCCATTCTCCTGCCTCAGCCTCCCGACCAGCTGGGATTACAGGCAGCTGTCACCACACCCGGCTAATTTTTTGTATTTTTAGTAGAGACGGGGTTTCACCATGTTAGCCAGGATGGTCTCGATCTCCTGACCTTGTGATCTGCCCGCCTCAGCCTCCCAAAGAAAACCTACTTTTAACACAATTTTAAAGTATGCAATAAGTTGTTAGTGTAGTCACCATGTGGTAGAATGTTAACTTTGTTTTTAGATTATATCTGGGGCACAGGTTCTGCACAAGTCAGACTATAATATTTCAAGTTAGAGAGGTCTTCTGAGAGAGCTAAGTGGTCTCAGTTTCTTTAATCAAGACTGCTGTCTCCAGGATATCAGAGACTTTTCCTTGGGTTCTGAGTAGCATGAAATGATACTGCCCAAATAATTACCATTTGAGATAGTTTTCACTATTGGAATTACCTTCTGAATTAGCCAGATGCAAACATTAGGCTCTGTTGTAAAAAGAATATATCTCTTTAACTTAAGGGAGTGTAAACTGGGAACAGGATATATTCCAATTCTGTATCAAAATGAGTAACAGAGATAAGAGGAACATTATATAATGACATCACAAAATCTTTTGTATGTGATGTGCATTTGACAAGCTGTAGAAGGACTGTGTAGCACTGTTGTAAATATACCTATAAAATTCATCACTCCAAGAGTTAAAGAATATATCATAATGATTCATTGTAAATGATTTCCATAAGGGTTTGGATGAGTATATGAATTAAAGAACCATTAATGACTACTGGAAAATTCAGAAAATTTCTGTTACACTAGATATCAGGAAACTCATGGCCACAGATGCAGATGAAAATTTGAATGGCCTAAGACAACAATGACTTCTCAGGTATCTTCTGGAATTGGCATGGCAGGCCAAATAGACTATGATTCAGTTGGTGACAATTTGTATGTCTAATAGTTGTCACCAAAAATATGCTCCAAACTTATTTAACTCAGTTCCTTGAATTATCTGAAATTATATTTTAAAACATTTCTCTACTGAGAAATTACAAAGATAGCCTTAGGTTGAAATTCTAATTGGGAGGTAAATGAAGGGAATTGTGATATATACCAATACATGCAAAATTTTCTAAATTTGCTTTAACTCGGGAGAAGGATTAGAAATGTAATATGTTTTAAGAAAATGCAATTTTATTTGTTTCAACTATTAGCTGTAAATGGAATAAGGCTGACAAATAGTTCCTTAAAGGAACTTACATAGTTCCTCAAAGAGTTTGATATAACCCATTTATGAAATTCCTTTGCAACTAAAAGTACAATGTAAAATATCTTTTACAATGCTATGTAAAAGAGTTCTTACAAAGAACTTGAAAAACCAAGTTTCCAAAATGTATTATTTACTTCCCAATAGTTTGTGCTTACCAATCTAGAAATAAATAGCATCTATGAATTACATGAAGTTACCATTTGTATGTCAAAATCTGTCAAATACTGGAGATTTTAATGTGTTCAAATATACACTCATTCTCCCAATAAAGCAATAAACATTTGCTATATTATCACTGTCTAACACAGTGCTTGGTGTGCTGTGAATCCTCACTGACCCTTTATAGAAGGAATGAATGAGGTCGTAAATGAGCAGAAGATTGAATGAGTGAATAGGTGAGACTTCTGGGCTGGGCGTTGAGCCAGATGCCATGGGAGTTAAAATGGCATGGCTTTCAATCTTAAGGCTGTTTCTTTTAATGTTCTTTCCAGATTCCCTGAAATTAATTTTTGCACCATCGTGGTCCCTTGGAGGTTGCCTCACCAGAGAGTCCCCCCCAGACATTCTATCCCCATGTAAAATCTGTTGCTTTTTCCTCTGCATTTAGTTCCTTTCTCCCTCCTATTACTCGAAATAATATTCTTTCTAGTTTATATATTTTTTGTTTTCTGTCTTCTCCAGTAAGGTGCATGATTAGAGGCACCTTGTCTTGTTCAGTAATGTCTCCGCACTTCCTAGAAGAGGGGGTGGCCTATGATAGGTTCTCAATACATGTTTCTTGAATTAATGAATGAGTGGTTTGAGGAAAAACTATCTAGTGAGAGCAGAGGATTTGCCAATGGTCTAACTCAGAAACTACACTTTAAGATGAAATTCTGAGACTTCTTACAGAGTTTAGAGTATTACAATGATAAACTTTGGTTACATGTGGATAGTCTAATACCATGGTATTGCAGGGACTCTGAGGCTGTAGAACCCATATCCACTCATTCAATAATTTTATGCTGGGGCTGGGCATGGTGGCTCACACATGTAATTCCAGCACTTTGGGAGGCCGAGGCGGGTGGATCACCTGAGGTCAGGGGTTCTAGACCAGCCTGACCAATATGATGAAAACCCATCTCTACTAAAAATACAAAAATTAGCCTGGTGTGGTGGCATGCACCTGTAATCCCAGTTACTCGGGAGGCTGAGACAGGTGAATCACTTGAACCCAGGAGGCGGAGGTTGCAGTGAGCCGAGATCATGCCATTGCCCTCCAGCCTGGGCAACAAGAGCGAAACTCTGTCTCAAAATAATAATAATAATAATAATAATTAATAATAATAATAATAATTATTATTATTATTTTATGTTGGATGCCTACTAAGTGTCAGGCAATGGGTACTTAGCATACCATAGAAGAAATGTAAAAGTGAACTTTCCAAGTTCTTCCTCTCATCCTGTTCCTCCTTTCTTCAGCTCCTATGGTCACCTGCCTTCCCCTTGTAGTGAGTCGTAGAAGGTGAGTCGTAGAAGGCACCACCTTGTACCCACCCATTCCCTCTGCTTGGCCAGAATTGCTCAGTGCTTGCAGATTAAGTAACCTCCCTTCTCTTTTTGAGGCATTGATTTATCATGCCTGCCATTTTCACTGTTGAATCCACAGAGCTCTGATAAGCATCCTTGGGGTTGCCTCATTGTAAATTTGTCCCTAGTTGTAGATTCACTTTTTCTTCATCTATGTTTTTAAGCATTTACTCTGTAATAGGTATTGAGAATACAGTGATGGAGAAGACAAACATGGCCATGAAACCTGTCAGAACTTCCCTCGTGCCAAAGAAGATGGGTAGTTGCGAAGTCACTGCAGTGAAGTGGCAGGAGGGCTGTGGAAGGGAAAATAGAGGAGGATCTGGAGCACAGAGCAAGGCAGTGGTAAGCAGGGGACTTCAAGGAAGACCTTACAAAGGAGGACCATTCTCTGGACACCCGCAGAAGGGAGAAGGCCTAGGTGGACAGAGGGGAAGGCTATTCCAGGCAGAGGGAGCTGCATGTTGAAAGGAGTGTGACTTAAGAAAGCTTGCAGTAGCCGAAGGACTGAAATGCTGTATCTGTCCATTCCACAGTCACTGGCATGCATTGATGGGAATTTTACAAACTACCCCTTCTGCAGCGTGGAGAATGGATTGTAGCAAGGAGCGATCAGATGCAAGGAGACCACTTCAATTGTGACATTTAGAGTGGTGATAGGGGAGTGGGAGGGAATAGGTCCACTTAACAGATATTTAGGAGGCTCAATGTACAGGATTTCGTGATACTGGATGTGGGGGTGGCGGAGGCTTCATGAGGAAGAGGGAGATGATATTTCCTGGTGTCTTGCTCAATCCATAGAACAGGTGCTCTAGTGATCAAAATGAGAAACAGTGGAGAAAAGTGTATGCTCTGGTTGTTTGTGGAATGCAGGGTGATAAATTCAAAGCTTTGTATCTTCAGACTCAACCTACTCACAGTGACTCATCTTTCCCTGGTTGCTAGGATTCTATGATCACGTTCTGGAAAAGCTTCCCCAAGGCATCTTTCTGAAGTTTTACCTTGTGCTAGAAGAGCAGCCTTCCACGGTGGGCGCCTCTAGGGTAGAGCACAAGTTCTGCCTGGGTCACCATTCAGCATTTGCAGGTGCCTGTTTCCTTCTCTCTTACACTGACTGAGACTTTATCTCAAAGACTTTACAGGAGATTGCATCAAACATGGAAGCCAAGAAATAAGGAAAGACCTCAGGAGTACATCCTGTAAAGGGCAATAAGCATTTAGAGCTGTATTGTGTAGAAACCATGGAAAAGCCTATTTGACAAGAGAGCCAATTTATTCCTGAAGAAGGTGATTAAGGCATGTGTGGGAAAAACAAAATGATGGCATTTAGATAAACCGTTACCGGGAAGTCATACTGCACCAGATGGTATATTCTTGAAGACTGCTCACATCCCCTCTCTTTGAGGAACTAGTTATCATGTAAATCTACACCAAATACTCTGGGATGGTTTTAACCTGAAAGTGACTTGAAGATAATGGAGATACAGACCCACTACTTTAGGGCAGTGGTGAAAACTGAATCACGCCTTCTGTGTCGACTCAGGTGCTTCTTTATTATAGTGAGAAAACATGATTAAACCTAATTGCAATGAAACACACCCATGTCATTTATTAAAATTATTTTATTTCTAGTAAAATAATACCTATGTTATCTTACTAATGGCATCTCCTTTCTAACAAGAGTAAACATTGCTCTATGAGGAATTGATGCCCATTTGATTTTTTTATTGGTTGTAGCAAACTTAAAAGAAATCAGCTTTCAAGAAATACTCAGTACGTATTTAATTTTAAAAGTTATCTCAGCACAAGCTCATGCGTCTGGGTGGTTACAGAAAAGAGCTCCCTGTAGGAAACATGGTGATCCTTGGATAGCACATAGAGGGGGAGGCATGATTTCAGCATGAAAGTGAACCCATGGAAATTGGTGTTGTGTTCCACGACCTGATAACTGAGGGTGCTGCTCTGGAAGCTCCCTGTTGGCCTTGGCTTGCAAGTAATTTGTTTTGATAAATTTCATCACCTTCTTAACATGTCTGCTTGCAATTTTTGCCCACAATTAGTAAGCAGTGCATGGAAGCCATACTGAGATTTTGTACCCCATAAGCCATCTTAGACCTTATCTTGAGCGTGCAAGAGACCTAGGACCTTTCCTTTCAACCCTAACCCATGGGACCACATTTCGTTGTTCATTAAGCATGGCCTCCGCTTTAAATGGGATCTCTTGTTGGCAGTCTCTCAAAGCACTGAACTGTGTAAGACTATCTGGATAGTTACTTGCAGCCCAAAATGAAAGATTTCAAATATGACCCATTATATTAATGATTTTTAAAAATAATTTGGGAGTCACCCTGAACATTAGAGCTGTTTAATAGTTTATTAGATCTTCACGTATTAACACACTGCATAGCAGCTAAGTGTAGATATAAACAAACTAAGAAATCAGGCAACTTTAGCAACTTCTCACCAATGGCTTGAATTTAAAGCAATGTACATAGCCAGGTAAAAGAGTGTCCCCATTATAGCTAAAATAAAATTAAAACTTTTGGAACTAAATTGGCCTTTGTCTATTGCTCAATCAATCTTCTAATGATTCTAAAAAGAAGCCTAAATTATCTAGTCCTTTCTATTCTTTTATCAATAATGTAAATTACTCTGGGTGAATGTGTTACTTTAATTATACTTGAAAGTTTCACATGAGGTTGAGGACCACCAGTAATCCAGTGCTATTTCTCTTGATATCTCAACTCATTCTGTATGGTTTTAGTTTCTGCATTTTTCATCTGGCTGTATTTTGTGGCTTACATGACAGTTAATCTACCAGGACAAATTTCTGATTGCTCACTTTGAGACTGTTCCTATTGATCACAGAAATGTAAGCCAGAAAGTCAAAGACAACGAAGACAAGCCATGCTGCTTATCCATAACCCTGCACCATACCTCCTAGCAGCAGTTAGAAATAAATCATTGTCTTAGCTTCAGCAGTTTGGCCTTCCTCTTGGGAAAAGCTGCCAGCAGAGACATTTTGGGAGCCACCTGTAAGGTTCTCCCTCACCAGAGTCCTCAGCTTTCAAGGACTGGGGTGACTGTGTTTGGGTTCTGGCATTCTGGCTGCTCTCCTTTCTGGAAGAGAGAGACTGAGTAACTCTCCTGCAAGCGCTTCAGGGGGAGTCAAATGAACCAGTCTGGTTTGACAACTTGTAGCATTCAATCAAGAAGCCTTCCAAGGGGAATATGAGGCTACCATCTAGCAGACGATTTCCTGTTCTCCAAAACATCCAGGCTGTATCTGAGATCACACACTGTTAATTATTGAAAATAACTGATGGAGTGTGGGTGTGGTTTGAAAGTGTGAGTCATAGGCATGTGAAGTTTAATTTTTAAAAAATTATACTAAATGGATTTCCTCAGGATAAAGCAAACCCAAATGAGCTCTTTATTGAAAGCAAAATGCTTTCACCTTTTGCCTTCTGTGAACTAAGAAATAAGTGCTAGACTCAGGGCAGGGAGAGGAAATTGGGACTCACATCCTTGGTCTCCTTGATATGAAATCAGCTTATCACCATAGTAGGAATACTAAATATTTCTAGATTTTTTTTTTTTTTTTTTTTTTTTTAGAATTTGTCTTTTCTACTCAAATGCAGGACAACTAGTAAAACTAAATTAGAATTTCGATTCTTCAGTGTTCTGAACTTTGCTGGAATTTTTGATCAGGAGAAATTATGTACTAAGTAACAAGTTTTTATTTCAGTTAAAAATGAGTTCCACGACTGCTATGATGATTGGATACTATCTATTACACCAAACACAGGGGTGAGGAAAACAGAGAGGAAAATGGAAGCCTTTGGAGAAGGTGATAGATTGAAAAATCAGGATATGACATTAAAGGAACCTATTGCTTTGGCCCTTGCCATTGGTTGGACACCAGGGTATAATCCACTGGCGGTGTTGGTGCCAGTGTGGTGTCTGTGCTTTGGACCCATGGTGACCCAGCTCCCATGACCTGGCTCCCAGCTCCTTCTTTGCCCTCATTCAGTGATTCCTCCCTTGCACCTGTCTCTAGCCTCATGTACTCGCTTTTCTTCAGGAAGGGTTCTGTGCCGATGTCACCTCTTCAGGGGCAGCTCTACTGACCACTCTGTATAAGTCCTATGAAGCATTCCCCTTGCCCCTCAGCATGCTCTGCCCTTCATAGCACTTATGCTTTCCTGCTGTTGCATTCAAGACCCCGGTACTTATTGGGTTATTCCCTGTCTCCTCATGTGAATCCATGCTCTGTGAGAAAGGGGACTTTGCCCTGCTTACTTCTGCATCTCTAGAGCTTGCAGAAGTTTCTGGAAAACAACAGAACCTGAATATTTGCTAAATACATTAGTGAAAATAGGTTTTTTAAGCTTTTGCGGAAACTGTATTTGTAAAAATAAACATTTTTTTCTCGGTTTTATAACATTAGCAAGAAGATTGTAATGTATAATATGATGCTAGTGAAATGTATTTCTTTTCTTTTCTTTTCTTTTTTTTTTTTTTTTTGAGACTGAGTCTTGCTGTGTCCCAGGCTGGAGTGGAGTGGCGCGACCTCGGCTTACTGCAGCCTCCGCCTCCTGGGTTTAAGAGATTTTCCTGCCTCAGCCTTCCGAATAGCTGGGATTACAGGCATACGCCACCATGCCTGGCTAATTTTTGTATTTTTAGCAGAGATAGACACCATGTTGCCCAGTCTGGTCTCAAACTCCCGACCTTGTGATCTGCCCACCTCAGCCTCCCAAAATGCTGGGATTACAGGCATGAGCCACCACACCTGGCTGTGAAATGTATTTCATTATAATTAGAGGGGATGCTGAATGCCAGATGTCATTTATTGAGCACTTTGTCTGTTCCAGGCATTACTATGGACATTTATTGACCTAAATGATGCCAAATCTTTGGGCTTTAAAGAAATCTATGACTTAAAATTAATCTTTGTTTCATCCTAAGAAGTTGTTTTATAATATGCCCAGTGTGGCAGGCAATGAACTACTCTATCCTTAAAGAGTGATGGCATTTTAAGGGCAGTGCTATTGTGCAGATCTTCATCCATGACAAGGTGTCCAACATTTGAAGTGTTTAGTTTTAAAATTTTAAATGCAACTTTAGAATACTATGTAAAATACACGGAGATGGTTCCATGTGAAGTTCAAACCATTCAAGGTTGGCTCCAGCATGTGGATGAATCTGATCAGTAGCACATGGTAATGGAGTGAACATGGTTGTTGTGATCCCAGGCTCCTGTGTTTGGCTCTGAAATTAACTAACTGGGAGCTTTTCATGGAAATAGATAGTCTCTAGGACACCACTTCCTAGATACAGACAGGCTTTCCCCAGCAACCTGCTAGGAGCGTCCAAGATGTTACCTGTGCCTGGAGCCCTGGGGGCTCTTTTGGTTTCCTCTTCCCTGCTGAACCTCACAGTTCTGCCTTAGATCATGCTCTGTGTTACTAAGGAAGAAAATCAGACAAGTCCCTTCCTCATGGGGGGTGAGGAAGTGCCCCTCTATGCGTACGTTATCCTGCAAATGGGTGAGTGGTTTCACAGTGTAGTTTGAATTCTCTCTCTCTCTTTATTTTATGTTATTTTAAATACCGGAGAAGCCAGAGGCTCTGTTTCCTTTCACTGACAGCTTTATCCCAGTTATTCATATATTCCCTCAGCTGTCATTATTTGGCCACAGTGCCAAATGATCAAGAAAATGCCTTCGCTAAAATAAAACTTGTAGCTCTGGTTGAGCCCGGGTTTAATGTGCTACCATCCCTTTGGGAAAATATCCAGGAAATCAAAGAATGGAACAAAATCTGTTGACCCCTGACACTTTTCTTCTTGTCTTTGCTTTCCTTTCCTTCTTCCTTCTCCATTACTCTGTCCTTCCCCCAGTTAGAACCCTTTGGGAAAGTGTATTTAGTTGTAGAGTGGCCCCTGTTTTCTCAGGCATCTTTTCTCTGATGGATTTCAAAGGCTTGCTCCTCTCCTTGAAGTTGAGGACTGCAGTGCTAAAGGCCTCCCACCATGACTGTGCTCTCTGGCTTCCCTGGGAGCCTGCCAAGTACCAAGTGACAAGCTCAGCACGTGTTTCCTTGGACAGGACTAGGCTGGCTGACACTTGAGGAAGCCCATGCAACTCTGTAAGCTCAAGACGCAGGATGTTTAGAGATACCAACAGCTGAAAGCGACTCCAGGCCAGCTCTCTGTTATCTCTGGCATACGTTTTTGCTGGGATACTGTCAGTCTTGTCATGAATGTCTTAGCTACTCCAAATCATGTGCTTAAAACATGGTTGGCTCAGCCTGGCATTCTTACCCTGGGTCCAATGGTGCCTCTGATATTCATATATATCTGTGGATAATTCCTTAAATATAAGGGGAACGTCATCATGTTGCAAATAGTTGGCTGCTTCTGTTTTTATTTAAATTCCAACTGTGCATGTTATACCCATCATCTGTCTTAACTGCTACAGAGCAATAAACCCTGTGCTCAAGGAGAAATAGCCCATGCTGAACACAGGAATGTGTTGTGTTTCCTCAGTTCTTAACCTGCATCCTTCAGCGACTTCCTCAATATTGTTATTTGTTATTTAAAAGATATTTAGGGACAAAGAGTAAGAGCCGATTCAGAATGCTCATGATTAAATATTTGTCCATTTTGGTTTCTGTTTGAATATTTTGACTAGGCCACAAAAAATATAGATACCTCAATTCCATCTTATGCTTAGTAATTACAGTAGAACAATCTAGAAACTGATCAAGTTATGTTTTCTACGGGTGGATGAATGGAAGGTTTTGGGTTTTCCATTTTGTAACAGGAAAATGAGTAGCTGCACCTATGGAAAGACTCAATTGATGGCACATTAGCCAACCAAGACCTGTGTTTTGTCATGTAACAGCTGTGTGTGCTGAGTCCTTGGGTGCTCTTGGGGTGACCATTGGAATTCAGGCTTTTTTCTCTTTTGCTCGGTCATCTTTGGTGCGAGTAGTTTTTGTCTTCTTGGTCAGTACTTAAAGGGTGTGAGACAGCTGCTGCCCCTGCAGCCCAGAGCCCGGATTCCAGCAGGAGGAGGGAAGGGAGCTGGTCCTTCTTCTTGAGTAGGGAGAACGGATATGGTAACATCAGCATCTACTTCATGTTTCTGAACTCCTCCATTGGGGACCTTGCTTTTCGATGCTTTCCTTTACCTGCTTAATACTCTTTCTGTATTCTCTACATAGGAAAAAAACCAGAAGGATGTGTGTGTATGTTTTTGTATGTGTACTTAATAAAGTATTTCATACACACACACACACAAATACACAGACACATATAGAGACATATGTATGTGTTGACATTTATCTTTAGAGTAAAGGTAATTCATTGGCAATTTAGATTCTCTTCTACATTTTAAGAATGCAAGTAAGCATAGACTTTAGTTTTCTATGTTACAGGAAATTTCAAATAGAGGTCAGAGATTAAATTGTGTTAGCAACCATTTTGACACAATTGCATGAAGCCGCTGAGGTGTTTTGTTATCCACGTATATTTTAATTGGAGAAAAGCCATTTTATTCAGAATATTGTTGATTCTCCCCATAGTCTTTGTATTAAATCATCATAAATATCAAGAAAATCAGTGTAAGAAATTCTAGCCTCACACAGGGACCATTATATCAGTATCTAGTTTTTTTTTCATAAAGGGATGGTTAATTCTTCTACTAGGGTATTAATTCAGCTTGATATTTAATTAACAGTTTAGCTTCTGAAGATATTGATGAAAGATTCTCTTAGAGTCAATGCCAATTTAGAAGGGGTGTGTTGGCAAGCTCCAGGAAGGCAGGGAGAGCCTCCGGAGGGAGCAAGTCTACTTGGAATTGTAGCGTAAACATATTCCTCTCCTAAAACACATACAGTGTGGACCGCAGCCAGGCACAGACCACACCTGAAACTCTGCATGTGGGGTTGCCAGAATTAGCAGATTTTTCATTGTAAGTATACCCTATATACTGCATGTAATATAGTTATATTAAGATGTTATTCATCATTTATCTTAAATGCAAATTGAACTGGGTGTCCTGTATTTTATCCAGTTCCCTATCCTCAGCAAACCTCAGTGTGGGCCATTATGTGACGTCAGCATGGATCAGCTCAATGGATTCCCTGAGGATGGAGTGGGATGATGTCTGGATCAGTCAGGAGAAAACGAGTGTCTTGCTGCTATTACAAGACGCACTTTCATTACAAATGCACACGTCAAAAGCTAACATGATGAAAACCGTTGGAAGGTTTGCTGTTTTGCCAGACATTTCTTAACATGTGTCTTATGAGCAGAAGCTCTCTTGTCATTTGGAAGGAATATCACTTCAGAGGCCCCATGGGGATGACATCCACCCCACCGTCAGGATCAATATGTAGTGAATTTATGAAGGAACAAGTCCAAACCATGTGCCGCATTTAGTAATGCATTATAATAACATAAAATGAGCTGAGGATTAATCAAAACTTTATAAACTGGTGCTAAATTGACTTAGCGATTTACATCTGGCTCTGTGTCGTTGGCCCATTGACAATAACTTATCTCCAAAAAGTTGCAAAGCCATTTCTTCTTAATTGCATATGTTGTGCTGTAGGGTGATATAGAAGATATTAAAATATGAGTAACAGATGGATGCTGGCTAATGGAGCTTCAGATCTCATGTATTTTCTTATTGTTTTCTATTTATTTATGAACCTATTGCTGTAAAATAAAACCTTTTTTTTTTTTTTTTCAGGGCAGCACCAGCTTCAGCCTTTTTTTTTTTCCCCAAGCCTTCTTATTTCAGTTTCTTCTTGCTACATTACTGTGTGGTGGAAACACTTCTGTGCTCTGTACTTCATATGACGTTTAGTTTTCATTATTAGTGGATGAAAGTTAATGATACACAGCCACACTGGGGCACTTTGAAGGAAATGACAATATCTGTGTATAGATGATTGTGGTTTTATTATTTATCTGCTATTGCTGTAGTATCTTTGTCTTGAGTGATAAAAGAAAAGTAAAATACTAAAGAACTGAACTGTCCATTTCTGGACTGTGAGTAAAGATGCTGCCTGTCAAACTTCCTGTTCATACATTAGTTTATTTATAGAGTGTACTCTGTATGTAACATTGACTGATAATGTTACGCTGTCTTCAGACAGCTTGCAGTTTAATGGAGGAAGAAGACAAACATGCAAATAACTAGGTCAATGAGGCATCCTTCACATTCCACTGGAAGCTAGGCTGCTTTGTACCATTGTTAATTTCTTTGGTTTTGGAGTGCATTCATTAGCAAGTACACCCCTTGTTCTTATCCATTCTCTGCTTTTTTCTTTATTTGGCATTTGATGACATTTTTTAATGTGGGGAAATTGAGTCAGGTGAGGTGGAAAGAAAATAAGGACATAACACTACATTCTTTGATGTTTTCCCTTAAAAAAAAGTTCTTTAAGTGCTCCATAAAAGTTTGTGAAGTTTTAAGAGCGTAGGACTTGGATTATTGTGAAGAGTGTCTCTAGGGGCCAGTTAACCATTTCAGGACCCTCTGCTCTCATCTCCCTTGTTCCACCAGGTGGCACCACAAAAGCATGAGCCTCCTCCTCATGGAAGGTAGGAGAAGGACCTTTTTGTGACTATATTTACATCCACTGCTTTGCGTTTACTCACATAATTGCGGCATTATCATAATTGAAACATGCATACATTTTCATGACGTTCCTTATAGCTTGCAGTAACTAATATATCTGTTTGATAGAGTGAATGCTGTAACTGTTAATCATATACACAGAATATGTCAAATACAGACGAAAACTCATGCTAACAATTCCACACCTAACCGCCGCCTAAATCGTGCTAAATATGTCATATATATTCATGGTTTAAGTTTGATTCCAGCTATGCAGCCTTGAGTCATAATGGCCCCAGGCATGACAAGGTTATTGGGTCGGAGTTGGTTATTGTAGTACTTAGACAACGTGCTCACGGGAAACAAACGACTCCAGGGTGTGTGCCGCGGTTTTGCAGTATGAGGCTCATCTACTGTTCCCACTGTTTTATTCCCTGCTGCCCTATCTCGGCTGGGAAATGCACCCTGTGGACCCCACGTCTTCATAATGATGGCGCCTCAATGACCAAGCACCTTTCATGTAGCATCCATACCGTAGTCTGAGTAAGCTGAAGGATAACAAGTTTAAATTTATCTTTCAAAAATGTCAGAACTTCCAGAAATTTGTATTAAAATTTCTAAATTATATTTCTGAACTGAAAGAAAGTATTACAAAGTTTGCAATTATCTCCAAAGAATTCGATGGATGGTGAATGAAAGTCCTTTTCCCCTCATGGCGAAATTGCCGTATTGAGACTCCTTGTATTTATTTATGATAATGGTACTCTCAAATATATTATCATAAATATAGTGCCTGACCCGGGGATGGTTATGACAGAGGAATAGTGCCTCCTGGGCCATAGGGCCCAGACGGAGGAGGTGTGGCTCCAGATCTGTCAATTTGCGTATCAAAGGTAAGCTCCAGGTTGGGCCCATGGTCATCTTTAAGAACTGACTAGCTCAGGGAGGGGCAGTCTCTTCCCAGCCAGAAAGCTTTTTTAAGCTATCAAAACATCACAGTATACAGAAAATTTAAAATTATTTACAATATAACCACTTACATACAGGATCAGATAGACTGTTAGGGTTAACTTGGGATGGTGTCTTTGCATACATCTCTGTATACAGCTTTGCCTGTGTCATGTCCCCAAGGAGTTACACATAATTTGCTAACTTAGAAAATAATAGAATGAATCTTCCTCTAAGCAGTAGCCAAGAGTCAAACGACAGACCAAAAGAGGGACTCACGTGAAATGTGCAGTTTTAGGAAGAAATTAATGAAGGCAAATCAACCTCGTGGTTAACAGCAATAACCTCATAGTTGAGCCACTGTTCCATCACTTACTTGTGTAAGTAACATCCCTGTGCCTCTTTTGCCTCATCTGTAGAATGAGGACAATGATACTACTTCCACATAGGGTTTTTTGAAGATTAACTGTCACCATCTGTGACATGCTTATATGCTTGGTATCTTGAAGTGCAGGCTAAGTATTTGCCAACACAGTCTTTATCAAGTGCCTGCTACCAGAGTACGCTGTGCCACTCAACATCAAGTCTCACAAATTGTGAGGTGTACCCAATTATTGAGATATGCTAGGAAACAAGTATCTGAAGCTCTGGCTAGTTTCTCCATTATCGGCACTACAGCCGTCTCTATCCCCAGTCAATTGTGTCTGAACCTGATGGAGTGTATATTTGAAAATATCTTAGAAAAGCAGCAGTCATAAAAAAGTCAGGGCTTTTTTTTTTTTTTTTAAATGATACTTGTGCATACATTTTGCAGCAAGATAAACAACGGTGATTCTTTTCCCGAGAAACCAGTGATGCTGACTATATAGAGGCTGCTTACTCTTAGGAGCTCATCATTGATCATCAGCTGATTGTCTCCTTAGCTTTGTGGCTTTACTAGCTCCCAAGTGTTTCTAAGAGAAATACTGTGTCCCTGTAAGTATGTAATGTGTTCAACTAAAGGGGAGAGAAAAATGCTACCATGTGATATTCTCTTTAATAAAGCATTGCATTTGTAAGACTGTACCAGATTAACCAATTTAAAAGACAAATATTGAATTCATATGCAAGGCTATTTCAAGGCCTTTTCTCTCTATGCATATTAAAACACAAATGAACAGTGATTATCTCAAATGCTCTGCTTGGAGCTTTGTCACTCCTGGTAGCTGGTAGCAGGTTGTGTGTGTGGTTTTATGGGCTTAAAAAAGATCCTCATAGACTTATCTGTAAATTATGGATATGTATATCTAAAAATTTTGTAAAAGTGAAAAATCAGGGCAGTGTCTATGGAGACCCAGCCTTCCTTAGGTAACTGAATACTCTAGGATGGTCATTTTTTTCTTGACTACTTGGCAGGCAGATTGGTGACCGAGCGGACAGAGTTTATACCTTAAATTCCAACAACTCTGAATTTCAAATTTTGACCCTGCTGCATCCCAGCTGGGTTGAATTAGACATGTTTTCTGACCTGAAAAAACATGGTAATATTTCTTTTGGCTGTATTCCCTGTAATTCTAATGTTAGTGGTAGCTACTTCATTACAGTTCAGTGGCCTCTGTAGACTGTCTAGGTGGAAGTTTCTAGTGCTTCCCTACAAAATAAACTTCAATTAGTATATTACACCTAAGCTCCATTTGAAATTCATTTTATCAGGTTATGCAATTATACATTCTTGATTAGTTGACATTATTCAAATGTTTACTTAAGAAATATTGAGACTGGGCGTGGTGGCTCACGCTTATAATCTCAGCACTTTGGGAGGCTGAGGTGGGCAGGAGTTCAAGACCAGCCTGGCCAACATGGTGAAACCCCATCTCTACTAAAAACACAAAAATTAGCCGGGTGTGGTGGTGCATGCTTGTAATTCCAGACACTTGAGAGGCTGAGGTAGGAGAACTCCTTGAACCCGGGAGGTGGAGGTTACAGTGAGCCGAGATCACGCCACTGTACTCCACTCTGGGTGACACAGAGTGAGATTCCATCTCAAATAATAATAATAATAATAATAATAATAATAATAATGAAATAAAATAAATATTGAGTTCTCACTATGTACCCAGCATGCTGGGGATATAACAGTGACAAAAATCTGGATCCTCATGAAGTTTCCATTCTAGTGTGTATGGATGGGAGAGGGGAGCAGAGGGGTAATGAGTAAACCAATGAGCATTCAGTTGAAAAGGTAAAAACAAATACTATGAAGAAAAATTAAGCAGACTGAATTAAGAGTTTAAGTAAATAAGAGGGACAAATTGCTAAACTTGAAGAAGTAAGAATAAACTACAAATAGTCTGATGTATTATTTACTGATTACTGTCCCCTTTCAAATGTAAAGGAAATGGGTTTGCCCTGTCAAGAACTACTTGGAGCCGGAGGCCCTGTCAGTTTTCTGTTCATCCTGCTGTGGACGCATCCTGCTGAGTGTACACTGGTCTCACTGTAGTCTTGTTGAGGGGCTGGTTACTCAATGATGTAAACTACCTTAGAGTGGGGCTCAGTCTTGTTCCTTCACGTTTGAGGGCTTGCTACAGGGCCTGACACTAGTAGGGATTCAATAAATATATATTTAGTGGAGCACAGATTCTGTTTCTAGACATGGTCCTTGTACAAACAGAGAGCCAAGCTGTCTTGCTTGGGTGTATAAAAGCTCAAGGCAAAAGAATTCCTGTAACCATCAGCTTTCCCCTCCAGTTTCAGCTCATTTACTTGCTTGCTTTCCCATGAGTGGACTTCACGGTAGCTCTTGAATTTGCTCTTATGTGACATTGTCATTCAGAGACTCCTATTGTGGATACTCCCTGCCTGCTGACTCCTAGCGTTGGTGGTTTAATCACTGCCGGGGTAATTACTAATTCAGCAGGGACTCCAGGTATCCCTGAAGATATCGAAGTCCCATGGCTTAGAAGGAACACAGATTTTTGTTTTACCTAAAATAATGGCAGCCTCAAAGGGGAAACAAAAATAGAATTTAAACACTTTGGATTATCCTACGATTACTTTTGTGCACATAGGCACAAATATTCTTTTCCTGAAATTTCTAGTTGAAATTTCAGAATAAATATTTTAATATAAATGGACAGTTAACAAAAAGTGTTAAAAGAAACATGTCAAAGGGTGCATTTGTTATTTCTTAGGAAGAACCTTGAATACTTCAACTGGGTGCTTTGGAAAGCAGAATTTTTTGTACGTGATTTGATGCCATTGATATACGCTAGTCTAAAGCACAAAATACTTGTTTTGGAAACATCTCTTGCCTAATATCTAAATTTAACCCGTGGTATTTATTATTCGCTGACTGAAAACAGGAACACATCATACAATCTGTGTTTTTTCATCTAAAAGATGGCAACAATGATTTTGCACAGAATTAAAAAATTAGGAGGATAAGGGACATTGTGGAAATTCTAAAGTGCTGTACAAATGTTAGTTTGGTTCAGGGGGCCATGGAAGGCAGGGATTTGGCAGAAGCTGACTCATCCATAACCTACTAAGGGAGAAGATCAGGGCCTGGGGGCTAGGAGCAATGTCAATTAGGAAGCATCCGCCCTCCTGATGAGCAGCCGGGTTGGGGAGCCACTGACCTCAATAGTTATCGATATGTGTCCTGAATAGACTCTGTTCTGATTAAGGCCTCATCTGTGGAGGTTCGTCTGGAAAGCAAAGAGATTATATTCAGAAGGAAAAGGAGGTCTATGTGTGTCACCATATACCTAGTCAATTTTTGAATCGATATTGTACTGTCTTGATGTTCTATTTCTATGACTGTCTTGAGTTTGAGAGCTAAAAGATAATTAATTTTGATGTGTCCCATTTGTCTCTCCTATAGCCCCCAGAGGTAGGCACCTTGAGGCCAGTATCTTAAATGATGTCTTAAATTTTATTTATTATTATGCCCACAATACCTGCCTAATTATGCAAGGGAGAAGAGCTCTGTGGATAGTTGCTGATTTAATTTGGTTTGAATAAACAGGAATTTTTATGCTCAGTCTTTATAAAGACCATTTTGAAGTACAGGTCTAGATAAGAATATGGCTTACTTATATAAATGTATGTTTTAAAATTTACCAAAAAATAGGTACAATATTTAGCACATGCTAGAAATAGATGCTGCTTGTTAAAGTTATGGTAACCTTGCATCCGTTGCATTGAACCTGAGCATATTAAGAAATGAATTCAAACAGACACTTCGTCACTTGCTGCTAGAAAATATTCTTTCAAAAGTTTCCATTTCTGTAAAGCTCAGTTCTGAGAGGCTGCTAGTGTGTTGCGTTCATGTTTGGTTGACATCTTCCTGAGAGTGCATAAAAGAAATCATATTTGCTTTCTGTGAGTTGTGAACATTACAGCATGGGAAAAGTTGCTTGCAGGGGCATACCATGCATTTCTAAGAAGAGAAAACACAACGCTATTGACTTCGCATATTAGGAGTTGGGAGGAAAGTAACTTTAATCCTATTATCAAAGGCTGTCAGGCCCTAATTAGATTTTTCTCTTCTTAGTTCCATTGCCCCATGGCTTTCAATTCTGTTTTATAAATAGAAATACTGTACTGATGTTCTCCCCATAGAAATAAATAAGTTAATAATTAATAATTAATTTTACCAGGGCATCATTCTCGAGGAGTCTTACAGTAATCAAACTAGGCAAGTGTGGGAAAGATAGAGGCCATTTTGAAAAATATGTATAAGTTTAGGATTGTGCAACCTTTTGAATAAACATTAATATGAAATGACAGTATGCTTTGTAATGTTATATATATATAGATAGATGCTGCTACATACATATATATTTATGAACTAATAGGCTTATATATATATATTTATGAACTAATAGGCTTTATTTTTAGAGCAGTTTTCGGTTAACAACAAAACTGGGCAACAAGTATAGAGTGTTCTCCTATCCCACCTTCTCCCTCTTACATTCACAGCCTCCCCCATTATCGACATTCCCCACTAGAGTGGTCCTTTTGTTGCAATTGGTCAACCTACACTGGCACATCATTATCACCCAGAGTTCATAGTTTACATTAGGGTTCACTCTTGGTGATGTATATTCTACGGATTTGGACAAATGTCTAATGACATGCATCCACCAATAGAACGTCATGCAGACCAATCTCATGCCCTACAAATCCCCTGTGCTCTCTGCTTCATCCCTCCCTCCCCTCAACCCCTGGCAACCACTGATCTTTTTACTGTCTCCATGGTTTGACCCTTTGTAGAATGTCATACAGTTGGAATCACATAGTATGTAGGCTTTTTAGATTGGCTTCTTTCACGTAGTAACATGCGTTAAAGCTTCCTCGATGTCTTTTCATTGCTTGCTAGCTCATGTCTTTTTAGCATGGACTAATATTCCATGGTATGCTATTTTCTTCTAAATAAAGATTTCTGTAAAAATGGAAAGCAAATAGAACTGGATGTTGCAGACATTAGGGAGATGATAATGAGGAGCTTGGGTCTTGGGGAGGTAAACAGATGTTGGGTTGTCTGGTGTCCAGGACCAATGTGTTAACTTCTTGCTCAGAGTGCAGTGTGCATAGAGCCTGGTTTACTCCATTCAGATAGCTCATGGGGTCTGTTTCTGGATTGCTCAAGAGTCTAACTGTGAAATGACTAGAAACACTCCCACTGATGTGACAGAATCCCTGCATTAGCTTTCCTATTTGTGTGAATTTCAGCAAGGTTCTTAATCTTTCTGAGCTTTACTTCTCTCTTCTGGAAAAAGGTGCAATAACACTTCATTGGTAATTTATGTTTTTCTGGCACAGAAGAAGTCATCAACAAGTGATTATAGTTTTTTATGGAACCTACCACTTTCCAACTTATAACATTTATTTTTGAACGCTCTTGGTTGTCTTTCTCACCTCATCCCGGTATGAGCTCCAATGCTTATCTGATTCGTTTGCTGATGGGTCCTCAGTTCCTAGAAGAATGTCTCATACACAGCAGGCATTTAATAAATAGCTCTTGGGTGAAGGAACGACCTTTCCAAATGAATGGATAGACTTTTTAAAAGCTGTTGCATGTCTTCTGTCTGTAATCCAGGAAGATTGGCCATAGATCTGCCAAGGAAGAGAGAGAATAGTGGCAAGGAGTGTTTGTCTGTAAATTGAGGACCACTGCTGGCAAGTCAGTTGATTTTTATCTGTGGTTCCCTCTTGCAATGCATATATTGAATAAGAATATCCACTCATGATTGTAGGACTACCAGGTTTACCTTCAAGGCATTAGGGCATCATGCCCCTTTCTGATGGGTAAAATGGTAGTGGTAATACAACATCTTTTTTTAATTATTATTAAAGAATTGTTATTTTTGTGTTTTTTTTCTTTTTACTTTAACATTATTTTGGCAGTGGTAATTTAAAGGTGATCTGATTAATGACAACACTGAAGTTGATGATAGAAATCTAAACCTAACTTTAATCAGGAAGTTTGCCAATATTTATTGCCTTTTATAAACTGTTACCTCCTTATTGTTTTGCCTGCATTTGCATCCATTCAAGTCTTCAGGTTGTGTATGCAATCTACATAAGTAAATATGGAATAACTTCGAAGTGCTGCTGTGGGTTGGGTGGCTGATGGGGGCGGGGCAGGGGCTGATGCTAAGTTGCAAATACAGACTCCAGCTCTCAGGGGAGGCCTAGTGAGGGAAACTGAGGCAAATGGGTGTGTGTCATACGACTATTTCTGTCCAAAACTGAACTTGAGGACATCACGAACAATGTGCTGACCACCTTCTATAGACATATAAGGAGCATAACTTGTCCCTGTCTCTGTGGGCAGAGACTCCTGGCTTCCATTTTATCTGTTTCTGCCAATGGGTTTGGACAACTCTGTGACATAGGAGCCACTCCATGAGGCTGACAGAAAACAATAGGTGGAGTGCCTGCTGTAATAACTTTGTATATCTAGAAGAAGACACAGTGGAAAGGCAGGCCACATGTGACAGTGGGGACAGCCTGAGCATTGACCAATTGCCACTTACCAACTCCGAGATAATTTGAATAAAAGAAGCCAGATTTAAGTCTCGCCTAAGTGTGAGGTCATTGTCAGGGACACTCTTCCCCTGGGCAGGCTTCCTTAGACCTCTCTAAGTAGGTTTGCCCCAAGGAGTCACAGGGGACAGCCCTGGGAAGAGGGCCACATACTCAGGACAAGATATGGGATTAGGCATTAGTGTTGGAGCTTTGCAGACCAGTTATTTTAAGAGCTGCCCGTGACCCTTCACACCTGCCTACTTGAGTACAGTAACTGGATACTGCCCTGATTTATTTTTTTATAATACATCTGCTTTAATGAATGATTTTGATATCTCGTGAAATAAAATACTGATGGCCAAAGCATAATTTTAGTGTAAAAATTATTATTATTTTCAAATACAGAGAAAAATAATGGATCATATGAAAGAAGAAAATGATCTTCTGTCCTTTCTCATTCCTAAACATCTGATTTACAGTCTCCAAAAACTACAGTGTAACCATAGGTTATGTCAAAACAAAACTTGTGTCAGTTTAAATAAGATATATTATGTTTGCCTTTGGTTTTTCTCCTCTGCTATGTAAGGCCTTTAGTGAATTCATATTGGACCTGTTTTAATATTCTGAAATTGCATACATTGCTATTTTTTACATTTTTAGTCAAATTGAGCAGAAGAAAGTTGACAATCTTATTTGTTACATGCTTTTATTTTGATGAAATTTGCTCAGACATTTTATATATTTTTTATTATCTTACCTGCACAGTCTCACCGAGGAATTCAGTATGTTTGGGGAGTAGATGGGAATCATTTTCTTCTCTAATTATGAGTTTCTGGAGTATTCATTTCAGCTAGCCTGCCAATTGTACTGGCTTATTTCCGTGTCTTCTGCAAGATCACATAGCAAGAAGAAAAACATTGACAGCAGCATGGAGCCACAGGCATGTGAGGGTCAAAGAAAATTTGACATCGCATAACCAAAGATTAGAAATTTTGAGTGGTACTTGAAGTCAGTGTACTTAAAGCAGATACTCACTTGAGTAACTTATTAGATAGAAATTTGCACTGTGATTGGAATGGATGAAGTTAGAAATAAGCTATCCACTGATAATTTATAGCAGCTATTCCCATTTAGAGCCACTCCTAGCCTCCAAGCCCTTTTTCAAAAACACTTTTGTTTCTTAAGTGTTAAATACCTACTTCACTTAAAAATATTCTATTTGAATCATTTTGATCATGCTATTTGAAGAGTGGTTTTCTCAAAATTTCTTATACTTAAAGTGAATATTATAGATCAGACATTGGCTGTGTAACCCACAACATCTGGCGCAATCCATTTAGTTGTGGCAAAATACATTTACTACCATCCCTGTGGGTGCCCTGGCCCTCCTTCCCACTTTACATTTCTAGCCTGGCGTAGGGCCTGTTTCCTAAGAGGGATTCCAAAGGTATGTATTTTATGGAAAGGCTGACATTTTGTTCCCTTTTGCATAATTTTAATTACACGGAAGGAAACCCTTGTGTAGCCCAAGCCTACCACTGCACCTGCCATTTAGTAAGCATTCTGAGAGCAGGATATATATATATATATATATATATATATATATATATATATATATATATATATATTTTGTGCTAACATTTGGTTCTTTGTTGAACAATTCTTTGTTGAACAATTTTCATTAGAAGTAAAGGAACTCATTGTTAGCTCAATTCTGTGTTAGCTCAATTCTGTTTCTTTTAGTTTCTTTTAGTTGGGCCAAAGCTGAAGGATGCTTTTTGGATGTAATGGTTGTATGTGTCAACCTGCCTGGCTGAGTATTGGGAAAGTCCTTGAGAAAATGGTGCATGAGCCCTGCCCAAGATTTCACATTATTCAGAGGCCTGATACTCATGAAAATGTTAAGTGGTTTCTCTCTGAGGTAACCACAAAGTAAACAGCCAGAAATGAAACCAATCAAACCAACCAACCATTGAACATGTCAAAAGATGCTTTTGAGAAGAAGATGGTATTGACTTAAAATGCAAAAAACACAGGAAAATAGTCCATATTAAAATATACTCGATTCAGAAGGAACTTCGTACATAGATTTCTAACATTTTTCTTTCCAAAATCTTTGAGCCTCATGGTGGATTTGTCCTAGACCTAATGCCCTTTTGTTTTCAGAAAATACCCCAAATGGAAAAATTTTATTCTGGAATATAACAACTAAATGTTGTAAATAAATATGTGTCATCTGGGAACACACAAGGGCTGCGTGAGAGAGCATAGGCCACATCAATTTAGGAATTGATTAACTTGAGGACAAAGTCTTATGTCAGACATATGCCCCATGCAGCTGTCAATGTTCAATAGATACGGAGTTGAGATTAGTCATTGATTTTCCTGACCTGAGGGCCATAATGAATAATATGCTTTCAGGCAGATAATAGGACAGAATGATGTTAGAATATAATAGGTCAAAATTAATGTCCTGAGTTATTTCACAAGCTTGCATGTGAAAGGGAGCATATTTTACATCTGGAGTCATCTTATAAGTGCCTCTTAAACATTGTGCAAGATGTAAAATGCCCAGTGGTGAGATCTAGGAGGGTGGTTCCTCTGAGACTTCATCTTGGTTCACGTGTAGGTGAACATGCCAATCTAGGCCCATTTTATCTGTTCAAGAAAGGATGAAAGAGCCAGTAATTCAGCCTGAAACTCAAGAAGCCAAAGTGGGGACTGAATAGCCTCGCAGGCAAGTGTTTAGTAGAATGTTCAACAGCTCCTTCAATACCTATAGACACAGAACATAAACTACCCTATGGGGTAACCAGCTTCTTCCCCTTAAAGGTGGCGAAATGACGAGGTCAGCTATCCCAGTATGATTTAATGCTGTATGGAAGTTCTAAGCAATACAGCTGGATATAAAAGGATAGAAAAATTTTGCATGTTGAAATGGGAAATATAAAATTATTCTACATTTTTGGCCCCCAAAACACAAGATGATCAATTATAAGCATTAGAAGAAATAAGAGTTCAGTAGGGGTATGAGTCACATGCTAAATGTGCAAAAGTTAATTTTCTAGTTACTAACAATTGCTGGTTCATATGTCACACCATAATGTGATCCATTCACAATGACAGCAACAATACAAAATACCTAAAAATTAAAAGAATATGTGGCACCCATTATGGACAAGACATAAAATTCCAGTAAGCAATATAAAAAAGACTGGAGTGAGTGGAGGAGTGTCCTATCATTTTAGAAATTGTATATTCTATTTCTGTGTTAGAGATTACACTTAACACTTTCACTTAACTCTTTAATGTAGAGTGAACTATATCCTTTTCCTCCACATACGGAATTATTATGGAATTCTAACCCACAATCAAACAAGAACCTTCCTCTCCCCATTTCACTGCTTTCCCTCTTTCCCCCAAACCTCCACCCTTCAGCCTTGACACCTGAGCTTATGGGTTGCCTGGAGTCTCTGGAAGCCGATTCCCATGGTCGGTGTCTTGCTCAAGCCTATCCCTTCCTACCTCTGTGACCTTGGCCAAGGTTTTAATTCCCTGGCCTTCGGTTTCCAAATCTACAAAATGATAATAGTAGTAAATGCCTTTTAGGGTTATTGCGAAGATTAAGTGAGCTAACACACAGAAAGAGTTTAGAATAATGTCTGCTGCCAAATAAGACCATAATTAATGTGAACTTCTTATTTTCCAGGGATTTTAGTTCCAGATTATTATTAATTTTTTGATTTCTAATTAACAGTTACTTAGGCTTAAATAAAAGTTTTATTGGTTCTTGTACTTACCAGTGCATCTTTCTTACTTTATAGTGTATGTTACTTTTCTTCCCATGACTTGTGATAGTGTTTTGTTTTGTTTGTATGTATTTTCTACTAGTTTTTTTTTTTTTTTTTCCAGAGACGATCTATGGGTGGCAATCTATGAATTCTTGCATATCTAGAAATCTCCCAACTGAACACAAGTTTGTGGAGTAGAGGGTGCTAATTTCAAAATCACAGTATTTTTTCATTTGAAAATTTGAAAAGATGACTCTATTGTCTTTTAACGTTCAGTGTGGCCAATCAGAACTGTTAAGAGAAGCAGGTTATCATAGGTAAAATTTTCTACCTCTGGCCCCCTCTTTAGATAGCTTTTCAGATTTTCTCATCATCTGTTACAGAATTTCATCACTTTATGTGTACGGTTTCTTCTTGCATTCCGTCTATCTTCTTATAGTCTGAGGAGTCCATTTTTTCCATGCATTCTAATATTTCTGTTTCTTCTTTTTTTTTTCTTTGAGTATTTCCTCCCATCTATGATTTTTGTTCTTCCCCTCTAGAACTTTCTTTCAGTGGGTTCTGGAACTTACACATCTCTCCTGACTGTCTCCTTGTTTCAATGCCATCTTCCAGCTAAGTGATTTGATGTTTAGCTGTGTTACCTTTGCAATTTAACCCATGGAGTTTTATTTATTTATTTATTTTTGATTTTACTTTAGGTTCCAGGATGCATGTGCAGAATGTGCAGGTTTGTTACATAGGTATACATGTGCCATGGCTGTTTGCTGCACGTTATCAACCCCTCATCTAGGTTTTAAGCCCTGCATGCATTAGCTATTTGTCCTGATGTGCTCCCTCCCCGTCACAACCCACCCCCCAACAATGCTGGCATGTGATGTTCCCCTCCCTGTGTCCATGTGTTCTCATTGTTCACCTCCCACTTAAGAGTGAGAACATGTGGTTTTGGGTTTTCTGTTCCTGTGTTTGTTTGTTGAGGATAATGGCTTTCAGTTTCATCCATGTCCCTGCAAAGGACATGATCTCATTCCTTTTTATGGCTGCATAGTATTCCATGGTGTCTATGTACCACATTTTCTTTATCTAGTCTGTCATTGATGGACATTTGGGTTGGTCCCCATGGAGTTTTATATTTTTAAAATTGCAAATAATCCTATTTTTTATTTCTAAAATATGCTTTCCCCATTGCAGCCTGTTCGTTTTCATTTAAATTAGGTGATATCTTAAATCTTTAAGGATATTAATTATACTACTTTTAAAGCCTGATAGTTGCTACTTTAACTCCGTTTCTTCATGTGTCTGCTCTTCAATGCCTTTTTATTTTGATGTTGGTTTTTCTAAGAATTTTGGTCATCTCGAGAGTCCATGATCTCCTATCTGTGGGTTCAATTTTGCTTTCTATATAAATGGAGAGCATTGAGGATGGTGGAGTTGGTATGTAACAGGCTCTCATTTTCTGGTGCACCCAATTATCACCAGTCATTCGGGGCACCTCTCTGCCTCTATAGCCCGAGAGGTCACCCTGGTGGCTCTATCTAGACAGACCATGCTCCTGCTGCTTGACGCAGGGTGGGGCAGCAGGCACTCCTTGTTTAGCATTTCTGAACATGCTCCCCCAATTAATCTCTATAGCTTCTGTTTCGTTTGCTCATTGCATTTGTTGCCTCTGAGCTTGGGGCATTCCTAGACATACTACAGCATTTTCCAGCAACTTTTTTAGTTCATTTCTGAGGCTGCAATTTCCTCTGTTAAGATGAGCTGGGTTTTTTTTTCTGTCTTTCAGGAATTTCTCGAGGTTTCTGACCCACATGACACCTTTTCCTTGTCTTCTGTCAGTTTTGTGAAACTTCTCTTTTAAACACATCATTTTTTTTTTCTCTTCAATTTCCAGGGTCTGAGGGTGGGAGAAGGACAGGTACATGTGCTCAGATGGCCATCATGGTCCCACCCAGAGGCAGATGTCTAGACCATAAAAGGCTCCACACATGTTCCCCCTGGGTAGTGTTGCCAGATAAAATACAGGGCACTCAGTTAAATTTAAACTTCAGATAACCAATGAATAATCATGTTAGTCTAAGTCTGAACTGTATTTTTATTAACAAATTATATATCTTCTGTTTATCTTAAATTTATATTTAATCTAAATGAAATTCGATGTTTCTCTGAAATTCAAATTCATGTCCACATCCAGTACCTTCATTTGTTATATCTGCAGCCCCACTCATCGGTGTCTGTTGCACAGATACTACGCTGACTCTGGGGGCACTTGTGTAATGGAGGGTTGGGAGGAGGAGAGAAGGACCTGAACTTTTGGGATGCTGATGCAAGACCCTCCATAGAACCCCAGTGCTGTGGATCCATTCAATACCATCCACCCTGAGGACTACATTCAAGGAAATCCTAGTTCAATTGAGACCGACTCGCCTGGTATCAATCAGGCCATTTCTTAATTACACCTTCAACGTTGAGTATATGAAGAATCCAAATAACATTTAACCGTGATGGAATTTGTAATGATTAATAAACCGATATGTAATGATTAGCAACACTTCAAACGTGCTACCGTAAACTCTACAGAGTTATTTCTGGTACTTTTCTTGAAATGTAAAAGACTTCTTCAGTAGCATTATTAAAACATGCTCATTAATGACACTTCTAGGGTTTGCATTTAGTATCATTGACTTCAAAGGTGTTGATGTTGACTGTGACAGCCAGCCAGCGATTTGCCTACAGCCCCCTGATGACACACTAAATAACAACCGGTGTGTTAAAATAAAGAGATCATGGAAGGAATTTCTTTATATTATTCTGATTGTGGGAGGCCAAGGAAATCATGTTGGTGGCTAATTCTTGTTGATGTATTTGTCAAATGACTGTAAGAACTGGGAACACAGCCTTCAGTTTTAGTTAGCAGAGGAACACAGAGCACGTGCTTTGCTGTAATTCTTGAAATTCAAGCTTTTAAAAAACTTGTCTAAAATGTAATGGTTTCAAGTTGAAAATCTCTTCCTTTTTCCTCTGAAAAATCTGTGGCTATCAAAAATTCATTTTATCCTTTCCTTGTTACTGTGAAGTGACAGGGTTTGATTTAGTACTTCCTGGGACCCTGTCCTCCCGAATATGATTCTGTGAATATGGAATGAGCTCCCAGCGCCTGTCTGGTTTGGAGTTCTGTTACTTCCTGTCTGTTGATACATATGTTGGCCACACAGCCTGTGTCAGGCAGAAAGAAGGAATCACTCCTGGCATGATCTGTGTCTTTAGTGGGCTTTTTATTTGTCTGTTCTTTTCTCAGCTGTTTTTTTCTCCTCCCCCCAAGACTTTGTGTATTCATTTATTTTTTAATTCCACTCATTTTGTAACGTAAGAGGTTTCCATGTTTAGATCTAAGTTACTTTTTTTCCTGTATCTTTTGACATATAAAAATGTTTAAATCAAAGGCTTTGTTGGCAGGTACCAGGGTAAGGGGAACCAGAGAAGAAAAGGGAAATAAAACACAGGATCCATATTGTGGGATTTTCAGCCAACTTTAAGTGGTTAGTAGTTTACTCCGTCTGTACGTTCTTTTTGTCATGTTGTACTTGTTTATGGTACACAATCTCAAGTTAAGTCCATATGCCTAATGCATAGTACCTCTTTATGCATGCAGAGCTTGTTCAGGCTTTTGTTATGCCTGGTATTTTTCAGTGCTTCCATTAATTTACCTCTTCCTGTTGTCTCTGCATTCTGGTATGTCACTCTTTTAAGCATGATTAGCAAACAGTGCCTGGAATTGTCAGATATATTATGCAGATAGGATGAGAAATCTTTCCCTTACTGAGATGTTGAGAGAAGAGTGAGGGAGAGGGGGTAAGGTAAAGAAGTTGAGAAAGAGATATATAGAGATACGTGAAAAGATACATGGAGAAGGGTTGGAGACAGCCCCAAAGAGAGAACATGGTGGGAGAGAAAATGAGAGAGAGGGAGTGGTAGAGGGAGAATGAAGAGAGATAGGGAATGAGAAGGTGAAAATCTTTGTCAATAAATGCCGTGAACAGGAAATCTCTTCATAACTAAAGTGCTCCTGAATCTCAGTTATTGGCACGGCAATTTAATGCAATATTTACCACGATAAAGTCACAACAGGAGAAAAAAATGAGCAGTCCTTTGATGTTTGAATTTAAGTTAATATGTGCTCATCATGAATTTTTAAATTCCTAAGAATTTCATAGAGCAGAATTGGGAGTGACAAAGGAAACAATCTCCATTCAGTTTCTGAGAATAAATGATCAGGAAAGTCCAGCTGTGTCAAGACAGAAGCCCCATCCACACAAATCCCTTGTCAAAAGAAGTGGGTCACCAGGGCCCCTGCCCGGCTTCTTTTCAGTTCCACTTCCTTTGCCAGGGGTGCTCTGTGCCGGAGCTGTTCCTCCTACCTCGTGAGAACCAATTGCGTGTGTGTCTCCCTGTCTCTGTGTTCAGTGACATGGTGATAGTAGCTTAACGTAGGCTATGGTGGGAGTGTTTACACCATGGAAATTGGCACACACTACAGGTCAGGGCTTCTCCAGATGGGTGGTCATTAAACATTGACTGGTACACCACTGGGCATCCCCAGTTCCCCAGTGAGCAGCATCCACATCACCTGTTATTGTATGCCTGAGAGGGGCTGTTTTTCCTCCCACCTCCCACTCACCCAGAATCTTGGCCTTTAGGGATGATCACTCTAGGTAATGTCTTGTGTTTTTCCTTTGTCTTCCTTCCTCAATCAAAATTTATTTGCTCTGAGTTCCATTCCTGTAAGCTGCTGCTCTACATTACGAGGCATCCAGTTCCTCTGATCTCAGACCCCATAATTGTGCTGAGTTAATAAGATATTTTTCTTCCATGCCACATTTGGACACATGCTATAGATGTCCTGGATCTTCTGGAGGCGGGAAAGTCTGTAATTTAAATGGGTGAAATGTCAGGCACTGTTCAGCTCTCAGCTCCCGGCACATTCATGGGCATCCCACTTGGTACTCTACTGGACTTGGTGAGCACAACAGAGATCACATTAAACGAGAAAAGAAAGCTGTGTTTGGGTTGACAGAGGTAATTTTTGGGTCAGTGAAATTTCACGAGGCGCTGAAACTCTTTATGTTTTGTTGACTGAGACATCAGTTTGATTTTAGTGAAACAAAAGTGGTTTGGAGATATGATTTCCATTTTGTGCTCTCATCGGGGATCTGACTGATCCCAGGTCTCCAAGGCCTGCGATAGATGTGCGTGTGCATAAGAAATCTTGCTCCCCACGGTAGGGACATGGCCTTTATTTAGCTGTCAAGGACAAGTCAATGGTCGGGGCATCTTCATATTGGAATCTTGTCAGTGGCCTTTCTGTGATCTCCTGGTCTGTCTAAGTATCTGCCTTTTGTGAAGCCTCAGAGCTTGCAGCCACCCGTAATTATTATAAAATCTGACTTCTAAACAAATAAGTGGAACCAAAAAAGAAAAAGGAGAGCAAGAAAGGGAAAAGGAAGTAAAATATATACTAGAAATGAAGTGCAAAGGTTATAAATACCTAAGGAAAAAGAAAATCTGTAACAGCTTTGGGAGAAATCTCTAGAATTTCTAATGGTTCGTCCCAGTGAACAGGACTAAGTTGGTTTAGATATTCTTCTTTCCAATGATTTAAAAAAAATAATTCCCATTAGCTACTGTAGTCTATAGGGCTTTGAGTTGACTTCCTCTTGACCACAAGAGAGTGATAGGGACACCTTCCACATTGTGATCTAGACCAAAATAAACCACCAAAAGAGGTCCTCTTCAGGGACCTCCAGCAGTTCCTGCAGCCTAAATTGTGAGCAAAGTCAAAACAGGAAAGGTCTTGCATTTGCTTCACCAGACATATATTTAATACCATGTTTTGGGCTAGGTGTGGTGGCTCCCGCCTATAATCCCAGCGTTCTGGAGGCCAATGTGGGCAGATCACTTGAGGTCAGGAGTTCGAGACCAGCCTGGCCAACATGGTGAAACTCCATCTCTACTAAAAATACAAAAATTAGCTGGGCGTGATAGTTATGCACCTGTAATACTACTCAGGAGGCTGAGGCAGGAGAATCACTTGAACCTGGGTGGCAGAGGTTGCAGTGAGCCAAGATCGTGCCACTGCACTCCAGCCTGGGTAACAGAGTGAGACTCTGTCTCAAAAAAGAAAAAAGAAAAACAAAAAACAAAAAAACCAAATAACAACAACAACAAAAAACTACGTTGTCTAGTCTCTTAGTGGTTAAGGTAGGATTGTTCATCACTAACAGTAATAAACTGAGCGTATCTGTGTGTCAATGGCTCTAAATTTTACATGACATAATTCATCCGTGTCTTGCCCTGGATTAGGGCTGGAAAGTTAGGGCAGGAACGGTGAGGACTGATGCTGACACGTCTAATTTACACATCCCCAATGCATGGATCTGCTCTGTGTGAGGCACACGTGTAAGTGATGAATGTTCCAAGCCTGTTTCCCACCTTTGAAGGTTCAGGACCACTTGAACTGTACGTCCTCCAGCTGAAAGGCAGTAAGAGCAGATCTGTGATGTACAATTTTCCTGGTTAATTGAAGAATAGACATGGTGTATTCATACTCACAAAAGCAGGATTGCCACCAAAAATGAACCTAATTGTCTAAATAAATAACTCTAGGGTCTCATTGACTGCAGCCTTTCATTTATTGAATTATTAATGCTGTGTCCCCCTCCCCACCCCCAGAATAGCAGCAGCTAAGGACTGATTTGCCTCAGGCGGTTAACATTCTCCAGTCAGTTGTAAATTGTTCTAAGGACCTGCTATAGCTAAGTTATAGCTATATTATTTGCTCAGCCTTCAAAACAGCTTTGGATTCAGGGACATTGTAAAAAGTTAAGTTATTTTTAGCCTCAAAAATATATTTTGTTGCTTTCCTATAGTCTGACCATTGGTTTTTACTGGAGGTGATTTTGCCCTCAGGGGACATCTGACAATGTCTAGAGACGGTTTAGTTGTCACAACTTGCCCTTGTGTGTGTGCTATTGGTGTCGAATGTGCAGAGGCCAAGGATGCTGGTGAACATCCTACAATGCACAGGGCAGCCCCCAGCAACAGAGAATTATCTGGTCCCAAATGTCAGCCATGCTGTGGTGGCGAACTCTTGGTTTAAACGAGGAGGGAAAAAAAACATTTATCAGAGGGTTTCTTAGGTGGGTAGTTCATTCATTCTTTCAAGAAGTATTTTGTGAGTGCCTGTTATACTAATGCATTACCTCCAGCACCTTAGAGGTGATGTGTGTGATCATCCACCTCCTCTCCCTGCAGCCTTCTCTTATCAACACCCTCTGGTGACGCTAGTGAGGGAGTGGCCATCTCCAGGGTGCCTCCCAGCCCAAGGTGTTCCTCCAGCGAACAGGTTGTATACATGATTCTTGATGGGGAAGTAGAGCAAAGATTTCCCTTGTTCTGAAATCCTGGTGTGAAGGAAGAATTAATACCCGAAGAAGATTTTATTCCTTGCCACAAACGCCCCACGTCATGTTGCCAATAATAACCATTTCCATTTCTGGATTGTATTAAGTCCAGGGCACTGTACATACATTCTTTCTACCCACACAACATTCCTACAGGGTAGGTGTTGTTACAGATGAGGAACCTGATGCTCCAACACTCCAGGTGGAACACATAAGCTGCAGAGCCCACATCCATGGCTTTTCTTTGTCTGGCATCCCGCCATCCCTTATTGTAGAAAGGTTCTGCTATTTTCTTTATTAAGATTTTTTTTTTTTTTCATAGACAGGGTCACACTAGGTTGCGCAGGCTGGAGTGCCATAGCACAATCATAGCTCATTGACCTCAAACTGAGGCTCAATTTATCCTCCTGCTTCAGCCTCCTGAGTAGCTAGACTAATACAGCCGTGTGTCACCAGGTAGATTAGTCTGTTTTCACACTGCTATAGAAAACTATCTGAGACTGGGTAATTGATAAAGAAAAGAGGTTTACTTGGCTCACAGTTCTGAATGGTTGGCGGCAGTAGGGGACTCAGGCAATTTAAAATCATGGTGGAAGGTGAAGGGGAAGTGAGGCATGTTGTACATGTAGGTAGCAGGAGAGAGAGAGAAATGCCACACTTATGCCATCAGATCTTGTGAGAACTCACTATCATGAGAACACCATTGGTAAAACTACCCCAATGATCCAATCCCTCTTGCCAGGTTCCTCCCTCAACATGTGGGGATTACAATTCGAGATGAGATTTGGGTGGGGACACAGAACCAAGCCATATCATCCCACCCCTCGCCCCTCCTAAATCTCATGTCTTTCTCACTTTTCAAAACACATTATGACTTTCCTCAAAGTCTTAACTCATTGCAGCATTAACTCAAAAGTATAAGTCCAAAGTCTCATGTGAGACAAGGCAAATCTCTTCCACCTATGAGCCTGTAAAATCAAAAGCAATTTAGTTACTTCCAAAATACAGTGGGAGTACAGGCATTGAGTAAATGCTCCCATTCCAAAAGGGAGAAATTGGCCAAAACCAAGTGCTACAGAGCCCGTGCAAGTCCAAAACTGAGCAGGAAAGCCATTAAATCTTACAGCTCCAAAATAATAACCTTTGACTCCATGTCTCACATCTAGGGCACACTGATGCAAGGGGTGGACTCCCAAACCCTTGGGCAACTCTGACCCTATGGCTCTGCAGGGTACAGCCCCTGTACCTGCATTCACCGGCTGACATTGAGTTCTTGCAGCTTTTCCAGGTGCACAGTGCAAGCTGTCATTGGATCTATCATTCTGGGGTCTGGAGAATGGTGGCCCTCTTCTCACAGCTCTACTAGGCAATGCCCCAGTGGGGATTCTGTGTGGGGACTCCAACCCCACACTGCCCCTCTGCATTACCTGAGTAGAGGTTCTCCATGAGGGCTCAGCCCCTGCAACTGACTTATGCCTCGATATCCAAGTGTTTCCGTACATCCTCTGAAATACATGCAGAGGTTCCCAAAGCTCAGTGCTTGTTTTCTGTGCACCTGAAGGCTGAACACCACGTGGAAGCTGCCAAATCTTGGGGCTCGTACCTTCTGAAGCAATAGCCCAAGCTGTACCTTGGCCCTTTATAGTCATGTCTGTAGCTGGAGTGGCTGTGTTACAGAGCATCATGTCCCAAGGCTGCACAGAGCACGGGGCCCTGGACCCAGGCCAAGAAACCATTTTTCCCTCATGGGCCTCCAGGCCTGTGATGGGAGGGCCTGCAATGAAGATCTCTGAAATGCCCTGGAGACATTTTCCCCATTGTTGCTTATGCAAATTTCTGCAGCTGGCTTGAGTTCCTCCCTATGAAATGTTTTCTTTCTTTTCTACTGCATGGTCAGGCTGCAAATTTTCCAATCTTTTATATTCTGCTTCCCTTTTAAATATAAGTTCCAATTTTAGATCATCTCTTTGTGAACATATATAACTATATGCTGTTAGGAGCACCCAGGCCACATCTTGAGTGCTTTGGTGCTTAGAACTTTCTTCTGACAGGTACCCTAAATAATCTCTCTCAAGTTCAAAGTTCCCCAGGTCGCTAGAGCAGGAGCACGGTGCCACTAGTTTGTTTGCTAAAGCATAGCAAGAGTGACCTTTGCTTCAGTTCCTAATAAGTTCCTCATCTCCATCTGAGAACAACTCAGCCTGGACTTCATTATCCACATCACTATCAGCATTTTGGTCAAAACCATTCAACAAGTCTCTAGGAAGTTCCAAACTTTCCACCATCTTCCTGTCTTCTGAGTCCTCCAAACTGTTCCAACCTCTGCCCATTACCCAGTTCAAAGGTTGCTTCCACATTTTTAGGTACATTTGTAGCAATGTCCCACTCCTGGTTCCAATTTCCTGCATTACATTGTTTTCACACTGCTATAAAGAACTATCTGACACTTGGTAACTTATAAAGAAAAGAGATTTAATTTACTCACAGTTCTGCATGGCTGGTGAGGCCTCAGGAAACTTACAATCACTACAGAAGGTGAAGGGGAAAAGAGGCAGGTCTTATATTGTGGCGAGAGAGCAAGCGAGAGAGAGAGAGAATGAGAATGAATCGCACTTTTTTTTTTGTTTGTTTTTGAGACGGAGTCTTGCTCTGTCACCCAGGCTGGAGTGCAGTGGCGTGATCTCGGCTCACTGCAAGTTCCGCCTCCTGGGTTCACACCATTCTCCTGCCTCAGCCTCCTGAGTAGCTGGGACTACAGGCACCTGCCACCACGTGAATCACACTTTTATATCATTATATAATGAGAACAGCATGGGGAAATGGTTCCCAGGATCCAATCTCCTACCATGTTCCTTCCTCCCTTGATATGTGGGGATTGAACTTTGAGATGAGATTTGGGCAGGGATACAGAGCCAAATCATATTACCATTCCTGGCTAGTTTTTCTTTTTAATTTTGTAAAGACATGGTCTTGCTATGTTGCCTAGGCTAGTCTGAAATTCCTGGCCACAGGTGATCTGTCCTCTTGCCTTGGCCTCCCAAACTGCTGGGATTACAGGTATAAGCCACCACATCTGGCACAGTTCTGCTGTTTTCTAATGACAATGGGTGTTTTTATTTTGCCTTAGTAGATGTTATGGTAAAGATGATGGAAAAGTATGTCACCTGAAATGAAGAACAGGCATTTCAACAATAATAAGGCGTAGTGTGCAAAAGCATGGGTAAGGTGAGAGATGAGTTAGGCAATTGGGCTGGAGAGGCAGAGCCCAGGGTGGTTTGAACTCTGTGTGGATGGGAATCCTGACTCCATCCAGCCTATCTTCAGAGGGCTGTTGCTATTCCCATATCCTTCCCGGTACCTGGTATGGAGGCATCAGTCTCCTTAAGGTTTTATCAAGAAACCAAAAAGGCAGCTAACAGTATGAAAAGCTGTTCAGCTTCACTCAGAATGAAAGAAATTTAAACTATCAACTATTTTTCACCTATTAGCTTGGTAAAGATTAAAAAAAAAAGTAAATCCCTAACATGTGCAAGGGTTGATGTAACTGTAATAGCTGTTTGGTGCTTTAGGAAGTTTCTATCAACATTAATTGATCCGACACTTCCACTTCTGGGGATTTATCTTGTATTTATGTCCACCTAGTTGCACAATTGTAGATGTTCATTGCTTTTTTATTTTTAATCGTGGACAAAACCCTAAATGTCCACAGAAGGGACCTGATTAAATAAAGCAGAGCAATGTACAGCCTTTAAATAGAATGATGTATCTATTTTTGCAAACATGGAAGCATCTATTATATGTGAATGAAGAGTGAATGAAGAAAGGTATTAAACAGCATGCATAGCCTAATGTCTCCTTGCATAGGTATTTTTGATCATTAATGCATGGATATGTTTGAAAGAATATACATTGACTTGTTCTCATTAGCTACCTCTGTAAAATGAGTTGAAGTTTTGGAATGGAAGGGAGATTTTCTTTCCACCTGTGTCATTCTATAGTTTTAAAGATAACTGCCATATGTTAGTTTAAAAGGTGAAAACTTTAATCAAAATCACATGAATGGAGCACTTATTAATTGCCAGGTGCTTTGCTTGGCACTGATAATACAAATATGAATGAGACTTTTTTTTTCCTGCTACAGAGTAGCTTCCAGTCAATACCAATTGGCCAAATCAACTTTATTTTTCATTGTGGGGTTCTTAGTTATTTTGTTGCTCAGGACAATTAGGTTATGATATAGATAATGCCTTAGGTATTATGCAGATGAATTTTCTTGTATATTTGTAAAATCGGTTGAAAAGTTTTATGAAATGGAAAATCAATGTTACTTTAAAGGCTGCCTTTTCATTAAAACTTATTCTGTGTTTGTCCTGTTTTGACCTGCTCAAAATTGGAGAATGTATTCACAGAACCTCTGCTACTCAACAGACACCCATGACTAAGAAGGAGACGCTCCTTTCTTTGGAAAATCTAGCCAAGGCGATAGGCAACAAATAAGAAAACGAAGACTTGGGTACTTACTTAAACTTGAGATAGGGGCAATGGAAGAAAAGGCATGGTGAAGATTTTGACATGGTGGGCCACAAAGGCCTCTGTGAGGACATGACGTTTAAAAACAGATGTAGGCCAGGCGTAGTGGCTCATGCCTATAATCCCAGCACTTTGGGACACCAAGGCAGGCGGATCACGTGAGGTCAGGAGTTGGAGACCAGCCTGGCCAACATGGCGAAACCCAGTCTCTACTAAAAATATGACAATAGGTGGTGCATGCCTATAATCCCAGCTACTCGGGAGGCTGAGGCAGGAGAATCACTTGAACCTGGAAGGTGGAGGTTGCAGTGAGCCAAGATCATGCCACTGCACTCCAGCCTGGGTGACAGAGTGAGACTCAGTTTCTAAATAAATAAATAAAGACGTGAAGAATAAGAAAGAACCAAAAGTACAAGAATGGAGGTGGGTTCCAACACGTGAAGTCCCAGAGGCAGGAAAAGGCTCACCTGTTTCAGAAACCAGTGGCCCTTGAGGGTTGGCTCGTGTGAGCTGTTATGGCCAGAGTGTCTTGGGCGCGGGGGTGAGGCAGGAGAGGTGGGTAAAGCTGGATGACATGGGGCCATGTCGGTGGCAGTAAGTTTCACTAAGTTGCCACCATACAGAATGGAAGCAGCCATTTCTACTCTGATGATGGAAATGATTCTGCAAGCATGGGCACATTCAATTCACTTTGAGCTAGAAAGATGCATGCCACTGTGCCTCGCACGTGGTGGGTGTTTCTCTTTTAATTTCTTAGTGAATGGATAAATCTTTAAAACATGTGTAGACTCTTTCAGATGAAATACCAGAATGCCCTTTTTTTTTTTTTTTTTTTTTTTAAAAGCATGTTTCTCACATGTGCCTGTTTACTCTTGGGTCTTTTTCAAGCCAGACTCCTGTTTCCTGGTGGGAAGCCTCTGTCCTTTGATTCATGCCTCTCACAGCTGGTGTCCCCATGTGTGTCTGAGCCCTCCGCCAGAATCCCTTTAAGCCAGCAGATGTTTTGGGTTAGCCTTGACTTCAGGCACACCCCCACTCCACACATCACATCCGCACCTGGCCTCAGCTGGGTGTACAGGAGCGGCCTTCTTTGGGATGCTCGGACCGCACGTAAGATCCTTTCTCTCATTGATCAATCTGATCATCAGGACCCAGCCCTGACAGATGGAATTCTTCACCTTGGAGAGGCCTTCTTTCTCTCAGCATCCTTGCCTTTTATTAGCCCCTCCTTTGTTATACCCTCCACCATCCTTCTAATATTAAAAAAAACCAAAAAAAACAAAAAAAAAAAAACCCCCCCCAAAAAACTCATTTGACATTGTTTTTTGTGGGTGGATGTCCGTGATTATCTTGCATGCCCCGTATGTTGTGGAGTGGGCATTCCGTTCCTATCTGTTGTATGGTCTTTCTTCTCACCAGCATCTTTTGACTCCATGTGTTCACCCTGTCTTTTGATCACTGATTCACAGCTCTGCTCTTCCAGCATTTGGACTCCTGCGCTGCTCATCTGCTCCCTTCCTCCAGCTCATGAGACTACATGGCTTCTCCAGCACTTGGATAGTCATGCCTGGTATTCTCGTGCTGACGCATATGTGCCCTTCTCTGCCAGTTCGCAGGGCTGAGTTTTTGCTGAAGCCCTTCTGCCAGTCCACCCAGGGCCAGGCACACCACGTTCCCCAAGCCCATCTCCCTGAGCCTGTTTCTTTCTCTTCTCGTTTACTCCTCCCCAGCCCCTCCTCTTCAGCTCCTTCCCTCTTTCTTCCCTTCTTTCCCTCCTTATTCCTCTCCCCAGTGAATATATTGAGCCCTAGGTTTGGCCAGAATTTTGGGGTAAAATCTACATACCCTGCCTGCTCTCTGTCTTGGTCTTGGCAGCCTGATCTCTGGTGGGTGTTCCTGGAGAGTCAGAACCCAGGATCAGAGCACCCTGCTATTTTACTGGTCTTCATGGGCTTATTGTTCGGTTGGTGGTTTTTTTATTTTTATTTTTATTTATTTTTATTATTATTATTTTTTTACCACTGATTGCCATATGCAGCCGATAGGTTTTATTAATTAAAGAAGTATTAGTCACCAGTAAAACGGTTACAAGTAGAGTTTTTAGGTTTGTTTTTGTTATTGTAAATAATTTACTTGATGAGGTGATTTGGTGGTTCTTTTCCCTGCTGACTTTTATCATTCTTATTTATTATGGAAATAGACAAAATACAGAAAAAAGAATGAACAACTTAAAATACGGGGCAAAGAAAGGGCCACAAGTAAGGAAATGATGAAATGAATAATGCTACATAAATAACATGAATAGTATGCAGTTGTTAAAATTCTGCTTTTAAAGGATTTCACTTTATATGCATAGAAATATATTGTATACATAAGTTATTCAATAAATACTAATTCTATATATGTATTTTATATATTTTTATATATACTTCTAATAATTTTGAATAGATTAAAGATTGGAAAGTGCATCAAAATGATAGTGATGCTTGTCTGTAGATGCTCAGGTAGTGAATGCTTTTTTCCCTTTTATTACATTTTTCTAAAATTTTTACAGTGGACATATGCAGCTTATACAATGAAGAAAAGTAGATCTATGAAAACATTAGGAGAATATCTGGAAGTGAACAAAATTATTATTATACTGTTTTCTTGGCTGCTTCCTCATCACCTCCCAACCCTCAAGCCTCCTTCAGGAGCTGCCATTTCAGACAATTTCTTTGGCTTTTGACCCAGGCTGAGCTAAGGATTGTTTCTGTGTCTACAGAACAATACAGGGAAAAATACGTTCTAGCCTCAATAAAACTAACTCTGTCCTTTGAACACAAGGCAGGAACTTTTCATTTCAAACCTTATTCTCATAGCACAGAATTGATTTCCAAAGTCATGTAATGCTATCAGAGGGTGCTATAAAAGAACAAGAATCAAAGCAAAGAATCTTCTAGGGCAGTAGATGATGTCTTTCCTATGCTCAAAAGTGTCATGAGGCAGAGAGAAGAAAAACAAAAGCCAAAACAAAACCTCACACTGCCAAGTTTTAGGGAAGAAGTAGAGGAAATATTTCCCAGAGGACGAATGTTGTCAGAACACATGATTGGTTGTATGTGTTTGAGAGACAGAAGCAATGAGTCGATAGTCAATAGCTTTTTTTTTAATTAAAAAAATGTAGCCACATTCTTAATACTTTGCATTATAGATCTTACACTGTATAAAGCATTCAATCATTTTTCTAAGAGGAGCAGGGTGTTACTTTTTCTATTTTTCTGCATTCTTCCTTCAGGAAAAATTGGAAATAAAAGCATACCACAGAGCATTTAATTTTGAGCAAATGAGTTTGCTTGTAACTGTATCGTTTACCTAGGTATTTAATGACTCTTGTTAAAAGGGGTACATGCAGACTTATTGGTTGCAAAGATTGTTAATAGCAACAGTTATTCAACTTAACAAACATTGACTTATAAAACTTATCTAGGATGCATATTTTGGATGTTTAAAAACTCTCTTTGCTTATGTTTCTAACAAACCAGTGTGTAATCAGACCAGTTACTTTGGTAAATATCTTTTTTTTTAATTGTCCTAAGTTATTTCTGGTCTTTTTTTTTTTTTTTTTTTTTTTTTTTAGATGGAGTCTCGCTCTGTCACCCAGGCTGGAGTGCAGTGGCGTCATCTCGCCTCACTGCAAGCTCCACCTGCCGGGTTCAAGTGATTCTCCTGCCTCAGCCTCCCAAGTAGCTGGGATTACAGGTGTCCGCCACCACGCCCGGCTAATTTTTTTGTATTTTTTAGAGAGATGGAGTTTCACCATGTTATCCAGGATGGTCTCGACCTCCTGACCTCGTGATCCGCCTGCCTCGGCCTCCCAGAGTGCAGGGATTGCAGGCGTGAGCCACCGAGCCCGGTGTATTTCTAGTCTTAAATCAAGCATTCTTATTCTTATGCGAGTACTGAAAAACTTCCAGTGTTTCTGTTGGATTATGGATTGGTAGGAAGGGACCACACCATTCTCTCTTTAATGGACCCACTCAGTGATACAGAAACCTCTGGAAGGCAATTCTAGGCTATCTCTGGGCGGCTTTCCTTCACCTGGTTCCTCGTCAGATACCCAGTTAGGCAGTATTTCAGGGAGACTCCCAAGAAGGGTCCTGTAGAACTGAGACATCAGCCCCAACATGTTGAGACCCCGTCACTCGTTCATCCTCAGGACACTCATATCACCCTTCTTGTGGACTTAGGTGTGTGATATATGGATGTGAGGGGAATTGGGTTCTCCTGGTTCCTAAATTAGGCTCGACCTCAGTGAGCCCTGACCTTTTCCAAGGCAGAAAGCAGAGTCAGTTCTCAGAGGGTCCTGAATGAGGGTTTTGTCTTCAACATTACATTGTTTTTCTTTTCAGCTACCTATTCTATCTAAGAAGGCCCTCCTCATCATAATTATCATTAATGTTTTGATAAAAAATCAATAAGATCTCTTTTTCCAGCTCGACGTAATGGACTAATAAGCTACTCATATTAATATCTTCATCAGTTTCTATGGGCCAGGTTGCTGTAACACACAACCCCTAAATCTCTGCAGCTTCAAAGAACAAATGTTTGTTTCTCAGTTGTGCTTCATGTGCATCTGGGCTTGCTGGAGGTGCTCTTTTAAGAGGTCTCTCTTTGGGTGGCAGGCTGATTTCTGGGGTAGCTGTCATCTTGAGAGTTGCTGGTCACTGCTGGGGAAAGAAGAGAACATGGCATAAGGTCCATTGACCCTGGGAAGACTCTCATCCAGAGGAGGCATGGTTTCCACTTACATCTCACTGGCCAGAGAAATCATGGGACTATGGCCAACTTCAAAGAGGTGAAGTGGGGGGAAGACTGGACAGTGCTCATGGATACTGTAATTCCTGTACGAGTTTTTTGTTTTATGTGATGGACATTGTTACCCTTATCTTTGCATAAGTCATGTTGTCTCATTCACTTCTCACATGAGCTGGTGAATACAATGATCTTTATTTTACACACGCAGCTTACTGAGGGTAAGGACTCAGGAGACAGTGGTACTTCCTGGATAGAGTTGGTTGTGGAATCTAATTTTGTTTATTTCCCCAGAACCAAATCTCTTAGTCATTGTACAGTATTGCTACATAATTTGTTTGAAGCACACACTACAGGAACAAGGAATTTGCCACTTCTGAAACTTCTTTGTGCAACCTGGGGACGTGCCCTAACATCAAGGGAATAGAGTTTCCAGCCTGTGGAATTGAGATTACCTTCTCTCTCTTTGTGAATCAAATACCTATGCTACCTCTTCATGACCTTGTCTGAAACAGTGGAACCCCTCCTAACATGTTCATCTTAAGAGTTGCCATTTCTTGAGGACTTACCATGTCCAGACGTTGGAATTATCCTTCTGCATGTACTGTCTCTTTTAATTCTCACTCTTTTTCATTTCACAAATGAAGATTGGGTTTGCCATTCTGGGCCTGCTGAAAGTTGTACACATCCTAAACTGCAGACTCAGGAATAAAAGCCACGTTTGTCTGGCTCAGAGCTTGCCCTGTTAAACATGTGTTACTCAAGATTTAAGTAAAAGTACTCCAAATACCCAAGATTCTTACAAAGTGCTTTTAATACAAGCCTGCTGGGGGTTCATTGCATGATGAAGGTTGCTTTGGAGCTAGCATCAAAAACATTTCTGCCATTTATAATTTGGAAGAAGATAAAAAAAATCATGAACAAAAACATTCTCTTGTCTACCCTGCTTAGGGTCTCCAGCACTTTTAGATTTCCATTTATATCCTAGTGGGATGGAACACATGGCCTAGGGCTGGCATCCTGGCTCCAAACGTAGGAACAATGACCTGGAGCGAATGAGTGAATTTTTGTGAGCCTCATTTTTCTCGAATGTGAAATGGGGACACCTTGCTTGCAAAAATCTTGTACATGAGTTGTTTTTTATGGTTGCTTAATAGAAGGTGGTGGCTATTTTGGAGGTGGGTAAATATTACCTTTCTCTGTTCTCTGGTAGCCCTCCCTCACTACCCCGAATAAACATTCCATATAACTAAAACCTAGGCTTTAAGCATGACCTTATGCTAAATTCACTAGCCATTAATTAAAACCCATTGTTGGCTGGGCGTGGTGGCTCACTCCTGTAATCCCAGCACTTTGGGAGGCCGAGGAGGGCAGATCACAAGATCAGGAGTTTGAGACCAGCCTGACCACTACGGTAATACTCTGTCTCTACTAAACATGGAAATGTTAGCCAGGAGTGGTGGTGGGTGCCTGTAGTCCTAGCTACTCAGGAGGCTGAGGCAGGAGAATCACTTGAACCTGGGAGGCGGAGGTTGCAGTGAGCCAAGATGGTGCCACTTCTTTCTAGCCTGGGTGACAAAGATTTCATCTCAAAAAAAACAAAAACAAACAAACAAAAAAAACCAGAAACAAAAAAAACCCATTTCTACTCTTAAGCCCCACCAACATAGAAATTTTGGAGGCTCAGAAAAATGAACTTCTTACAACATATGAAAGTGGAAAGCAATAGAATATCGTGGAGAACAATGTGATGGTAGGTATGAAATGCTTTAAATATGTATGAATCCATTTATTCAGTGGCTCTTCTTCTAAAATTTTGAAATTAATAGAAATAGTCATGAAAAAGGATGTTTATCTGGTGTTGTGATACCAGTAATTTGAAACCCCAGACTATTACGTAGCTGGAGACTGGCTGAGTAAATGGATACCACCATTTGATGGGTTGCTATGTAGCCATTTAAACCAGATTTTTGAATAGTATTCAAGGATTTGAATAAATATAGATAGCCTGAATTTTATATAGTATAAATGTATTTATATGCCTAATCATTTACTGGTAGGACACACCCCCAAGTGTTACCAGAAATCACTTATTCTACTAGGAAGAGTTCACACACTACCATTTTCTTTTTACCATTTCATATTTTCCAAAATGTGTTTATTTAGAAACATATTGTAATTTATTAAAAGAAGGATTAAAGACCCCACTAAGGACTGTTTAGTTCCCAAACCTACACTTTTTAGGTTAACCTGGAAAGGCTTAGAATGTAGGAGCCACCATTAGGGAGGAGCCCTGGGCAAGCTGGTCCCACTCTGAATGACATTTGTCAAAATCCTACAGTAGATGTTCCAGTAATGAAGGCGTCTGCCTAACATCTCAAGTCAGACATTTCTAAATGGGCAAAATTACTGTCATTTACTGTTATTAAAGCTGCAACAAGGAAAAAAAACCAACAATGCCTGCTTCTGTCACAAGTTCTGTTGCGAATCGTGAGAGTCTCTTTCCCGGACCCTCCCTGCCGTTTTCGTGGCAGCATGAGTCAGTGGAGCAAGGGGCAGCCTGCTGTTCTGAGTCTGGACTTGGTAGTTACCAAGATGTGAGTAACGCTGATCTTCCTGTAGCCCTGAGCAAAGCCTCTTATAGCTCTCTGTGCTCCACATAATAGGGATAATAATATTTATTTGCTTACCTAGCCCACTGGGGCGTTGTAAAGATTAGTTAGACTCTGCTGGTCAAAGGACTTTGAAGTTTTAGTGCCCCGAATGGCATTATTACTAATAAACCTTTAAAACTTTCATCTGCAGTGTTTCCTTATTTGTAGCATTTAGTAATTCTGCACAAGGAACCAACCTCCCGCAGGCAGGACGCCAGACCCACGCTGGGCCAGGGCGGGCTTAGGCCTGCCTAGACTTTCCTCCCACCCCGGCTCCCACCTCCAGGCACAGAACTGCTGCTACCTGCCTCAGCTTGATCCTGGCTTAGAGGCTCCTGGTGCTTGTTTACCAGATTCTGTCCAGTTGGAAAGCCATCCATGCTTACAGTCCTCTAGTCTGTGCCAGGAAACAAAGAGCTTTTTCCAGGTATACCCACTTGGCCAGCCGAGGGGTTCCTCAACATGGCATGTTCAAGGAGAACTTTGGAGTCCTTCAGTGAATACCCTGAAGTTCTCACCCATGGAAGTGGAAGGTGCCTGGAGTTCTAACCTGGGAATAAGCAAACGCTCATCAGGCCTCAGAACAGTTCATGCAGCCGGGTGTGGTGGCTCACGTCTGTAATCCCAGCACTTTGGGAGGCTGAGGTGGGTGGATCACGAGGTCAAGAGTTCAAGACAAGCCTGGCCAAAATGGTGAAACCCTGTCCCTACTAAAAATACAAAAATTAGCCAGGCATAGTGGCGGGTGCCTGTAATCCCAACTATTCAGGAGGCTGAGGCAGGAGAATCCCTTGAACCCAGGAGGCGGAGATTGCAGTGAGCCGAGATCACACCACTGCACTCCAGCCTGGACAACAGAGCAAGACTCCATCTCAAAAAAAAAAACACAAAACACAAAACACAAAAACGAAAACAAAGAAAAGAACAATTCATGCATCTCATCTCCCTGTTCTTGGTATCTGATTCTTTTAGCACAAAAGATGAGAAGGTCCAAAACTTTGTCTGTGGGGAAGGCTATTGGTTTGGACAATGATTTATGAGGATGCCTTTTTGCCTTTTGGTGCTCACTAAGAATAATGAAACTCTTCTCTGCACTGTTACTGCCAAAGCTCATTCTCCTTTTCCCTCACATCTGCCCACTCTTGTGATAAATCTGAGACACACCAATCCAAAAAGGCAATCTCTCCCTTGGCAATGACTTTGAAGAGTATTTCAGAAATGCTCATTGGGAGTGGATGCCAATTATTTAATGCTGAGTGGGAAGAGGAGGAATGAGAAGAATCAGCCAAGTACACAAGTGAAACCAAGCCCAGATAATTAGCTCTGAAATATTTATGATAAACATGGAAAATAATAACTTTATAGTAATGTAAGAGCAGATTGTATTCATTTAATGACTTTTTGGTAATTGGATTTCCTTATCTTTGTCTATAAATACACGTATCTAGTTTCCCAAACTAGAAATCTCAGAATCATTCTAAGTTTTACCCTTTTTTTCCAAACCCCCTCTCAAATAGCCACAAAATTCTATCTCATAAATAACTTCACTGCTCAATAGCCCTTCCATAGCCCTTCTTTTCCATCCTCTTCAACCACGCTGATCGTGTGAGGCATGATTCCTTCATTGCCTGGGGACTTTTCTTAGTCCTACTGGTCTAATCCTGTTTCCCAGTGATCTCCACATTGGTCCCCAGGTATTTGTGTGTACAGCTGCTCAGATACTTGCACCCCCAACTCTCAGACCTTGGCTGGCTTGACATTACCCTTGAGAGAAAGAAATGTTAAGGCCTTCTTGGTCAACAATTAGCATTGGTTTAACTTGTAATTTCTCTCTGAATTCCCCACTGGGTCCTCTGTGGTTAGCAACAATGGACTTCTCTCTGAAGTTCTCTTCTCACTGTCTCACTTCAGTGCCATGCATGCTCCTGTTTGTGTTTGGGGAACCTGTTCAGATGTCGCCTTATCATTCTAGGCATGGCTTGTTGTTTTTCCCAAGGACCCAAAACAGTAAAAAGTAATCAAATACCTACATGGCCGTCAGCCCAATGGAATATAGATGGAGAATAAAGTCATCTTCTGTATCCATGGGGATTGGTTCCAAGAACCTGTGGATACCAAACTCTGTGGATGCTCAAGTCTCTGACAGAAAATGGTGTAGTGTTACCGTGTAACCTGTGAACATCTTCCCATATACTTTAAATTATCTCTGGATTACTTATAATATCCAATATAATACCTATACATCATTTCATTTGCTTGGATTCAACATAGTATTTGGCACATGGTGGATTCAAGTTTTGCCTTATGGCCCTTGTGAAATTTCTTTATCCCAATTACTTTCCACCCCTGATTGTTGAATCCACAGACATGGAACCAATGGATATGGAGGGTTGACTGTATTAATTTATCTTGGCACATGATAAGTCTTTAAAATGCTCCTTTTTCGTGCATAAATTTCTACCAACCATTTCAAGATTGAGACATGGAATCTCTTTTGGGAAAATCTGTAAATTTCAGCCCTTGGGAGAGTCACTATCTTTTACATAAGATTCTTATTTCAACTTGAAAATTAAGGAAACTCTTGAATACTGACCCACAGATAAGCAGAAAGTTTCGTAGCAACATCTGGTAACATGTTAACAATGAGACTGTGTTCCCATACCCAGAGGTCCTGATTCAGCAAGTCAGCAGCAGGCCTGGGGCCCAGCATTTTGATGTTTTCTTATTGATTCTGTTGGGGAGCCAGAATCCAGAATGAAATGACCTCATGTTATACAGTTTTACAGCTCGTTCCAGGTAACTGTAGTTGGGGCTTCTGAAAGAAGCATTTCAAGGAAGCATTTTGGGGGATTACTAGGAAACACGAGCCACAGGTCCTCACACGCTTGCAGACTATCGTGCTGGATGGAGAACTCAGACCGCTCTTCATGGTGGCTGCAGACCTCTGTGGGACTTGCCACCGGTGTCTGCTCCAAAAGAGACCCAAGTGCTTCAGGACTAGGGATCTTGTTCCAGAGAATGATGACCACATCACTTGTGGGCATTTGTGGCACTTGCTTCCATTTTATTCTGTTTGCCACTCAAAGGAGGCTGTGATAGTTTACAAGCTTCCATGCCAGGGCTGGGGCTGCTGCTGGCAGATGGCATCCAAGCCTGGGACCCAGCTCCTTCAGTGGGGGCTTTGGAATTTCAAATGGCTTGGAAAACCCCATTTTAACTCTAACGTGACTGAAAAGCAACACCTACACCTACTGCTTTCTAAAAAATATATTGAATGTGACTTAAAAATATGTTATTAAAATTATTTAAAATATGTTATTAAAATGATTGAAAAGGGGTATGTGAGTATAGTAAACGGTTAAGACACTAGGAAAGTGTGAACACTTCCCTCTCCAGAGGCAAGCACTATAAACATCTTCTTAACAGTTATTTCCAGAAATTTTCTAAGCCGATGGAAACGTGTGTATGTATGCATACTCGTAGTAAGAAATGGGAGTTTAGACACTGTTCTGGCTCCTGCTTTTTTCATGTAACTGTTTATCTTCCAGATAGGGAAGCAAATAGATTTACCGTATACTTTTCAAGGCCTCATTTGAAAGTTATACTATTAAATGGATCCAACACAGTGGCTTTTAATCAGGGGCAACTTTGTTTCCTAGTGGACATTTGGCAATGTCTAATAATATTTTTGGCGTTGTCATTCAGGGTGGGGAGAGCTGCTGCTCGTATCTTGTGGGTAGAGACCAGGGACACTGCTCAGGATCTCACCATGCACAGACCAGCCCTGCCCATGACAGAGGATTATCTGGCCCCAGATGTCAACAGTGTCAAGGTTTAGAAAATCTGAATACAGCATCACAGATTTTAAAAGACTCTTTTGGATTTTGCCTTTAGAGTGTAGCTTATCAACCAGTAACAACAACATAGATAGCGTTCCCCCAAAGCCACAACGCACAGTGAAAACACCTTCAGGGGGTGTGGAGTACTTTTCCAACAGAGCCAGATGAGAACACATTCCAGGCTAAGTCTGATGCTTACAGCTGTTGATTTGAAACAACTTTGGTGGTCTAGCATCTACTACCAGAATATTTAATACACCTTGCCATTTCTATGACTTTGCTTCCTTGGAAGACAGTGAGCTGCTTAGGGACAGAGGAAAGCCCCACGCTGGCAGCAGAGGTCTCAGTGGCTCGGAGCACCTGCTGAACCTATAATTTTGCAGCAAAATGAGAGTATCCATTTTTAGCACCAGAGTTTTTTTATGGTTTAGATTTTGCCTTTTTTATTTCTATAGCAACTTCACCATGTTTACTCAGGTTCAGGATAAAGGCTCCTTTTCTTTAGAGAATAATTACCACTGACAAAGTTTAGAAAAATAAAAAATTAACTTGCCTGGAAAATAATACTTAATTGTTCATGATGTTGTCCTGACCTCCTGCCCTTCCCTCGAGAAGCCTTTAGTATTTAGGCGATACCATAAGTGTATGTAGGGTTTTGTTTTTTTCTAGATCTAAAGGAACTCTGTCAAATGCAGTTTATCACAAAACCTCCCTCTCTCCCTTTAGTTGTTTCAGTGATCTTTTATTTAGAATTCGTGGTCAGAAGCCATACTTCGCACTTGAGAACACTTTCTCTGCTTTTCTTCAGACTATCTGGTTCCCCAATAAGACTTTCTTGCTCAAAATAAATTAAGAGAGTTTCCCACAAGATGAGTCTTTTGTGAGAGCTTGGATGCAAGTTGCATCCTTATTGTTCTTTTTTTTTTTTTTTTTTTTTAAGCATCCACAAAAGGCATTTTTATTGTTCATGTCCCAGGGCATTCTTGAAAAAAAATTTTTTTTTTAAACTTTTAAGGTCAGGGATACATGTGTGGGTTTGTATATAGTTAAACTATGTCATGGGGGTTCATTGTACAGATTATTTCATTGCTCAGGTATTAAGCCTAGTACTCCTTTTTTTTTTTTTTTTTTTGAGATGGAGTCTCACGCTATGGCCCAGGCTGGAGTGCAGTGGCTGGATCTCAGCTCACTGCAAGCTCTGCCTCCCGGGTTCACGCCATTCTCCTGCCTCAGCCTCCCGAGTAGCTGGGACTACAGGCGCTTGCCACCTCGCCCGGCTAGTTTTTTGTATTTTTAATAGAGATGGGGTTTCACCGTGTTAGCCAGGATGGTCTCGATCTCCTGACCTCGTGATCCACCCGTCTTGGCCTCCCAAAGTGCTGGGATTACAGGCTTGAGCCACCGCGCCCGGCCCAAGCCTAGTACTCCTTAGTTATTTTTTCAGATCCCCTCTCTCCTCTCCCTCTCCACCCTCTGATAGACCCCAGTGTCTGTTATTCTTCTCTTTGTGTCCATGTGTTCTCAATATTTAGCTCCCACTTATAAGTGAGAACATGCGGTATTTGGTTCTGTTCCTTTGTTAGTTTGCTAAGGATAATGGCCTCCATCTTCATCCATGTTCCTGCAAAGGACATGATCTTGTTTTTTTTTTTTTGTTTTGTTTTTTTGTGTTTTTTAAATGGCTGCATAGTATTCCATGCTATATATCTACCACATTTTCTTTATCCTGTCTAAAATTGCTGGGTATTTAGGTTGATTCCATGTCTTTGCTATTGTGAATAGTGCTGCAATGAACATACACATGCCTGTGTCTTTATGGTAGAATGATATATATTCCTTTGGGTATGTATATCAATTAATGGGATTGCTGAGTTGAATGGTAATTCTGTTTTTTAGCTATTTGGGGAATCACCACACTGCTTTCCACAATGGCTGAACTAATTTACACTCCCAGCAACAGTGTCTAAACATTGATTTTCTCTGTAACCACGCCAGCATCTGTTACTTTTCGATTTTTTAATAATAGCCATTCTGAGTGGTGTGAGGTGGTATCTCACTGTGGTTTTGATTTGCATTCCTTCAATGATCAGTGATGTTGAGATCTTTCTCGTGTGCTTGTTGGCCGCATGTATGTCTTCTTTAAAAAGCATGCTCATGTAAGAGGCAATTTTGGGGAAGACTTGGTGAACACTTTGTTTAGGTTTGGGGTAGAGACACTTCTAGAACTTGAGTATGAGAAAGTCGTGGGATTGAGGTCTTTAAGCCAAGGTTGTAGATAGCAGTGCCACCATCCTAGCAATGGATATAGGCCAGTGATCAAGACATTTGTGTTTTTGTCTTTTATGTTGCCACAGTTTCAGTGTCTTTTTGATCCCTAATTTTTTCTTGCTAGAAAGGCTAACTTAGAGATTATAGGACAGAGTGGAAGTCCCATCCTAGGTAACAGAATGATAAATGGCGAGCATCTGCGGAGTACGTTCATATGTGTGTGCAAGCACACCAAACTATTTAGACTATACTCATAACTTTTTAAATAAAAAAATCGTTGCCTGTCTCTTACTTAGTTGTCTCTGCAGGACTTTACTATTGCTGTTTCCTCCACATATGGTTGTGCAGTGAAGTATCTCTAATTACACCGCTTCTTACAGATGCATCCTTCAGGGAAGAGAGGTAGCAAGGTGTGCTGGAGTGATACCACCGTGGTGTTTCTGAGCAGGTATTCCTGACCCCACGTTTGATTCATACTGTAAAAAAAACAGAAGATGATGGGCCTTTACTTGGAAAAATATCATTCTCTATGCCATTCTATCGTCAGGTCAACTAGTACGTGTCAGCCAATAATTGATTTTTCAGTTTCTAACTAAGGACTTTGCCTTACCTGGGCCATTAGTAATAACAGGGACAAGCCGAGGTTTTCAGGCAGCTGACTGCTACTGCTGTAAGCATTTCCATTTGGTGTCAGCTCTTGGTCATGATATTTGCTTTTTTCTAAGTTATAATCTTCCATGCCTTTAAGATACCCTGAAAGATTCAGTGAGCATTCTCTGTAAGACACCTTGAGGAGAACAAAACCAAATCTGAAATAATACCTGGTATTCAGCTTTTCCATGTTCCTACTTTGCCAAAATAGTTTCCTAGCTGATCTTCACACCTGAGCCTTTAACCATCATTTCCGTGCAAGGTCATCTCTATGCTAAGTGTAGGTTTGAGAAAAGCCAATGACCAAGGAATGAGGCATTTCCATGAATGATGTAAATTACAGTGAGCCTGTCTTTACTCAAGTTTTCTCATCCATCTTTGGAGTTAAGACCAAGAGAAGTGATAGAGTACTTGCTAAGCAAGGTTTAGGGAAATCTAAGATAGCAAATTGAGGGAAAAATTGTCAGCTTACTCTTCATAAAAATAACAAAATAGATATTGGCTTAACAACATTTAAGTCTTAAGGTAATAAGCTGACAAATTTCAAAACATAATGACAAAGGTTCTCATAGCTGCTTCTTAGTAAGGGAATACATGGCTTTAATATAACAAATAATTTCATTTGATTGTGTCATACACTATCATTAAAAGGAGAATTAATTTTAGAAGACAGCAATTCCTTAATATTTGGGAGTTCAAAAATGGAAATTTGGAATGTTTCTTTCAGTTTCAAGTTGATAACATTTCAAGACTGAAAATCATTTTTCTCTGTTTTTCCAAAAAATAAAGAAGTAATCAAAATCATTTTGCTTTGAGTGAGTAGGATTTTGCTACTTGAACATCTAGCGTATTATATTTTATTACTAGTTTTTTAATCTTTAATAGTAGACAGATTGAAATAATATACCAATTATAACTCATAAATATGCTTTTAAAAATACTTTAGTATCTGCATAGGTTGTTTCATGTTTTGGGGATATACTTAATCTGTTGAAATAGACTTGCATCTTTGCTTGAATATATTCTGTTTTGTTAAAACTGTTTTGTTATATGTATTTTTAAAGTCTATATTTATGACAATATTAAATGTATTTCTGTAAATTCACTGACAGTTTTTCTAACCCATGAACTCCTATCATTACACAATTTAGTAATACAGTACTTTACTGTTGCCTGGTCAACAATCAGATTCTTCAATTGTATTATTGATAAAATCAGAATAAAAATCTCCTACTGAGTATTCTCAGAGGTGTTTTATATGAACTACCAAAAATTTGAAAATAAATCTTGACAGAAGATGATGTGGCACTGTCTAATCATCATAGGTCAGTTTAAAAGCTGAACTCTCTGTGGTAACTAATGATGAAATGCTGATATTTTGATGTTATGTTATTTTATTTCACTTATTTGATTAAGACCTTGCTTTCTTTAGAATCACAGCAGAATTGTAAATGGAAAAGGAATCAGTTATCTGCAATGCCTGATTTTGTGCTGTAATTAAAAAGAACCTTAAAAAAAAATCAGGCATTTAAAATATACATTTATATTTTATTATAGACCAGTTCCATTGAATAAACAATCATATAGATTCATTTTAAATAAAATTATTTATCTTTCTCTGTATTTAACAACTTGAGATTTAATGATCTTTATCAGTTATCTACTAATATCAACTCATAAAAATATTACAACAAACTTAGTGACTTAAAAGAACATACATTATATTATATCACCATTTCTATGGATTAGAAGTCTAGATCCAGCTTTGTTGAGTTTTCTGCAAGGCTGCAATCAAGGACAGTTGACTGGGGCTGTGATCTCATCTGAATGCTCAACTGGGGAAGGATCTGCTTCAGGGTTCATTCAGGCTGTAGGCAGAATTTGTTTCCTTGTGGTTGTAGGACTGAGGGCCTCATATTCTTGCTGGAGGCTTTTTCAGCTCTAGAGGCTGCCTGCACTTCCTTGTTGTATGGATTTCTCCAGCCTTGCTGTTTGAATCCAAAAGCTAGCCAGGGAGAAAGGGATGCTGGCAAGATGGGTGCTGCAATTTTATATATTATAATCACACAATCATGCATCTATATTATCTTTGCTGTGTTCTATTGGTAGAAATAAGTCACAGGTCCCACCTACCTTCAAGGGATCATGCAGGAGTGTGAACAGGAGGAAGCAGGTGTCAGGGTAGCTGCCTTAAAAGCAGTTTAAATCATGATCCATCAAAGGCTTTCCAGGAAACAGTTCCTTAAAGAAAATAGTGGAATTATGGGACTTTTTAAAAAAAGTTAAGATTTGATATTAGCTATTAACCTTATATACTATGTATAGCATAATATATACACTATTGCCACTGGCATTGATAAAAATCTTTCTGGTTCATATTTTCTTATAAAAATAGATCAAATTATTGGCTGAGTCTTCTAAGACTACTTGAATCAGTTTTCCTACAACACAACTTACCTTATTCTAACTGAAGCTGAAAGTTGTCCCTGGGGGCATTAAAGGATGTCTGTGGTACAAATCTGATTGTAAAATGTGCACATCGTTGGGACTCCCTGCCTAGGAGCCTCTCAGCTTCTTATATCTGTTGTTTGTTATTGGGTTCCTGCCAAACTGATGCTCATACATGTTCCAAGGAGCTGGCACTGCTATTCATGGAATTCAGGGATCCTGTGCTCCATTTTACAGCAAACTCAGCTTTGAACACGGAGTCCTGGTTCTCTGCAGAGTCTTCCCTCCCTCACCCTTGGAGCTTCTGTGTTTGGATCTCTCCCACAGCCCCAGAGCAGTTTGCCAACATCTTGTGTAGCTTGCTGGGCAATCTGACCAAAAGCCACCTTGGTGTGCTGGGTGGCATATGGGCGAGTGCCTGCCGTCTGCATCACCTTAACCGCCTTATTGCTGATGTGCTTATGAGGAGGAGTAGCTTAAAGTATGACGAAGGAGTGTCATTGGCAAATGTTCATCTTAGTTTAGGGTTTATGGATTCTACATTATTTCGAAAGCTTGAGAAAGAGTGAAAGATTCATCAGATCAGTTTTTAGGAGGTAGCAGACTTGGTGATTTAGAACAAAACTGCTATGACTAGGGAACAAAAAAGGCCCTTTGTCATTAGCTCTTTGTGCCTTTACACATTGTGATACATAATGGCATTGTCTCACCCTCAAATAAAAGGAGAGATGCTGGTTTTTCAAGAATTAATTTTCTTTCCTTTTGTACCTCATATCAAAATCTTGTCCTGTGACCCTTTCAAAACTTATTGCCCCCAAAGGCATCAAATTAATGTATTTAATTTTTCTTTTTTTGAAAAGTTGTTTGGAGGAAAAAAATTTTCCTAATCGCAATAGGATGAATCCTTACAGTTGCAAAATACAGAAGAAGAAATCAAATTCCCAGACAACTAGACGTGTTAATCCTCAAATGGGCCTTAAAGAAATTAATCTAACATACCTCGTTTTTATATTAAGCAAGGAGGCACAGATGGGTAAAGTCATGGATGCAGGCTTGTACAGTAGACCATTCCAACACTCTTAACCATCAGCCCTTTGATGTCAGAAATAATTGTTTGTTATGATGATAATAATATTGAAGGGTTAAGAGCAATTTTGAGTGAGGAACTTGGTATGCATTTTGTTGAAACCTCAACATTTACTTGCAACCTGGTTGCTGTTACCTCTCTTTTACAGAAGAAGAAACTGAGAGGAGTTTTATAAAAAAAACAAAAAACAACAGAAATACATATATACTCTGCACAGGTAGAAACTGGTGACAGGGTGTGAACTTAGATCATGGTGCGATTTCTACTCCTCTGAGGGGCTTTTGAGAAGTCCTCTTCAAGGAGAGTTCGTGTGTTGTAGGTTTACCACATGTTTCCTTTTTAAGTATCTTAGGAAGTTCTGGGCCATCGTTTGCACATTCAGACGTTGAATTTAGAAGCAGCGGGTGGTTAGTACAAACAGGGAGACCAGTTATTTTCCTGAAAAGCTCTGAAATAGATACATATTTGGGCTAATTTGCTAGGCTCGATCTAGAATGTGTAGGGGGTATAACAGTATGAAAACTCCAGATGCTTGCAGTGTCTTAGAGGCTTTAAGTTTTTGATGGAGAAAGTATTCCTGGAGAGATGAAAGGCAAGTTTAGTTGCTTTGTAGAACAGTCTGAGCAGGGCAGGGTACTTCTGATCTCTCTGTTTGATCCTATTCTACTTAGGTGAGACAGCCTCATTTAAACACCTCATTGAATGGCAATTTCCAAATGGGTTTTTAAAATGATGTCTGCTGAGAGCCAGTGCTTCTTGAAGTTTCCCCCAGTGCTGTTTCCCACCCCCTTGCCTTGAATCACAGTGTTTATTTTTAAAAGCTTTTGTGGTTCCAGACTTCTGCCTTTGTTATTGCAGCTGGGCTGACTTAGACCTCCCTTTTCTCCTCCAGCCCCTTTGTGGTTTGGGGTCCAGTTAGGCTGCATGAGGACTGGGTTGAAGGGACGGGAGTCTGAGGCCACGACATCTGCTTTTTGTTAGCGCCTAAAATCACAGGTGTCCTTAATTTTGCTCTGCCTGCTCAAAGAAGCCTTCCTTTTTTCTACTTGTTCTTTTTCCTCTGTTTTCTCCTTGAAATCCCTTGAAGGTTAGAGGTTTTAATTTTCTTGCTTTGCTGTGTTTTGTTCTCTGCTTCCTAACCTCCTTCCTCTTCCCTGGTCAAATCCTGATGCTCATCTGTACCCAGAGCCTGACGCTTGTCTTTACAGAAGCAGCCAGCTGCAGAAGAGGATAAACCTCCCAGGTAGGGAGAGCGTGGCTGCCACACACAGTTTCCTCCTTGGCATGGCCAGGGACAGAGCAGCTCTGGGTCAAGCCGTGTAGCAAGTAGCTCAAGCCGCACTGAAAGATGAAGCTGGTGAGTGGAAATTCTTCAGGGAATCTAGAAAGATTTACTTTAATTAGAATTTATGCCCCAATCTAAGTCCTGTAGCTGCAGGCCTCTCTGAAACAAAGAGCTGGCTCTTTCTGTCTTTGGCAGAGACTTGATTCTTTTTAAGCACCTCCTCTGGATTGTCCTGAAATTCTTTTGATCCCTTTTTTCTCTCAGTGCTTTGTGATTTGAGGCTCTCCATACTGTGTCCCCTGCGGACCCACTCCTGCTTCCCGGAAGAAGAAGGGCCTTCTGTAAGTTTTAGTCAAATAACAACCATTTCTCTGCTTCTCAGTTCAAAATTTTAGTGGATCTTAAGCCTTCCTTTCATGTTGTCACCAGATCTCTTTAAAGCTCTCAGTTAATGTATTTATACACACATCCTTATTTTAGCTTCTAATATTCTGAGAGATTGGGGGAATTTTAGAGCATGGTTTGGCTGAAAAGTCAAATGGAATAGTCATTTTTAAATAATTCTCACAATTTCTTATAATAAGATTGCTTGATTACAGTTTCAAACCCTTCTCTGTTCTGGCCCGTTCGTGTTGACATACTGCTTCCCAGTCCTGATGCTTTCTCTAGAAATAAACTGCAATATGCGGCTGGGTGCGGTGGTTCACGCCTGTAATCCCAGCACTTTGGGAGGCTGAGGCTGGCAGATCACAAGGTCAGGAGATCGAGAACATCCTGGCTAACATGGTGAAACCCTGTCTCCACTAAAAATACAAAGAAATTAGCCAGGCGTGTTGGCGGGTGCCTGTAGTCCCAGCTACTCGGGAGGCTGAGGCAGGAGAATGGTGTGAACCCGGGAGGTGGAGCTTGCAGTGAGCCGAGATCAGGCCACTGCACTCCACCCTGGGTGACAGAGTGAGTTTCCGTCTCAAATAATAATAATAATAACAATAATAATACATAAAGTAAAATAAAGTAAACTGCAATATGCTATCTGAGCAGAGAACTCGGGCAGAGGTGCAGTTAGTCTGCAGTTCACTCAGCCTCAGGGACACGGTCAGGTAAAGCCCCATCTGATGCTGGTGGAATGAAAATTCTGGCACCTGAATCCTATTTGTAACTCTTGAGTTTGATTTATAACTCATAAATTATTCTGATTTTCTTCATGAATCCATTTATGAGACTACCAACTTAGAATTTTTTTGTGATCGTGATAGACATTAGTCTTCTAGGATCTGCAGCCCAATAGTACGTGCATCCCTTTATTAGTATATGTTCTGGATCCGAGAACACGTGTCATCTAGTTCTTTTATTTTTGTTCACTTTCTTTTGACAACTGACCATGTAGAAATGGAGGTAGAGAAAGATACTCAAATTTCCTTTTCATCATAAAGAGAGGAAAGTGGTTTAAAAGGAAGCCAATTCCACTCCAAAAGGTAGTGGTTATAATTCTTAAGATTATAATACAGAGGAAAACATTGCTAGAGGAGAAGTGCTTAAGACTATCAGGAAGCAATAAAGTGAGGGCTTTGGACCTTTTTATGCTGTGACATTTATGGATCACTTTGCTTTTTTGTATTGTTTTGCTTTTACGTTAAAGATCTCAGTGTACTAAAATTTATTCAATTGAATTAAGATGCTTTCCTGGATTGGAAAAAACAGCACTGGCTGTTCTGTACCAGTTTAACTTTTTCTCCTTTATACATTTTGTAGCAAGAAAACCTTTTTCAATTCAACACATAACAGATGCGAATATATCAAAGGGACCGCTTATGACTGTTGGTATTTGAAGATTCAAGTTAATAGCCTCAGTTAGCCTTGGTCATCAGGAATATATTATCACAAGTGGAATGAGACACAATCAACTCTTCAGACTGTAATCACCCCTTAAGTCTGGAGAGCAAAGATCATTATCTGATGAGAAGATGAGGATCTGGTTCACATTATGTAATGAGAGCAGTAAAGAGTCCCATGAGTCACAGCCAGAGCCTCCTCCCTCCATTCAACACGTGACCTTGGCCACCAGCCTGTTGTCTCTGATGCCCGTCAATGGTACAGATTTCTGTTTCTGAGGAGTCTATTTTTCACTGTACGATGACTTCAGAAAGGTCTCTGCCCAGGGTGACTAGTGCTAGACAGTCAGGCACCAGTTGCTCCCAGCTTGCAGTCAGCAAGATGAGTTCTGTGCTCCCCTGAAGCAAGAGGGCTAGTACTTTGCTTTCAGCAGTGAGTAGGTAGCTTCCCTTGGATCTCCATCTATGGAGCTGGTTATTCTTCTGAGTGATCTGAAAAAACTCTACTTACACAGTCCTTCAGGTTAGGCTGTTGTGATCCTATGTCAGGCTGGGGAACGCTGATTGGGTATTATATCTGTTGCTCATGTCCTTTGATATTTTACGTCGATTCTACTTATCATTGACAGCATGTAGTAATTATACTCTATAAAGTCACTGTAAACACTGAATTAGCAAAACCTGAACTATTGCTCCTAGGGGAAATACAGGGTTAGGTTCCTGCGAGCCTCTGGTCACAATATTTTTGTCAATTGATCAATAAATAATCTTGTTTCAAGTGCATTTTTTGTTAAAGACAACTTATTTAATATATGCAATTGGTTCATTAACGTTGAACTCGTGGTCAATAGCACTACAATTGATGCCTAAACAAGGCTTATCTAACACATGCATTTTCTTCATAGGGCACATCACAGCCTTCCTGCACTTAGGAATACCAGCCAGTTCTGCAGCCCTATCCTTGGGGCCATTTTAAACAAATAAATCACCAACAAAAAGTACAAAAGTGCAAAAAATGTGGCACTAAATAGAGCATGTGGAACTTATTTTCAATATGAGAGCTGAAACAAGAACGTGTAGGATTGCCTTGTCTGACCTTGACTGGGAATGCCTGTGTCAGGAGACTCAAATTTTCACTGCTCATGTCCATGAATGACTGGGAAGTGCCTCAAGTTTTTATTCTGAGGTTACAAATACACTTTAGCTAACAGGTGAGTTTGCAAATATGTAATCCATGGATAATGAGGACCAATTGTATTTTTCTTTCATGAATCTCAATTGCTATGTAAAATAAATAACATATAGACTGATCTGACACCTTTTGTACTTTGAATCCCACGGGTATAAAGTACATGTTTAGACTTAGGATAATGAAGCAGGATTTTCTGTCTATCACAGTAAGTATCTGTGGTGGTTGTAGCATTTCTGGTGGCAGATCAGCGTCTGGTGGCATTGAGTCATTTGACAGGCTTTTCCCTCTGAGGCACCTCTTAGAACAGTCCTTCTTCCTGGATGATGAATTAGACCCCTTTGGGAGCTAATTTGAGCTTTTTGCCTGCCCTCCTGATGGCATTATTGTTCTTGGGCTTCATTGCTTCTGCATGGACCTGGAGGAGAACAGTGACTCTGGAGGTTTTGTAATAAATATCTTCTTCGGTAACAAGCTGGGTGAGGAAACTGGGGTTCCTCTCATTATATAATTTAGCAGTGCATCTCAGTTTTTCTTTTAAAATTTTGTTTTGGGAGAGTGTGGCTAGAATCTCAAAGAAAGTTTTGTTTGGTCTGGGTTAAAGAATGCAGCCGTATTTGCGGGGGTTCACCTTGACTTTCTTTTCAACATGACCTTAATAATTCTTTCCAAAACAGAATGCCACCCTTTTTGCCCTGGTGGGAGCAATTAGAGGCAGGGCTGGAATAATCTGAGATGGGATGCATGTTGCCTGGGAGACTGTGTATTATCAGGTGTCAGGGAACGCTGACTGTGACTGGATAGCAGTTCCTCTTCAAGCTGCTGACTTCTGTTGACAGGGCTAGGGCAGCTTTGGAATTCCAGCGCAGCTTCGGCTCCGGGAAGCAAACCACTGCTTCACAGCCACGTGTCTGTCAAAGCAAATTGGAATTGAGGAGAAGGGAGCTCCCTCTGGCCATTTGAGCCAGAATGAAGATGTCTTTTGAGCAGTGACAGCTTCCGGAGTGAATGTTCTTGGGGAACAAAGCCATGTCATTGTAATTTCTCTGCCCTTCCTTTCTTTAATGGTCTGTCCTCAGCATTAGGAGACACGGCAGGGCCAATTCTGAGCTGCAGGGGTGACAAATGGAAGAAATCTGGTGGAAAAGGTGAAGGAAGTGGGTGAAAGGAAGAGTCTGTTTCTACTGATACAGTTTTTTATGTAACATCAGGTGGATGAAGTGTAGGGCTAATGCCTTTCAATTTTTCAGATTTCCTTCATCATTATTTTTTCCTCCTCTTCTACCAGGTGGCTCAAGTAGAACTGCAGTCCTTACTTGCTGTTTCCTCCATGCTGGTAGGTTGCCTTGTCTGCTAAGGAGAGTTACTGTCTGCCATCCTCAGCCATGCAGGAAAGAAGACGAGGAAGGTGACATGGCCCCAAGTTCACAGCAGAGGGAATCAAGAAACCTGGGCCATTTCTTACCCTCCTTGTTTCCATTTCAGGGAGGTTATGATCAATTTGCATCTTCTTAAATACTGGTGAAAGAACTCTGTGTACTCCAGAATACAAAAATAGGAGAAATCTAACTTGAAGGGATTGGGAGTAGTTGATCAAGGAATAGCAATAGACACCATATTATTGCATCAAATTATGGTTTGGTGGCTTACCTTCGACGTCTTTGAGATAAGCAGCTGTCACCAACATTTCACCCCACTTTTCTGACTATAGCTCTTTTACAATAGTTAGGAAAGGGGCATGACTTATGAGATTGTCAGTGAATAATGGATAGCTATGCCCCTTCTTCCAGCGCACCCTGAAGAAGAGAAGCAGTAAAGGGCACACAGGGCAAGGCAGTTTGTTCCCAGTCTAATGATGGGTCTTGTCATCTCCCCAACAATGCTGCCAGCTTCCCATTTGAATGAGGAGTCTTGTTTATTGTTTAATTTCCCCAGCGTTTACAGTGGCTACTGTAATGATAGGCTGGTTCATGATTAGATGGTTTCTCTGACGGGGCGTGTGAGGAGACAGAGACAGATTTTATATTAGCACGCAGCAGAGTGGCTAGATGTCTGCTGATCTGAGAGAGGATATGGATGAGAAGCATAACTGACAACAGCCTCTTAGTTGAACCCTTGAGTCTGTATATTAGAAAAAAAAATCACAAACAAGGACAGGTCTTTGAACTGCTGTAGTCTGACTTTATTTCTGCGTCATTGTTTTGTCCCCTTCAGAATTATACAAGTCTTTCTTTTTAAAGCTCTGTATTCAATTATTAGGCTGATTTCTCTTATGGAGTACTTTCCCATCCACAGACCTAAAAAGCAGTTGATGAGAATTTTAAGTGTGAACTAACCAAATACAACATGTAATAAAGTCGAGATTAAAACACACATTTTGAAGTCAAGCACAGAATGCTGCTAAGGACATATTGATTTTCTGATGCTGAATTAACTAAAACTATTTTCAGTTTTTTTTTTTTTTTGATGTGGTAGATCACATTATAATTTCATTTTTATTTTAGCCAGAGCACATATGTGTTTTCTAAAGCCTTCTGTAAAATAGAAAACTGGGCAGTGAGAAGAAAGCTCCTTCAAACTTTTCTCTGTGGCTGACTGGGGAAAGGGGACAGCTGGGTGAGTGGTGAGGGGTGTGGGGTGTGACAGGCAGCAGCGAGGGGTCAGATGCTTTCAGGTCATTGGGCGGGTGAAGGAGCCTGAAGCCTATGCCTATAGAAGGAGAATGGGAGTCCAGATAGCAAAAGTGAGGACTGTTTTAATCAATGACTGTAGAATCGCTATATACAGGAACACTCCTGTTGAACCAAGTATCATTAATTTCAGACACTGGAACAATTTATACTTAGCAACTGGCCTGATATCCATGAAAATGAGCTTACTAAGGGGATTATCAGTATAAGCATGACATTTACAAAGATATTGTTTATATTTCTAAGGGGAAACTATTTTCCTTCTTGGTCCCTGTTGGCCACCGTATTGGCCTCGTCGTGCCTGCTTGACTGTGTTCATGAGCAGCCCTCCTCCTCTGGAGATGTCTCTGAGACTGAGAGTGGTTTTCAAGGGCAGTCGAGACAGCTGCCCCAGGGGGGTCTGTAGAAGGATCTTGGTATAGGGGACTCAGCTTAATGGACAGGAAGGGGAGACATCGGTATGTTTGCACAGGGGAGTCTGTGCAAAGTTGAGTCCTTTTATGAGCGTGAATAGGATGGACAGCCATTGTTATGTAAAACAGGGAGCTCTAATCTCCTATGAATAGCATGGAAGGTTCTTCTGAGCCTAGAAAACCTCCTAAGGAGGATTGAAAAGAGAATTTTATTTTGAGGAAAGATGGGATCAAGGTAGGCTTAGAGCCTCTGGACGTGGAAGCTGCAGTTTAATCACTTGTAAGAAAGGGACTCCTGCACGCTGCTATCTGCCAAATGTTACCCAAGCACCTTCTCTGTGTGTGGTATCTTCTAGATCTGGGTGAGGCTCAGGTCATCTCCAGGTACCACCCGGATTAATTTTCCCTGCATTTTTGGGTGATTTTGATTGATGTTAGAGCTAACTTTAGGGATATGCCCCTGTTAATATTTACACACATTTGGAGATAAAAGTGAGAAATGTTCATCAAACTGTTGTTCTTTTTTTTCTTTTTTCTTTCTTCAACTTTTATTTTAAGTTCCAGGGTGCATGTGCAGGATGCGTAGGTTTATTGAAGAGGTAAACATGTGTCATGGTGGTTTGTTGCACAGGTCAACCCATCGCCTAGATATTAAGCCCAGCGTCCATTAGCTATTCTTCCTGATGCTCTCCCTCCCCCATACTCCCAACAGGTCCCAATGTGTGTTGTTCCCCCCCATATATCCATGCATTCTCATTGTTCACCTACCACTTGTAAGTGAGAACATGTGGTGTTTGGTTTTCTGTTTCTGCATTAGTTTGCTGAGGGTAATGGCTTCCAACCTCATCCATGTCCCTGCAGAGTTCATGATCTTGTCCCCATTAACGGCTACATAGTATTCCATGATGTACGTGTACCCCATTTTCTTTATCCAGGCTATCACTGATGGGCATTTAGATTGATTCCATGTCTTTGCTATTGTGAGTAGTACTGCAATGAACATACGGGTACATGTATCTTTATAACAGAATGATTTATATTCCTTTGGGTACATGCTCAGTAATGAAATTGCTGGGTCAAATGGTATTTCTGCCTCTAGGTCTTTGAGGAATCACCACACTGTCTTCCAAATGGTTGAATTAATTTCCATTCCCACCAACTAAACAGTTATTCTTGAATATGCTCATTTACTTGGGCATGGCCTTGGGAATGCAAAGTCAGCTGACTAAGACAGAAGCCCGCCCTTGACCAGGAGACAGAGAAGTAAACAATGGAGGGTGATGGGAGAAACAGAAAGGCCAGCATCAAGTGTCACCGTCACAGAGGAGAGGCAACTACATCACACTGGGATGTCAGGGCCACCTGGATTTCAGAGAGCCAGCAGGCAAGGCTGTTAGGATGAATGGCTTCAGTGATGAAGTCAAGCCAATAAGAGAAAATCTAAAGAACAAGAATTACAGAGATTTGGATTTAGTTTCATAAATAAACTTCACGGGTACCACCAGGAGAGGTGTTACTATCTCAATGGCTTAGCAAATCAAAACCAAAAAGCTGAGTAACACCAGCCGTCAGTTTAATACTGTTCATGCCACAGAGGGAGGGGAGGAGTTGTCTTGACAGATAATGAATGGGAAACATAAACCCAATTCCATTGTTGGGATAGGCAGAAAGGGCGGGGCTAACTCCCTGCTAGGGGTTTACCATGTGTCAGGCATAGCCCTAAGCACTGTCTGTGTAAAATAATGAAACACAGTTTTGTCAAACATGGTTTGCATTTCAGATTGGTCTTGTTTCCTTCCCATTGAGTTTCACAGAGTGGACTTCCATTGAATGTTGGCAGTTGGGATGGACTCTGGCTCCTTTAATAATTGGTGAAGTTAGAACTTTCCTGAGATTATTCATGGTTTCTCTTCCAACTCTATATGTTAGGTCCGCAGGATAGCTCAGCAAGGTTGGGGAGAGTGTTCAAAGTAAAGAGGACACTGTTAAATCAAGTTCCTGGGTTGAATTTTTAAGGGTATGTGTTGGAAAACAAAGGGAAGAAGCATCTTGGCCCCTCCAAAAGTGCATCCACTTCCCCAGCAGGTTGACTTCAGGACATGCTGACCTTTTGGTTCTGTTTGGGTGTCCGACTGGATCAGGTTTTCTCCTAGATGAAGGCTGCAGAGTGGGCAGAGAGGCACCATGACTAATCAAAGGCAGCTGGCATGGGTGCTTTTGCATATTAGTGAAACTGTTCCATGTCTTCATTTGGGAGGAAGTTTCAGGACAGTTTGTGCTAAAATGGATGACATGACTCATTGCCAAATGTGAAAAAAATAAGTCATTACATTCCCCCACATGTGTAAACTCTCTAAACACAGCAGTGTTTATAGGAAGGTAAGACACCATCTGTTTTGTTGTGTTGTAGCTTATTTCTCCTTTTTAATCACTAATTTATATTGAGAGGATGACAAATAGAACAGAATTAGATTTTTGGTTATGCAACACACTCAGGGATTCGTATAGTGTTAAGTTCTCTATAAAACATGAAACGAATGTTTAGGTGGAATGATTCACATTCCTGAGCAACTTGCCTGCATGCCGTAATGCGAAAGTGGGATGCTTTTTTCTTCTTTAGGCCTTGGTGCCCATCTTGGACGATGAAAGACCCAACAGGTCATTGGGACTGATTCAGAAGGATTTAAAAGTCTTCTTTTTCATGTATTCAAAGAAGCAAACATTCTAAAACGACTCCAGAGCATTTGCTAGATTTAAGCCAGAATAGAACACCAGAGTTTGTCTTACAAGGCAAAACACAATTGGCTTGGCCAAGATCATTGTATATACCATGTAAAACAGTGACACTAGGGCTTAAGTATCTAAAATAAGTGAAGTCACGGAGAGCCCAATATGCACATTGGATTGGCTTGCACGAGTTTATACTAATCTCCTTTCCATTACAGAGTCGAAGGAGCACATCCTTTCATTTCTCTTTTCTGAGTTTGTAGTTGGAAACTTCTGAAAATCTACTGCCTGTTCTGTTTTTAGGAAAATATATTTCTGAATGATTTTATTGCCATTTCACTAATAATTCATTGTGAATTTCAGTTAGCCAACTTTTATGGGATAAATGAGCTCCTCTCTGTTTTCATATTTCTCAACAGACCTGTCTGCCTCAGCTCAGCTTTTTCTCTGAGAAAGGTTTGGTGTCAGATGTGGTTTAATCTGTGGCAGGCATTTTGCTCTTCTATGTAATGACCCAAGGGTTGATATAAGAACCCAGCCCATTTTTTTTTTTAATGTTTTAACAGAGATAGTTAAGTAACAAGAGAAGTTAAATAATTTTTTAAAGAGTTAAATCTTAATATTAGAATTAAATCTTAACTTTAGGACTAGAGTTAAATCTTGAGTCTCCTCTGTGTGGGCAAACTGCTGCTTACAGAGTCAGTCTTGTTGGATGTGTAGTTCTGAATAAGTAGGAATTGAGAGACCACATTTTTCAAAGGGTCTCAGACACCGTTTTTTCCTGGGCTCTGAGATTTTCCTCTACAAAGGATTGATCAATTTAGCTGTCAGAGTGGAAGCCCAGAGGCCGGTTGTCCATGCAAATTAACCACTTGTGCAAGCGCTTCAAAATTGCCTGCATGAAAAGTGAGCCTGCCCTTTGAAAATCTGGCACATGGTGGCTGAAATAAGAAAGTATTCACTATTCTGAGGCCCTGGTGTCCTTAGAGAGCCCATAACAGAAATTGCTCATTTTGAGCAGTTGCTTAGTTTTTGGCAACCTGTTTGCTTTAATAAAGAAGTCATTTTTGACCCTGTCTTTCTTTTCCTCAGCCCCCATGCCTCTTTGCAGCTCAGAACACATCATTGTCTCGTGTGGGAGTAATGAAATAGGAAGTGTTTACTCCAGCTTTATTTCCGTTACTGAGGCAATACTGAGGACCAGCTATTTCTACTAGCTTTAAATATTCACCAAAGGATAATCTGCATGAAGACAGAATGGAAAACAATTGGATTTCTTCCTCCCAAACTGTTGTTAGGATTAGTCAATGCTTTGAGGAACAAAATCCCCTGTTACTTTGTTTATTCTTCTTTAGGTCTGAGTTATGTTTAATATTTCTCGATCATTCCATTCACACTGACTACTGTCTGATGGAGAGAGGGGTCTCAAGCTGGATCTGGGCATGAAGGCTCCAAGTGGGAAGAGTGTATCTCTTTCATGCCATCTTACTCTTTGGATACAACTTGTAGAAGTGCCTGCTCTTCTGTACAGGAAAGTCGCACTTGCCCCTGCCAGTCATTGAGGCAGATGTTTGCATGATTAAATGACCTAGGTGTGAGGTCATCTGTCATCACGTGAGGACTTACTGTCCATGAGGCCTTGACTTTTGGGACTGGTCGCCAGGTGTTCTTACTTTGGCCCTGTGGGAGCCAGAGACTCAGTGAAGGGCAATCTCAACATCTGACACTTTCTTTTTTTTTTTTTTTTAATGGCATGAGAAATATTTACTGAAGGGATTCTTTATTAAATGTTCTTGATAAATATGTGGAATTATTTCTAGATCAAATATCAGCTGGTTGCTAATGAGATTGTTTGTGATTTGGGGAAAAGCGATTCCAAAGGCTGAATTCCTTGAGGGCAGAGACCTCCCATGTCATTGTGGTCTTACGCATGTCATTCAGCATAACACCCAGTGTGCTAAACTGGGATACGGGAAAAAGTCTCTGATTGGACGTACAAGCTGATGTGGAAAGTAAGGCCATTTATTTGCTTATTGGAATGCAATATTGTTGCATTTTATATCTATAATGATCTGATTATAAATATGTGTGTGTGCTCTCTCTGTACATTTGTCCCACAGTTTGTGTAAGGTCTCTAACTTTCTAAAGCCACGGGTGTTTGCATCAGTGCTGTCCCTGCTAGAGACACGACTTCATTCAGAACCTGTTTGTCTGTGCAGAGCTTGGCTGGGGTCATGCACAGATTCTGTATTTAGGCCGGTGCAGGCAAACCAAGCGGCAAAGGAACATCATTAAGAAAGAAAAATCTTTAAGAGCTGGGCCTACTATATCCTATCTCTTTCTAACTCTGCTGTCAGCACTTAGACATCAAAATGTCAAATACTGTTCAAAATTTAGGTGGTGCAACTACTGGGTATCTACCCAAAGGAAAATAAGTCACCATATGAAAAAGATACTTGCACATGCATGTTTATAGGAGCATAATTCACAATTGCAAAAATGTGGAACCAGTCCAAGTGCTCACCAATGAACAAGTGGATAAAGAAACTGTGGTATATCTATACAATGGAATACTACTCAGCCATAAACAGGAATGAATTCATGGCATTCACAGTGACCTGGATGAGATTAGAGAATATTATTCTAAGTGAAGTAATGCAGGAATGGAAAACCAAACATCATATGTTCTTATTTATAAGTGGGAGCTAAGTTATGAGGATGCAAAGGCGTAAGAATTACACAATGGCCTTTGGGGACTCGGGGGAAAGGGTGGGAGGTGGTGAGGGATAAAATACTACAAATAGGGTACAGTGTATACTGCTCGGGTGATGGGTGCACCAAAATCTCACAAATCACCACAAAAGAACTTACTCATATAACCAAACACCACCTGTTTCCCAATAACCTATGGAAATTAAATAAAAAATTAAAGAAAAAACACTAAAAAAAATTTAAGTGGTGATATTGAACAAATCCAGAGATCTATCTTTAAAAATTACCCCATTTTTCATTTGAGTCCTGACCCTGTCTTGAATGTAAAGTGGCCAGCAATCTTATATTTGGGAGTCTCAATGGACTTGTTCCACAGACCAGCTTCTGACCCCAACCAGTGCTGGCCTGTAGAGGAGAGAAGGGAGGGGTACGCGGCTGCTCCCTGGACCGTGGTAAGAGTGGCTGGGGCTGGCTGCTGCCTTCATCGTACAATTTCTTCATCACCTCAAGCTTTTGTGCATTTTGCTTTTCCTTTTCAAATTGTTTCCTTGAATGCTGGAATATTTGCTCAGGAATGTGGTGGCAGGTGACAGCAGACGTTCTGCCAGTGGAAGGGAATGGCCAGGAACTGTCCTGCCTCCCTCGTACCTGAAGCTGACATTGCTGTTATTTGTATCCTTCAAAGACATCTAATGCAGGCATGAGAACCATAGCTAATAAAATTATATGGTATTTAGAACTTTTGTGAAATAAGTAGATTTTAGCTGCTCTTACCTCAAAAAATATGACTATGTGAGATGATAAATATGTTAATTTGCTTCACTATGGTAACCATTTTACTATCTATATGTCACCATTACATCATATTGTAAACCTCAATTTTCCATAAAATTTATTTTAACAAAAGTTGAAGGAAACAATAAAGATCCATTTTATAATGATAGATTATATCATATTTTTCGGTAGGCTGCACTATTTCAGGACATCCTGTTACCCCTGTACCTGCTTGTAGTGTATTTTTCTTCCCCCTCTTCCTTTTGTCTTGCTCTTCCTTCCCCCTCCCCTCTCTCTGCTTTCTTCCCTACCACTTTTGCCTCAAAGGCTTGTTCTCTGTTCCTGTCACACACTCTTTGTTTTCTTGAGTGCCTGGGGTTTCCAAGGATCCCCAACACAGAGATTGCCATTCTTTCAAGGGACATTGTTATCCTAAATGTCCAGTGTTGATTTATCTAAGCGCATTTGTGTGGAGACCACCTATGTGGAACAAGTGACAGAGGCTGTCAGAGGTGACCTCATGGAAGCCTGGACAGCCGGGCTAGGGACAGTGACAGAAAGGGTTGCAGTGCTTACAGCCAGAGTGAATGGCATTTCATTATCCCACAGCCCACCTCTGAGTGCTGGGTCCTCCGCATAGTTCCTTTCAGTCAAACCAGTGGCACTGGATGAAGGCATTTCCAAAAATAATGCCCTTTACTCATTTTGTATTTTAATTCCTACTGAGAAAATTCTGATTTTCGTCATTTAGGTTATTGCCCTAAATTCAAGAACATTCATTCCTCAGTAAGTACATGCTGAGTTTTTAGACTGATGTTTCTATATAAGTGATTCCTTGCAAAAATGGACTGTGATGTTTTGTCTTTTTATTTAGCATATTTTAAAATCTATTTTAGAAGGCTAATATATTTCTGGGAATGTGGAATATATTTTCTTCGTGAATAATTCCAATGTGATATGCCATTTGTTGCTCCTGGGTTTTAAATGTTGACGTTTAGGGCCCAAGCTGCACACTTAGTCACGTGGGGTCCCCTGACCGTGTTTGCCATGTGGCTTATGGCCATCCTCAGGATCAATGACTTGCTTGAAGAACTCTAAGAATGTATAAAACCTGTTGTATTAGTGATTATGGTTGATCTCAGTCAAAGGGTACAGCAGTACCCTTTACACTCCAGCTGTGGAAAAGGTGCACAGCTGGAGTCCGGGAGAGGCTGGCCAGGAGCTTCTGATGGTCTCTTTCTGGTGGAGACACATGGACAGTGCTTCTTCCCCTACAAGGATATATGGCAACATGCATGGGGTATTGCCAACCAGGTGACTTCACCTGAGCCTTGGTGTCCTGAGTTTTTATTGAGAATTGACCACATAGACACGGCTAGACTAATCCAGGGAGGCCCAAGCCCTCAGCCATTAACCACATAGTTAGCCTAGACTATCTGTGTGGCCTAAAGCTCCCCTAAAACAAAGTCTCTCATCAGGCAGGACATTCTAAGGTCTTAGAGGTGATTTCCCAGGAACTTGGCAAGGGCAAGGTGCATCCTTTACTGTAATTCTCCTCATACTTGGAGTTCTCTGGTGGCAGCTTTTTGCCCCAGTTTCTCCCCTTCTTGTATTGTGCATCCTCTGCAGAGCTGCCATATTCACCCTCCCAAAGTTTGCTCACCCTGACATTCCACTGAACCTTCAGTGACTCTGCCTTCCTTTGGATGAAGTCTCATCTCTTTCTCATGTTAACATTCCCTACGATCTGTGTGTCATATACTTTTCCCATCTCTTAGCTGTCTGGAGTGGCTGTTTTGAGCCATCCATCCATGCCCTTGCATGTGAGTGACCTTGCAGGTAGTCATCGTGGCACATGCTCCTGCTAGCCGATGCTGGCTGCCTCCACACACTCCTGAGGCCACCCTCCCTGCTCCTTGGCCTCTCACCTGGATTCCACCCTCCTGTTTACTTCCTTGTCTTCCTCCAGAGACTTGAGCATGAGGCCAGCTTTCTGTCTGTGATTCTCCTGGCTTTGCAGTCCAGATTTTTACCTTTGTGGGATCACTTTTTTTCACCTATCTCATTCAGTTTGCACTCCTACAAACTCTTATTGTGGTGGACGCCGTGGTGGGGTTTCCACTCAACTCCAGGGTACCAGGAACTCATGCTTTAACTCACCATGGTGCTGGCCTAAATGGCTCTTCTCTTATACCTGATGACTTTCAGCTGTCCCTCCCTCATCCACTGTTTGTTTCACCTGCAATGCACCCACTAAAACATACTTCAGCATCTCTTTTAATAGACTCCTTATCTCCTACTCATCCCTCGGAGCCCACATCACATTTCCCATTTTCAGAAATCTTTTCCTTGACTCTTCTGCCTGTAAGTAACTTTTCTTTCCTCCAATTTATAGTATTTACTGAACTACATAGCAGAAAAATCATATAGAGAGCCCCTGAGAGTGTAATAGTTTCTTGCTTTGTCTTCTAAACACCCACCAAGGGTGGCCATGGGGCTGCGCTGTGCATGGTGATTAACTGAGGGACTGATGTTGAGAAGCCTGTCAATTAAACACCATGGCCACTGGTGGAATTCTTGCCTTTGGGAAATGCTGGCCTAGCAGTTCTTAGGTTTCTTGAACCTGTATCTTTTAGGGTTTCTTTTCATCACTCCACTAAACTTTCTGATGCCAGGCGGTCTTTTCTATTTTTATTTCCAGTGTAATCTTACTGTTGTACAGTTTCTAAATTCAGCTCGTAAGACTGGCCTGGCATGTACATTTCTGTCATGTATCTTCAGGATAAAGGCTACCACTCAGCTCACCTTTCGTGTCCAAAATAATGTTTAAGTCTACATCTTACCTCATTCTGAGTAAGCTGGGCAGGGAAGAGGTGGCATATTTTCGCAGAAAGTCATGTGCTGATGAGCACTTAGTGAGTTATAATTGATATGGAATCTTCTTCATGTCGTTCCATTTAGAGACAATTTGAAGAGCGTAGGTGGCCACAGGGCAAAACTTCTGGGAAAGAGTTACTGTTTGTAAATCAAAAGTGTTGTCATGATAATTCTGCACATGTATGTTCATGGTGGCATTTTTAATAAGCAGAACTCTGAAAATTATGACTCAGGATTTCAGAGGTTGTTCGTACCAAGGTTAGTGCTAAGCTAAAAGAGAAAAGAATAAGGGTAATATGGAATTGAGTCAAATAGAGAAATTTCTACATTTACAAAAAATAAGCAGTTTCTTATTAAATGGGTAGTTAAGTGTCGCTTAAAAATTTTCCAACTTCCGGTGTAGTTGGAAAATTTTTAAGCGACACTTACACTGTTGGTGGGATTGTAAACTAGTTCAACCATTATGGAAAACAGTATGGCGATTCCTCAAGGATCTAGAACTAGATGTACCATATGACCCAGCCATCCCATTACTGGGTATATACCCAAAGGATTATAAATCATGCTGCTATAAAGACACATGCACACGTATGTTTATTGCGGCACTATTCACAATAGCAAAGACTTGGAATCAACCCAAATGTCTATCAGTGACAGACTGGATTAAGAAAATGTGGCACATATACACGATGGAATACGATGCAGCCATAAAAAAGGATGAGTTTGTGTCCTTTGTAGGGACATGGATGCAGCTGGAAACCATCATTCTTAGCAAACTATCACAAGAACAGAAAACCAAACACCGCATGTTCTCACTCATAGGTGGGAACTGAACAATGAGATCACTTGGACTCGGGAAGGGGAACATCACACACTGGGGCCTATCATGGGGAGGGGGGAGTGGGGAGGGATTGCATTGGGAGTTATACCTGATGTAAATGACGAGTTGATGGGTGCAGCACAGCAACGTGGCACAAGTATACATATGTAACAAACCTGTACGTTATGCACATGTACCCTAGAACTTAAAGTATTTAAAAAAAAAAAAATTTCCAACTTCCAGTCTGGGGTGAGCCTCTGGGGCTATGTAATTCCTTTGCCTTTTGGCTTTCTTCTCAGTTTTCTAGAAAATATGTCAGTGATTTATGATTAATGCACTGGCTAATTTACGACCTTGCTGGGAGAGGACAGGGGGTGTCTGCTTCTGGACCTGCAAGAATGGTTGTCTGTTCCTCTAGCTTGGCTCCAACTCAAGGTCTCTGCATTGTTACTGTTGTTTCAGCTCCTGAGTGCACGCTCCCACGCACACGTGGGTGTCCTGGTGAGCACCCTCTCTTCCCCAGGCAAGGGCTGACCTGCAGGAGTAGAAAGTCCCAATACTGTTCACTTGGCTGACAAGCACTAGGCTGGTAAAATATCTTTTTCACCATTTATGTAAACACAGGCATAGTAACAACCCTTTTGGGTGGACACCGTTGAATCCTGCTGCTGGGACCGATTTCCTGTTTAGACATCATATTCTATAGGAAGCTGTGTTTTCCCCCAAGCCAAGAGAGCTCTGTCCTGTGGGTATTGCTTTTCCACAAGGAAGAGGCTGGGTTTTGGAGTCTGTTGGTTGGACCAGGACTGTCTGGCAGTCCAGGCTGTGGGCTGTCCGTGCTGAATTCAGCAGGGATGTCTTCTTCCTGCAGTATTTGCTTTCTGGTTGTGTTACTGATTGTGAATTCTTACAATGTTCTTTTTGGCCCCAGTCTCTGTCATTTAAGAGACTGACCCATATTCTGCAGGTGTGGTTTTGCTGTCCAGCTGAGGGGTCACATCAGCTCATTTGTGACCTCACTGAGGGAGGCAGGAGACCTATTAGCCCTGTTTTTAATGTAGTTCTGAGACGTGGGAACTTACAGAAATTGCCAGCTATTCATGGCAGTAAGCAGAGAATCTGTCAAACTTTATTACTTAAATTTCAACTCAGATCTAAACAGCTATAAGGATGTTTTAGTAATAATTGTCGTAAAACAGATTTTAGGACTGGAGAGAGGAAGCTTGTGTATTCAAACATGCCATTTAATAAAGAAGTTTCAACTAACATATTTTGTTGCCACACCCAAAGGTGATATTAGTGATGTCGTGAAAAAGCAATTGGCCGCTCTTAGGAATATTTCTGAGACTGAGTGTTCTTCCCTGGCTCCTCTTTTGGCTTCAAGGATTTGCATCTGCACTTTGTCCTGTCCCAAGGATGATGTCACCGACTTTCGAAGACTCTGCTGGGACTGGAGGGTTGGCTGTGCTGCACGATGTGAGGGTGCCTGGGCTGCTGGGGTGTCTCAGGCAGGCATGTCCCAGTGTGTTGCCCTGGGTCACCCCCTTGCTTCCCATGAACATACCAAAGGCCCGTCCTGGAGGAAGGGAGCCTCATGGAGAGGTAGTGCCACCTTGTCCTGTTCCCTGGCCTCTGAACCCTAGGGCTTCTGAAATGGCAATTCAGCAGGTATACAATTTTATAAATTTCCAGCTGCTGTTGTTCAGTTCATTTTCTGCAGGCAGATGGCCTTGGATCGTGACTGAAGCTGACCGCGTGGGAATCACTGCCTAGAGGGACAGCCAGAATGTTCTGGGAAGTTCTTTCTCCAATTTTCCCTTCATCAGGGTGGGGAGGAAGAATGTCAGGGTGTTTCACATCTATAGCAGTCAGAAGCTGCCACCTGGGAAGAGAAGAGAGAAACCAGATGAATGAGGAGAACAGAAAAAAGCATGAGCCCTGAAATGCAGTGTTTGAAGTCAGGCGTCCTTCACTGGTGATGAACACATTTCTCATATGGATCATAGATGGAAAGTCACCTGTATTTTCAGCTTCTGGCATTCATGTTTCTAGGGAGGCTTGTGTTTTGTGGTCATCTTTCCATCCAATGACAATATCGAGTTTTCAGAATTTTTGTATATTAAATTGAATGAGGAGATTGGACAGGTTTACTTGGTTTTGGCAAAGTGGCTTGTTATTCATGGTGTATCATTCTTTTTCTATAAAGCCTCATAACTGTGTACCTAATAAATTAATATGTAAATAAAAATATAAACTCACATTTCTAGCAGAGTTTGTGCTTCTGCCTTTATCTCCTGTTTTTGAAATGCATTGTATAAGGTACCATGTGTTCCAAAAAATGGAATGAGTCATCATGAAATGGATAAATTCATATAATGAATCTTAATTTAATTTTCAGACTGCTTGAGATAATTTCAATGGGTTTGAAATAATGGTTCTTTTGGATGTTTCATGAGAGTTATTTCATCTGTTAACAGCATTTAAACGTTCATTTCTCCTTTTCTGAAGACAAAGAATCTGTTAGTGCACACGATCCTGAACTAGGGTAGCATGATTGTGATGCCAAGCTGTCCTGCGTCACTGCTCTAATCCTACGTGGCTAAAGCAGCTTGTGCTGATTGTTCAGGCTTTAATGGAACTTCATAGAATTCATCACCAATGACCACGTCCTCTTTTAAAATGGTTGACTGGATCTCTCTGTTTTCTTTTTTGAAGGGTTGGTGTGTGAGACTTGGGCCAGAGTGCCCACATGGCTGTGGAGTCAGTGTGATTCATGACTGAGGAAACGCGGCCTCCATCCTCTCTCTCCTTGGTAAGTGAGACATCTAAATGAGAAGGGAAGAAACCAAAAATATTACAGACTGAAATATTTTTGCCAGCTTATGAGCTTTACTTCTGTTATTAAAAACGAAGGTGGGCCGGGTGTGGTGGCTCACGCCTGTAATCCCAGCATTTTGGGAGGCCAAGGAGGGTGGATCACCTGAGGTCAGGAGTTCCAGCCTGGCCAACATGGTGAAACTCCATCTCTACTAAAAATACAAAAATTAGCCTGGCGTGGTGGTACGTGCCTGTAATCCCAGCTCCTTGGGAGGCTGAGACACAAGAATCGCTTGAACCCAGGAGGCAGAGTTTGCAGTGAGCTGAGATAGACCACTGCACTCCAGCCTGAGTGACAGAGCAGGACTCCACCTCAAAAATAAATAAATAAATAAATAAAAAATAAAGAAAGAAAGAAATAAAAAAGAGTGAATGAGCAAGCTTTCAGATAGAGAAACCTTTCAAGTAAAACAATTTTGGTCGTGTGCCACCGCTACATCACTCAGGAACCTGAAGACATGAAAAGGCTTAGATGCTTCTTAGAGTCTTCTGTGCCCCAGTGTGACTGCCTACCGGGTTTCAGTTTTGTCTCTTGTGGTTACCTCTGTGCTCTGCCCCCCACTTATTTGCAGTGCATACCACTGTCATCTCACTTCCTGTTCTGGGACATTCTATGGTCCCCTGCACCTACTGGGTGAGCCCTAAACCTCTCATGATACTCTCAGGGATCCTCCTGGTCAGGCCTCCACACAATTTCCTCCTTCCTGGGGCCAGTGATCTGTTCCTACCACCAACTGTGCTTGTTTGGATCTTCCAAAGGCTGGCTCATAAATGCTGGCTTTACTGGAGCCTTTCCTAAGCACTTGAGACCTAGGTGTTGCCACTTTCTGGGAAGACTAGAAGAAAGGAAGGGGTGAAGGGGGATAGAGGGCTGGTGGTGTAGGGGAGGAACAAGTAAAGTGAGGGAAAGTGACGGTATCATTCCATTTACTAGTCACTGCAAAGACACTGCCTTTGTTTGTTGACTTATTTATTTTTCTCCCTAACTAAATGACCGTCTCATTGTGGACAGGCTTATATTTCTTCCCAATTCACAAAGTGCTTTGCTGATTTTAGATAACCAAGAGATTTTCTGAATAACTGGTGACCATTCCCACTCTCGGATTATGAGTTCCCAGTCCCTGTTTTCTTCTATGAGGAAGGAGGCTAGATGGGTCTCAGAGCCGGGCCCTCTGTATAGATGTGTAGATGTGCTCAGCTGAGATGAGAGGCTCTCCTGTGTCGTCCTTACGTTTTGCAGAAGAAACGGATGTCTGCATTTTGCATGTTTCTCCAGCCCACGTAGATTCAGGTTCACATAGTGTCTTAACTGGAAACTCCTGTTCCCTCCTCCGTGGAGAACCACAACACCTGAGAGCTGGAAGAATGGCCACATGGAGCCTGTGTTGGCTCGCTTTGGATGCTCAGTGGTCATCATGATATGTGATAGGTAGAGTTATTAGCTAATATAAGTCCTCACTGTGTGCCAGGCCCTGCGCTGAGATGTTTTCAATTCTCATCACAACCTTTCAGGATTCTGTTATTATGGTCACTGTTTTAAAGATAAGGAAATGGAGGCACCAAAAGCTTAAGTAATCTGCCTGAGATTTGCAGTGAGTCAGAGGCAGAGCTGGGATTTGATTCTATCTTCTTAACCTTTACACAAAACTGCCTCTTAGCACTAACAATGCCTCCCTGGAATAAGCACAGTCAGACATTATTTTTTATTCCTTACTGGAAATACTCAGACTCGTACAGGGAAGCTCAGAACAAATATTAAGAAATCAGGTTTTCAAACAGTAATCCAAATCAAGAATTGGCGAACGTTTTCTAAAAAGTGTGAGAAAACATTTTAGTGCTTACAGGCTGTACAGTCTTCGTTGCGTCACTCTGCCATTGTAGTATGAAAGCAGTCATAGATATGTAAGTGAATGGGCATGGCTGTGTTACAATAAAACTTTCTTACAAAGACAGGCGGCGGGCTGGATTTGGCCTCCAGGCTAAGCAGCTTTCTGAGCTATGATTAACATGATCCTTGCACTGCTGAAGACCTCATAGTATAGTGAATGAGAGTGTTTCGGGGGACAGTAGGTGCTAGTCCCACAATGCAATTTATCTTGGATACTTGGGTTTTAATTATGAACAAATTTTAATGAAGTGTATTGTAACTGCAAACCTTACCCCTTGGAATAAGGGCATTTGATGTTCCATTGCTTGACATAGTCTATATGCCTCAAATGTGTTAGTCTAAGTCCCACCTAAATTACAGCTTTGCTCAAATTAGGGCCTGATAAATATTATTTTCTTGATATTTTGTTAAGCTAGTATATATAACTCATTTATGAAATAAGTTTAGATGGTATTTCCTACTTTGGTTTTTACATAGTTTCTAAGAGTGACACTGTTAGTTTGCACCCTTATATATAAGGTGCCTTTTATATATATTATATACATATTGCTGCCTTTTATATATATTAGGGTAAACATGCAATTATCTTGGGCTGTCTGATAATTATGTTGAACAAGAATGTTCTGATCTCAAATATCCCTCTTCTATTATGAGCAAAGACAGAGTTTGAACAGGATTGACATAGTTAAACCATGAAATAACATGGCGATACCCTTTGCCACATAAATTGTGGTATGATTGTTTTAAATTTTACATTTTTATTACAAAAGGATATTTCTGACACTTAAAGGCATATTTGACTCTACTATACCATTTACAAAGATGGGCAAAGAAAATTGAAAGACCAATTAATTTGTGTTTCTTTAAGCAATTTAAGCAAGGAACTATTGTATTCATTCGTTCATTCATTCTTAGAAATCTATAATTGCAGCAAACTCAAGAGCCTGATAATGTAGTAGGAGTTTTGGAGACATGCCTTTGTCAGCGGGCCACTGGCCCTAGGTACTTATTCTATGTGCCATGGCAAAGTGTGCTTCACCTTAATGGCAATGATATAAAAAACAAAATTCCGATCCTAAAAGTAATGGAAAACTATCCTTGATTCCTTATTAACTGGAAAAGCAAATTGCAGAATAATATATTTGATATAATCCCCTCTTAAAAATAAACACACACGGCCGGGGGCGGTGGCTCAAGCCTGTAATCCCAGCACTTTGGGAGGCCGAGAGGGGCGGATCACAAGGTCAGGAGATCGAGACCATCCTGGCTAACACGGTGAAACCCCGTCTCTACTAAAAAATATGAAAAACTAGCCGGGCGAGGTGGCGGGCGCCTGTAGTCCCAGCTACTTGGGAGGCTGAGGCAGGAGAATGGCATAAACCCGGGAGGCGGAGCTTGCAGTGAGCTGAGATCTGGCCGTTGCACTCCAGCCTGGGCGACAGAGCGAGACTCTGTCTCAAAAAAAAAAAAAAAAATAAAATAAAATAAAATAAAAAAATAAAAAAGAAATACACACACACACACATAATCTCTATACACAAGTTCATGTGTGTTATCAAGTCTACTAGAATATATATTAATATATACCAAACTCTAAACAGAGATGATCTCTGGAGTACAGGTGTTTGTACTGTATCATCCATGTGATCAGTAAGATTTTCAGGAGTATTATTATTTTTACAATTAAACAAAATTTTAAAGGGCATTAATGTAGTGAATGCTCATTACTGAAAATATATAAAAGAAGGGGAATATTCAACTATAATGCCTCTATCGAAGACAATCACAGATGGCATTTAATGGAGCCTTTTATGGAATATTTTTGATAAGCAGTTTAAAGAGTTGAGATAATAGTAGGCATACAATTCTGCAGACTGCTTTTTCACTTATACATACTTTCTCATATTATTGCAAATTGAAGAAAAAACGCTTATTTTAATGTATACGTAATATTCTATCATGTAAAGGCACTGTAATGCCATTGCCTGCTCTCTTTTGTGGAACATATGTTGCTTCCAGTTCACAAAAGTCATAGACCGTGCTGAAATGCACAAGACAAGGGTGATGGGAGACTTCATACGCCTGAGTTCCAATCCTACTTTCTCACTTTGGGCCAGTCACTGTATTTGGTGCATGAAGTACATGCTTCAAAACCAATAGCAATTGTTATTGTAATACTTTCTTTTAATTGAGGGTTAATTCATTAGCTCAGAAGAGCTATAGTTGATTTACTACATAAAACCCAGGGAGTCTTAAAAATCTGCCAGTTTGGCTTTGTAAAAGTATTGTAGATATTTATACTTGATTTATATGCTGGAGAATTTATTTTGCTAAAACAAATTTGAGTATCATTACTCAAAAACTTTGAGTATTATTATTAATTATTTTGGTCAATTTGATAATATTCTTTCTTTATATGTTTTATTTTTTACTCATTGTGTTACTTTGCTAATTTTTTTTCAAGCGATAATTAGCCATTACTCTGAGAAGAGGCAAGAGAAAGAGAGAAAGGAGGAAGGAAGGAGAGGGGGAAGCGGGGGAGAGAGAGAGCGAGAGAGAGACAAACAAACGTGTGTGAGAATTATTTGTCCAGATTTTATAACTGTTTAGCTATAGAGACTCAGTGTTTTTCTTACAGATTTTAAGACTTAATTATTAAGTATATTAACTCATTATTGTCACTGTTTTTTCCCCTATTTCATTTGCTTGTTGCTTTTCCTTTTAAATTTAAATAAGTTTATTTTAGTGATGTCAGATTTTTTCTTGATAATGATTTTAATCAGTGCTTAGGAATTAAACAAAACATTTTCATCTATAAAATGATAATAGTAAAAAAAATTAACAAGATTCTTTACTTTCTTCTGATCTTATTAAAAATATTTAACTGTTTAATTCAGTACCAGTTTAAAATATAGTTTTTAAATATTTAAAATATAGTTTAAATTTAAAATATAGTTTTTCTTTTTAAAATCTTCTCAAAGTTTTATTCTGCCTTTCTTTGTCCTTACTGAAAAAAATCAATCCCCAATTTTAATTTATTGTGGATGTTCGGACAATAACAATATTTGTACAAGTGGGAGAAAATCCCAGCTACACGCTTCTCCTTTCTACAAATAGAGACCTAGTTTAGAACCAGACAACTTAAATTTTCTCATTCTTTTATTCATTCTTCTTTGTTAGGGAAAAGGTACCTTTCTATTTTAAGATTTTGTATAGCCTATGCCTACATTTTAACAACTATATTTCCTTTTTAAAAAATTTTTTATAGAACTTAACCCATTATATTAACCATGATTAAATCATGATCACAGTGCTTTGCTTCTTGGCTGATTCTTGTACGTAACTTAAGGTGTTTGCATTAAATGTTACATGGCAGGTGTCGAAGACCGAGTTCAGGCTGGTCAAATCACATATGTATGGGTGGATGTCCTCTTTTGTGCAGTCTCGAGCACTGACATAAAATATTAATTTGTTGTGATGTGCTGATGTGCACACAATAATGTTAAGGGCAGGAGTTCCAAAAGACTGAATCTAGATCTCGCTTTCTGAGATTCATAACCACCTGGCTGTGGACAGATCAGGCCAAGACTCAGCTCTCAGTCTACTTTTCTTGATTTTGTTGGATTTCTTGGCTATAAAATAAGGAAAGTGAGAAGACATAGGTTTGGGTGTGATAATAGGTAAGGAGGGGTTTAAACTAGACAAAGAGACTAAATATGAAAAAAAAAGTGCCTGCTGAGTTGCTGACAGTGTTTCTTTTGATGCCACTTTCCTGACAGGAATTTTATTTTGTGATATTTTCAGTGCATCTCTATGTATATTGTTGATACAAGGTACACACTTGCTTAAACATGCTGAGTGATTGTAATTTGGGAGAAAGGTTTAGCCTGTCGTTCTTAATAATGTCAGAAATACAGGGCTGTAGACAGTACTCCTGAGTCCCATCCAATTGTGTAGCCAGCCTGATGGAGAATCTCTGTGAGGCCATCCAGAAAGGCCTGTGCAGAGCTGATCTGTTTTGTCACAAGCATTTCACTCTGCTTACCAAAGTTCACTGACAAGAGAATTGTCAGCTTCCATTATCCCCATTAGAATGCATTGGAATTCCCCCATTATGGAACTTGGGAAATCTTGCCTCTCTCTCTGTTCTCTGCTATTTGAGATTTGGGCCTTTTCCCCTCTTGTGTTTAGGTGAATGTCTGCCAAGTGTGTTATCTTCCTGAAGGTCACCAGCTTTATGGCTACTATAAATATTTGTGAATCACAGCTGTGTGGTGATGTTCAGAATTCGTTTTCTTTCCTTAGTTTCGTCATGGAGTGAGGCTGGGAGGGATTGATGTGTGCTGTTTATTCTCAGACACCCATTAGAGGGGCAGATGTGTGTGAGGTTAATTGCTTGGAGTTGAAGATCTACATGTGCCCATAAGGATACTGCCCTCTCGATTACACTGTGTGTAAGATCTTTTTTTGGCAGAACTTTCCTAAGGGCATAAAAATGACCCCATGTTTGGATCTTTGGATTTCATGGGACTTGGGGGATTTTCCTGCCCTGTGGTTTCCGGATCAGAGTATTGGAGAGGCCCCTATAGCTGCAGGGCTGCAAACCGAATCAGTTCACGCTTTATGTAGCGGAGCTTTTCATGGGGGTTTTGTGTGTGTTTGTGTCTCTTTGAGCCTCCCAGGCCACAAAGGAATCAGAGTCATTTTACTTCATTTGTTTTTGTCTAAAGCCTGAGCCGTAACCACTATTGGTTAAACCAAAGCAGAAAAAGGAAAGGTTGGGAAGTTGGTTGGGAGATTCTGGGAAGTAAATACCATCGTATTTTCATATGACAGTATCTAAGAATAGTGCACTTACATTTCCAGTGCTGAGGAATTAGGTAGGTTGATCTAAGTCGTTTACTGTAGCTCAGATTTTTTTTTTTTTAGTACATATAAATTGGGGTACCCGTCTCACAGCTCAGGGGCCACATACTTTTTGAGAACTGTTCCTCTTTTCTCCATTGCAGGCCGCCTCCTTACTACAGTGATGCTTTAAAGGTGAAGTACCTACCCAAGTGGGCCAATCACAGTATCCCAGCTAATGGACACTGATTAATTCTGATAGAAACTCTTAGCCCTAGTTTGGCCAAACTATATCCCATTCCTTTGCTCCTACAGTACTTAAGCAGTTATTTCCTTTCTTTCCTACATAATCAGCTTTTATTTTTCCCTCTATGTTGTTCTTTTTTTTTTTCCAATAGGAATGGAAAGATCTACCATCTTAAGAAAATTTGACCTGTGGCCTCTAATTTTTTCTTTAGTTATAACACATTTCTCTCCTCTTTGCTAAAACAAAACAAAACAAAACAACAACAACAAAACACACACAAAACAAAACAAAAAAAAAACTTTGTTTAAAGTGTTTGCCTGTACTTGTTGTCTTCCATTTCTGTCTTTTTATTTCTTTTTGAGCCCAGTCTGATCCGTCAGTCATTCCTTCAGCACTGTCTAGCCAAGATCACCCATCATTGCCATGTTGCTAAATCCAGCAGTTGAGGCTCAGTCATCATCATACTTAACAGTTAGCAGCTTTTATACTATCAACCCCTCCCACCTCCTTGACATACTTTCTCTACTTGGCTTTAGGATGCTCCATTTCCCTGGCCTGACCTTGTATCTCTGGGCTTTGCATCTTAGCCTCAAATGGTCATCTCCCTGCCATCCAAGCACTGGAGTCCCATAAGGTTCAGTGCCTGGACCTTGTCTCTTTTCTCACCATTCTCATCATTGAGAAATCTCTTCCAGTCCCATGGCTTTAGTACCATTTGCACACTAATTACTCCCACATGTCTATCTGCAGCCAAAACCTATCCCTAAGCTCCAGAATTATTTATATATTCAACCGCCTATTTAACCTCACAACTGGATGTCTAATTTATGTCTTCAAATTAACCATGTCCAAACTGAGCCCTTTTCTCCCCACATCCCCTAGCCATGTCCTTCTGTAGAGTTCCTCATTTTATTAATGGGAAGTCCAGTCTTCCACTTGCTCAGGCTGAAACACTTGGAATACTATTTGATTATTCTCTTTCTCTGTCACCCCATAATCAGTTGTCAACAAATCTTATTGTTATTGTTTTTTTGTTCGACATATATCCAAAATCTTGCCACTTCTCAACACCTTCACTGCTCCCTGCCTCAGCTAAGCTCCCAGCAACTTGGTCCCCGTGAGTGCTCAGGTCTTCCGGCCGTCTCGCTGCTTCTGCTCTTGGGCCTCCATGGTCTTTTCTCCACACAATGACCAGATTGGCTCTCTGCTCAGAATCCTCCACCAGCTGCTGCTTTATTCAGATGGAAAGCCAGCTTCCTCACTTGGCCCGCCAGGCACCACGTGTCCCTTCTTTGTCCTCATCCTCTCTCTTCTCTATCTTTCTCTCCCAAGCATCAGCTTCAGTTTCACTGGCCTCCTTGCTCTCCCTGGAACAGAGTAGCCACGTTCCTTGCCCAGTGTTTTCATTCTGACTGTTTTCTGTGCCTGCAGCACTCTTTACCTGAAGATCCCTGAAGATCGCTCCTTGGTCTACTTCACGTTTATTCAACTCTTACCTTCTCAGGAGATATTCCTGATCAAATGATTAAAATGGAAACAGTCTCCCTGGTATTATCTATTTTCCTTCTCTGCTTTATTGCTTTTCTTCCAAAGAACTTAACACTGTCTGATATGTGACATATTTTGTTTATCTATTTTATATAACTTCTGCCCCCGCCTTCTCATGTAAGCTCTACCCTGCCAGGGATTTGGCTTATTTTGTTCATTCACTGCTCCATTCCTAGGCGAGGTAAGGGACTAAGATGTAATAAGATGTCAATAATCATTTGTTGAGTAGATGGATTGATGGATGGATTTTTCTGGGACTTTCTGAATTGCAAGACTAATACCCTATTTCTAATTTGGACACAGAGCTGGAAGGCTATGAGCTTGGCTAAGACAAGAAGAATGGGATTCTTCCTCCCCATCCCCAATCAGAGATGGATGCGTTTGGTATAATTTCCCCCACATCGTTCAGTGGGTAGATATTTGCTTGTTCACCAGTTCTCAGCTAACCTGTCTCATTTTCCATGAACCTTTCTCTTCCTTCTCCGTAGCCAGGTGAATTAAGTTGCACCCTGTCTGTGTCTCCACACTCCTGTGCACATCCCTGCAATGGCAATTTAAAGTTGGATTCATTGTAGTATTTTGTAAATACATATAGTCCTTCTTCTTCCTGCTGTGAAGTCCTTGGCTTGATTATTGCATCCATCTTCCCAATACTTAACACTCTGGCACATAATAAGCACTGAATACGTGTGTGTTATTTAATGAAGTGATTCAGATGGAAATTTTGTAAAATATAACTTCTCTAATGGTCCTTAAGAGTGTGATAAAATGTGTTCCTCTAGCCTTCTGATTGTGCTATATTTAATTTAAGAGGTTTATTGCATAAGTTTACAATAATTAAATAATTATATTTGCTGTAGCCATTATAGACTGTCCTTATATTGTCCAGCCGGGGCCATTCATTTTACTGCTTTCTCAAATAGTCTTCACTGTTTTCCAGTACAACTGAACACCACTTACAGTGTACCAAAGACAGGAAAGACCGTGAGCGGCTTCTAAAGTCCGTTTCTTATTAATGGTTATCTGTAAGTTGTACAGGAGAACAGAAAAGGAAGGTGAGGTATTCAAATAGCATCAAGACCGAAACCAGTGTAGCTGCTTTCCTGCACTGTGGGATTCAATATCACTTCCTTCCTGGCATCTAACCTTTCTTAAAGTGAGCATTTGAACACAATCAATCAGTGTTACAGTGGCATTTCATAGTATCGTCTTCAAGGAGTATATATTAAACATAAAAATAGCGCAGCACAGCATGACGGTCAGGTTGTGGGGTAAGCCAAGCTCAGAAGACTGAAATTGTAGTTCCCATAATATAGTTATCTGGATGTACATGTCCAGGGGACAGCACTAATGTTTAAGAGTATCTGCCTTGCTGTGAGCACAATTCTGGGTCAGTTGGATGGATGGATGGATAGATAGATATAGTTGAATATATATATACACACACACACACACACACACACACACATATGCAGATAGAGTTGAATAAACAGGAAGATAGAATGCCTACCTATATTAGTGCGTGTATGTAAATAATATAGCTATAGTTAAATAGATATAGATAGCCTTATCATTGGAGGACCCTACTGCATTAGATGCACTAGGGCAGGGTTAAAATCACTGAAATCTATATCTAGAACAATATACTAACACCCAGCTATGTAACTTAATTATGAATTTGTGGCAAATTAGGGGTAGACTGCTCAAGGATCTACCTACTAGAGGAAAACCACAGCCTAGGTAGCACCTTTTAAATAAGAACTTTTTACTAACTTGGTGCTACGTACACATGTGTGACTGTGGATATGCACACACACAGTATGGACAATCACTCACCTTCCTTACCTCCCTGAAGTTGTGACTGTGCTTTGTTGCTGGTTGTGTTCCCAGCCATGAGCAGCAGGTGCAATGTATTCATCAGCCTGGCACAGGGATGCATCAGCCAAGAAGGCAGAATGTTAGTAAAGCAGGAGAAGGATAGCATGTTTCCTATGTTAGTGCTCAGGCTGAAACGTCACCAGAGAACCAACGTACACTTCCATAGGCAGGTCTATTCTTTTCTCCCAAGTCACTATCATTTTTGTGTATCTTCCTGAAATTCCTTTCTTCTTGACTCAGCTTGATATGTAGTTATATGTTAACTTTATCATTCTGCTCCGGTATTTTCTAGGAGCTGAATTCTTTTTTTTTTTTTTTTCCACCAAGACAGAGTCTTGCTCTGTCACCCAGGCTGCAGAGCAGTGGTGGGATCTCGGCTCACTGCAACCTCTGCCGCGCAGGTTCAAGAGATTCTCCTGCCTCACCCTCCCGAGTAGCTGGGATTACAGGTGCTTGCCACCATGCCTGGCTAATGTTTATATATTTAGTAGAGCTGGGTTTTCACCATGTTAGCCAGGCAGGTCTTGAACTCATGACCTCATGATCCACCCGCCTCAGCCTCCCAAAGTGCTGGGATTACAGGTGTGAGCCACCACACCTGGCCAATTTCAGTTTTTAAAATAACTTCCTGTTTTATGTACTGGACTATATTCTTTTAATGTTATTTTATAAACCAGGTGTTAAAAAGGTCTACGTAAATGTTTTGGAAGTTTCTTCTGGGACATCATAATATTAGCAACAATAAAGTGAATTATGACAGTGTGACTCAGTTCTCTGATTATAACATTAAGTGTCTTGTATGTTTTCTAACTTTGACTCTTATTTTCTTGCTCATTTTTTGTCTTTATGGCAGATCATGTACAAAGTAATTATTGTTTTCTTGATCAAATACTAAATGATCAGATACACTCAGAACGAACATTTCTAATCACATGTGCATGATTTGTGAAGACTTTATTAACTTGGAGTAGCTTTTCTTGTCTTTTCTCAAGCACATGCCAGTTCTCCAAGTGTAGAAAGAATAGAGTGTAGCTAATCCTGGGTCACCTCCAGGGGCCTGCGGTAGTCATCTGTTTGCAGCCAAAGGAGGACTTGAACATGCTCAGAGCAAGTCATTAAATAGTTCCTTGTAATGTAGCAATGACAATACAAATTTAATAATGTGGATTTTCCAACATTTCCAAATCTGAAATATTTCTCGAAGCACTGGTAATAACTTGGTGATAATTCATAATGCTTACATTATCTGAGCACTTCCTGTGTCCCAGACACTGCTTTACGCATGCCATTTCATCTTCTCAACAAGTAGGCAGGTTCTAATATTATCACCATTTAAAGGTGAGTGAACAAAGTGTGACGAGGTTAAGAAACTTGCCAAGGTCATGCTGAGGCCTCCTGCATGGTTGAGCCCAGTGGATAATATATAACTTCTTAATCCAGCATGTGTTTTACCCCTTTTATTTTCTAAAGGCCCCAAGGGATCCCTCTTGGTAGACTATTACAGAAAAGAATTCTAAAACAACAAAACCCACCTATTTTACAATTTATTGCAAAGTAAAGCAGCTATAGGTTTCTCCAAATGGAATCTTGGTTTTATTTCACTGAGCTAGCAAATATTCTGAGGGTTGGAACCCACCCTCACTGTATAATTTCCTTGCAGAAAACACATGATTGGTGGTTGATCTCAAACAAAAATCCCTCAAGGACAGACATCTGTATAAACAAATGGTGTCCCTGAAACATCTCTTCCTGTACATGGGGTCACCAAGGGCTAGTGGGCATCTCAATTAATGTCTGATTGGAAATCGTGCTTCTACTGTCGCTGTAACACACTGACTGTTTTTCTTGAAAATTGCAGTCAAAGTGACCATGAGAAATAACTTGCATTCTCCCTCCTCCCTAGGTATTTTTTTTGTGTGTGTGAACACATGTAGTGTATGAGCCTTGGTTATAGGCGCTGGTGATATACACGTAAGCAAGACAGATAGGCTCCTGGGTCTCCTGTAGCATACATTTTTGATGGAAGAGTTAGACCATAAGCAATAATTGCATTCACAATAAATAAAAATAAATATTGTCCAGTGGTAAGTGCTATGCAAAGAATTCAGATGAGTTCATGTGACAGAGAGCGAATAGGGGACAACTTTGGATTGGTTTGTGTGTAGTGGGGAAGGGGACAGTGGTGTGAATTGAGACCACAGAAGTGGGTAAGAGTTAGCACGTGTAGGGCTTTGTAAGCCAGGATATGAAACTTCTATGCCTATTAGGGGCATTGGGAACCTTTGGAGAAGCAGTGGTGGGATATGAGTTATTTACATTTCCAAATTGTCATTTAAATTATCAGGGTCACCACTGGGTCAGGAGAGTGGATTCCAGAGTAGCTAGAGGGGAAGCAGGAAGACCAGCTTGAAGCTCTCACAGATGATGGGGTCAGGCGTGATGGTGGCACAGACTACAGGGTTGTTAGTGTAGGAGAAAAGTGGATGGGCTTGACGTATTTACAGGTAGAGTCTGTGGTGCTCTGATGGATTGGGCATTGGGGAGAGGAGAAGATAAATTAAAAATGAATTGGAAGTTTTGGACCTCAGTAAGTGAGTGGATGGTGGACCACTGACTGAGACAGAGAAGCCTTGGGGAGGGGTAGGTTTTGGAGGGAAAAACAACAGTTCTCCTAGGGCAATGTTAACTTTGAGTTGAAGGCTTTCATTTCTCATCGGGTCTAAAGAGTAGACAGATACACAAGTGTGGGCTATCAAGGAATGATTGGGAATAGAGCTGTGTATTTGGGGGTCATTGACACATTGGCAGTGTATTTGAAATCCAGGGCCTCTGACCTAGGAGATGCCTCAGACATGTTTGGGGAAGGTATTGGCATCTGTTGGAAAGCTCCTCATAATATTTCATTTGCTATAGTACTGCTTTGATACTTCAGAAGTGATCTTAAAAGTGACAGAAAATCTCAAAGGTAAATCTCCTCTTGAGGGATTTCATTCAACATCTTAGTAGCAAAATTCTCCGCTGTTGTATCGTAAAATGCCATTCTGGCTGTAGGAAATAAGGTCAGACTCTTACAATGAAATATTTTATGTGAGTTCCTTTCAGCATTTATTTTGCTTTTTTTTTTTTTTTTTTTTTTTCCCTCACAATCAGCAGTTCAGGCTTTCATTCTTCTCAAAACCAGGCTCTTTCCAGTTGAGTCTTGGGAGGTGCTGGGCAAAGTAAGCCATAGGTTATAATGATTTTTCCAGTTTTCTTAGTTAGCAAATTGCTACTTTCTGACATTAAAAATTTGCTGTACTGTGTTCTCACTCCACACTGCTCTTTTAATTGTTGTGTTTTTTCCTCAGAGACCTTGAGCTAGGGAGAAGTTTAGTGTTTGAAAGGCCTGCTGAGAATTTTTGTTGATGTAGTTAACATTTTCAGTGTCAGTTCCAGTTGCAGTAGGCATACTTGTTGACTCATTGAATCTCTGTGAACATTTGTGATGTGTTGGGTGAGAGGCTCTTTGACTCGCTGTTAATAAAATGCAGCAGTTAGTGATGCTGCCCAGAGAGCCACTCAATGTGTGATTCCCTGCAAGGATTTTTGTTAACCTCACTTGCATTGTTAACACATTTTGTAAGACGATCAAACCTATGAAGCTCAGGATGTCACCAGAGTTTTATCAGTGGCTTAGAAGTTTGATTTTCTATCAAAGAGAAATTCATTTGGCTTATTAATATAAAGAATAAGGCTCACGTTTCTCACGGTTAGTGAAAACAAGATTTGGCCCTGGCCATTAGGATTCCCTGAGGCAGAAGTATTCTACTGTAAAGCAGAATATATGACTGTGTGTTGAGAATCGGTAGGTTGTGAGCTCCTAGAATCCATAGTGAAGGCTTTGTGAAAAGACTGTGCATAATTTGTAAGGCACAGTGATCAAGAACTTGTCAAAATAGATGAGCTCAGGAATAAAACAGATAACTGAGGATAAGTCATGTTCATCCAGTGGATCATTTCATTGGTAAAATGCCATTATGGAAAGTAGTTTGTAAGTAATCCAAAATATCTCATTTTAAAAATTCATGATTTTTTAGCACTTGTGAATCACCTCTCGAGAAAGCCATTTAGAACAAGTCTAGTGGGGAAGCAGGTGGTCAGAAGTCAACCTTCTGTATCCAGAGTAGCCCTCAGCCTGAATTTTAAAATTATGTGATTCTCCTTCTCTGCTGCATGGTGGTGTTAAAATATCAGCTAATACATGCTTAAATGAATGATGTTGAGCTCACTGAGGGCAGTGAAATACAGAGGTGGAATTTGCATCAACTGTTCAGGACCTTTAACTCTGGCTTGCAAGCAGTCTGTTAGACCCAGAGAACAAATCCCTGCAATATTGCTTCTTCATAAAATGATTTTACAGTTGATCCTGGCTTGCAGATGGAGTCAGTGAAAAAAAAAAAGTGGATTCCGCTATACTTTTAAGATTAATTTTTTTTGCACTCTTTTTGGGATTAGAAACATAATTGAACATCCTCTTTATTGGTGGTACCAATAATAGTCTGATAAAAATTCAACAAGATAACAGCAACAAAAACAACACTGAAAAATGCTTTGGAACATCGGACAGGATGACAAATACATTTCTCTTTCCAGCCATCTAACAAAAAAGCCTATGATTTTATTACTTGGAAAATTCTGAAAAATGACAGATCTGGAGAAAGAAACCCTCAATGGAAATGTAAGAAACTAGTTCTTGGTTGACTGCATTCCGTTAGCCTTTTTGTTTTTGTCTGTAAAGAGGAGAAAAACTTCGATACTATCTACCGTTTTTAAAGAAAAAGAGAGTCAGTTCTTCCTTGCAAATTCAACTTATTTTGTATATAAACAACTACACTCTTCCCCTTTCATGATGCCTTCTTCTCCGGATGCTAGAGATAGTTTTTGGGCTCAGAATTCTGGTCTGTATTTATGTCCGGGTCAAAGACTGCATCCTGTGAGCGGCACAGAGTGACAATTATAGCTGAAAATTCCCAATTCAAATGCTTTGCCCAGGTTGAAGAATTATTCAGAGAGCAACACCCTAGTAACATCTGCATCAAAGGGTGAGACCAACTGTGTTAGTGACTTGGTGTATGATGGCTTCGTATAAGCCAAGGGAGGGGCAAGGTGGCATCTGTGCCAAAGGTTAAGAAAGCATCCTTGAACATGTACTTTTATTTATACTGAATCTTTTCCAAGTTCATCTTTCACTGGATGTTTTATCTTAGTAATTGCAGAACGAGAATTTTCTGCTAATTCCTTCTTTTTGGCAACCTAAGGGATAGACTGTAATTTGGCTTTCGTTAAAATAAACTGCTAAAAGGTGACATAAACCATCTAAAAAGTCTAGCATTAGATAGAGATAATATTTGCAATCCCTGCAATAGGCATAAGGTTAATATTTCTATTATACAAAGACCTCTTATAAATTGATGAGAAAAATTCAGGCAGCCCATAAGAAAGTAGAAAAATATATGAATAGGTAATTCACATAAGAGCAAATCCTCGTGTCCAGTAAGTAGATAAAACAATGTTCTATCCATTACTATTAGGATAATTCAAATGAGATATCATTCTAAAAGAGAGGGATAAAAAGGTAACACCCATTGCAGGTAAGGATGCTGACTAAGGGGACTCTCACCCATGACTGATGGAAACATGAATTACTTACATTTTTTGGGAAAAGCAGTTTGATAATCCTAATTAAAAATATACAAACTCTTTCACCCAGTATTACAACCCTTGGGAATATGTACTATACAAAGAAAACCACCAGTATATTTGGGCATATATATTGTAAAAATAAAAATGCCAGCATACCTATATAAGGACATGTATAGTGAATGTTTATTGAAGCTATTTTTACTGCTTCCTTTCCTCTCTCCCTAAAATTGATCTCACATATTGAATGTGTAGCAATCAAGCATAGATTATATGTCAGTTAGGTTGTAAGAATGTCTCAGATGTGATTAAAGATTAATTTAAATCATATCTGGTTAACTTGGAGAGATTTTATGGTATTATGAGAAAATCCCAAATTATAAAGTAAAATGACCTCCATCCCCTGTGTCTGAATACCTGTGTTTGTATGTTATTGCAGAAACATGGAGGAAGATACAGACGGCAGTACACTAAACTATAAACACTGATTATGTGGGTAGGGGAGGAAATAAGTTCAAAAGAAATGACCCTGAAATAGGCAGTGAGCTTGCAGAAGTATGAAAATTTGGGAAATGTGGCCATGAATTCTTTTTGTTTGTTTGTTTTGAGACAAAGTCTCGCTCTGTCACCCAGGCTGGAGTGCAGTGGCGCAATCTCAACTCACTGCAACCTCCACCTCCGGGGTTCAAGTGATTCTCCTGCCTCAGCCTCCCAAGTAGCTGGGACTACAGGTGCACGCCACCACGCCTGGCTAATTTTTTATATTTTTTTAAGTAGAGACAGGGTTTCACCATATTGGCCAGGCTGGTCTCAAACTCCTGACCTTGTGATTTGCCTGCCTCGGCCTCCCAAAGTGTTGGGATTGCAAGCGTGAGCCACCGTGCCTGGTGGGGCCATGAATTCTAACCTTGTTGTTCTGGACATAGCAGAAGCCTGGTTACAAGTAAGATTGTCAGAGAGCCTTCCTGTTTTCTAAAGGGCTCGAAATATTCTCACAAGGGCTATAGGCTGTCTCCCATCCCCTAGTCATTGCTTCCTTATGTTAGGAGTCATGTTTCTGACAACATTCATTCTTCTTTGAAAGTTCCCTTCTTAAAATACCAGCAGTCAGCAGCAGTGGATTAGAAATCCTTAAGTCTGCCCTTAGGTATTTGATGTAAGATATTTAATATTTCCCCTTCTCTCCAGCATATGAGTAACCCTGTGCAAGTCAAAAAGTCTCCCTGTGTCTCATTTGCCTCTTCTATGAGTGCAACTACCATAATTCTTTTGTGCATTACAGGTAGTGACAAATACTATAATTAAGGTAAATTATAATGGTAAATGCCTAACTTTTTATTCCAGGGGTGTTGCATAAACAAAGATGGAATGTAATACAGCCCACCAGCACCACTCTGTTGGCAAATGCTGCTGCTATCACTTAAAAGCAGGGGCTTCCATGAGTTTTAGCAGTCTCTCTGGTACATTTTTTGAATCACCCCTGTGCATTGCACATCGTTCATGATGGAGCACTCTGTGTGCAAGTTACCAGTGGAGAAATGAAATAGTTCAGCCCTGGAACAAAGGCCTTTATGTTATTTGAACTCCATCTGGAACCAATATGGCCACTGAGGGGCCCAACAGTACACATCCTGAAACCAGTGGTTTGGCTGCAGATGTGCTAATAGAGCTTTTGGGATGTACATCAAAGAGTATCTACTCTAGACATAACTTTTCTCTGTGTGACACCACAGACAAACAAAACTTGTTCTTAATTTGCCCTTCTGAAACTTGACTTGTTTTTGTTGGTTATTTGTTGTGTTGATTTAATTTGAGCTTTGCCATATCTTGTCATACAATGATTCTTGAGAAAAAAATGAAATGCTCCCAGATGATAAACAGGAGTCATTTGGGTGTCATTTATGAAATATTAAATCTGCCATGTACTTGTGTGTGTATGCAGGCCCTAGGAAACAGATAAAACCCCCTATTTTATCTCAGGACTTTATCAGGGCCCGTCTGTGGCTCCTTAGGTTTGCACATCATCAGAAGAGGTTGACAGATGTGTGCATGTTTAAAACCTGTACTTAGGAAATACAACAGCTGGGTAATCAGCATCCTAGACCATCATTGCCTCTTCCTCTTTGATCCTGAGCTCAGAGATGCAGTTTTGCCTCACTGACCATGACCACTGAACATGAGTTTGCACTGCCCTTCCTCTATCTTTCCCCATCCTTTCTAAGTGAGGCACACACTCTGGCCAAAACATTTTCTATAGAATCTACAGAACACTCCACCCAACAACCACACAATGTACATTTTTCTGTTCTGCACACAGTCTTCTAAGATCGACCACATGCTTGGTCACAAAGCAAGCCTCAATAAATTCAAAAACATGGAAATCATACCAAGGACATTCTCATACCACAGTGCAATAAAAATAGAAATTAATACCAAGATCTCCCAAAACTATGCAAATACATGGATATTGAGCTACTTACTCCTGAATAACTCCCAGGTGAACACAGAAATTAAGGCAGAAATAAAAAAAAAATTCTTTGAAATCAATAAAAATGAGGACACAACTTACCAAAATCTCTGGGATGCAGCCAAAGCAGTGTTAAGAGGAAAGCATATAGCCCCAAGACACATTCATCAAGAAGTTAGAAAGGTTTCAAATTAACAATCTAACGTTGTACCTAAAGGAACTAGAAAAGAAAGAACACATCAACCTGAAAGCTAGCAGAAGAAAATAAATGACTGAAATTACAGAAGATCTATTTGTCCTTTACTTTGTCCTAAATGGCTAGAATGCCTATTACCTGCCTGAGCCCTCGTTAGCACCAACAGATGTCTCTGGATACATTGTATCTATCTCATTACTGGTCCTCATCAGCACCAGGAGTATATGTAGTACAATTTGATTACTCTCTGGGGGCATAAATGCGTATATATCAGAGTTCCTGTTCCTACAGAGCTTATGGTTTAGTGCGCCATCAGTATTTGTGAACTGTGGAGGGCAGTTGTCAGATGTAGAGGGTGAAGAACACTCCTTTTCCAGGGCAGGAATTTCCAGCAAATGGCAAACCTTTGATTACTATCATGGGAGAGGGGCTGAGGATTACAGCTGGAACCAAATGCTGATGCTACTGAGGCAAATAACTTTGAAAATGTAGTATTTGCCCTTATTTTGCTCTGCTTTGCATATAGGAAGTGTTATGGACTGAATGTTCATGTCCCCTTAAGATGCATATGTTGAAATCCTAACACCCAGTTTGACAGTATTATAAGGTGGACCTTTGAGACATGATTAGGTTTTAAGAGTGGAGCACTCATGATGGGATCAGTGCCTTTATAAGGAGAGACACGGGGCCGGGTGCGGTGGCTCACGCCTGAAATCCCAGCACTTTGGGAGGCCGAGGTGGGTGGATCACGAGGTCAGGAGATCGAGACTATCCTGGCTGACATAGTGAAACCCCATCTCTACTAAAAATACAAAAAATTAGCCAGTGTGATGGTGGGTGCCTGTAGTCCCAGCTACTCGGGAGGCTGAGGCAGGAGAATGGCGTGAACCCAGGGTGCGGAGCTTGCAGTGAGCTGAGATCGCGCCACTGCACTCCAGCCTGGGCGACAGAGTGAGACTCCATCTCAAACAAAAAAAGAAGAAAAAAGAAAGAAATGTGTCTGTAGTTTCACACAGGAAAAAAAAAAAAAAAAAAAAAAAAAAGAGACACTGCGACAGCTTGCTCCTGTGCTCTACTCTCTGCCATGTGAGGATACAAAAGGTGACACCACCTCCAAACCAGCAAAGGAGCTCCCTCAGACATGCATCTGCTGACACTGTGATCGTGAGCTTTCCAGCTTTCTAAACGGTGAGAAGTACATTTGTCTTGTTCAAGCCACTTGGTATATGGTAATTTATTATAGGAGTCCAAACTGACTCTGACAGGAAAGATTTAATAAATGTAAAAATGGAGTTGTTAAGCAGAGTGGCTGATGGGCAAGGGATGTGCCGATCTGAGGATTTGTGGTGATAAAGACAAGGCACAGAAGTGACGGGGCGAATGTCTCAAGAGCCAAGAATGTGATTATGGAATCAGCTGAATTGAACCTTCATGATCACTCGTTTTCCTTGGAACTTTGAGAACTACCAGTAGTAATAGAAGTAATAATTGGGTCCTGCATTGCAAATATAGGAGGTGCTAAGGAATAACTGAGGACTGGTCTATTCACTATCAAAAGATATGGATAGTTGAGAAGAAAAATGTACAAATTGGGATCCCATTTAAGGCTTAAAAATCCAGATTTATGTGAGAAATTTTTGAAAAGTTAGTAAAGTGGATAATGTGTACATGTAGATATGGTAAATATATTCTACATATAAAATCCAGTGGGATCACATATTTAATTAGGGGTTACAGCCTATAATATTAAAAAAAATTCTTTGGAAAACAATTTTCTGTGAATTGTGTCCAACTGGTTTTATTTATTCTAGTAAAACTTCTTATGGGCAAAATGTAAAAGCAGCAGCATCTTAAAATAATACAGCAGAGAATTCAAATGCTTGCTATAAATTGCCTCCCTTATTATTTTTTTTTTTTTGCATGGCAGAATAAAGAGAAAATCTGTGTAGGATATAAAAGAAAATTAGAAAGCTGTTCAATGACTGTACCAGGCTCCCTATTTTAGTAGCCAAGAAACATTTCAGTGGTAAGAGATTCTGGTCTTACCAACTTCTTTTCTACTTACAGAGCATAATGCTATCTAAATTGCATCTTTCTTTTTTTCAGTGTAAAGCAGAGTTTTTCAACCTTGGCACTATTGATAATTTGTGTTGGATAATCCCTTCTTGAGGTAGGGGTAGCACATTATAGGAAATTTATCAGCATCACTGGCCTCTATTGACGGATGCCAGTAGTATCCCCTCGTTGTGGTAACCAAAATTGTCCTCAGGCGTTGCCAAATGTTCCTGAGGAGGGGAAGTAAAATTGCCCCAGTTTTGAACTCCTGCTTTGAAGGTATCTTACTAAATTAAAAGCAATGACAAATTCATAAAGACTTTGTGTGAATTTATGTAGCCATAAATGTGTGAAGTCCAGGTCTTGAACTTGATGCACTCTAATTTTCATGTTGCCTTTGACAATATTCCTGACGTTACACCAACTGCTTGTACCCAGTTTGCAGGTGAGAGGCTCTGGGGTGGGGGTGAGGGAGGCAGGCCCTGTCTACCCTAGCTACCTGGCTGCCTGGCTCTGCCCTTTTTGTCCCAGAGAGCTCACCTCCACCTGGATCTAATTGCTGGGAAGTGTGGGACCTGCCTTTTGATGGGCGATGGCTTTGGGGTTCATTCTGTGGTTACCAGTGATCAGAAATGGGTTAGAGTGGACAGTCCGCTGCACCAGTGACCCTCTCTCTTCCCTGACCTCCCACCTCTCCAATTCTCAACACTTTTTCTCCTCATTTGTGTGCTAGTGAATTTTAGAGTGAAAGGATAGACCACATAAAATCCAATCTCTTGAGTAAAGGTTGGGGAAATTGAGAGTCAGTTTATCTAGAAGGGTTTTGAGAGAGAATTCCTCATCTGATGACCCACTGCCATAATTGTGACCAATATCTCTCCAAGTAGCACAAGGTTTAGTGTAAAATGTACACTTGGAACAACAAGTTGAAAGTGTTTTCTTTTTGAGGTTACCTCTGAAACACAGAGTTTATTGAGCTGAGTGAGTGTGGCTTTAAAGCTGCCTTTGAAAGGACAATTGATTTTATTTTATTTTTTGGCTGCTCAGCTTTCTCAACTATGTCCCAAATAAGAAAGTTGTCCAACAATGGAAGATTTCACAGTCTGCATCTTTCAGCTACATCAGAGATCTGATGCCAGCTCTAGCACTGCAGAACATTATACGAATTTGGGAGACTCTTTGAAATAGAGTAAGGTCTTAAACCAGTGAGTGAATTACAACGCTGCAGAGAGCAGTCATTTTGATTTCATAGGTGTTCAGCAGGGCTTCTATTGCCTGTATTTTCCGTTTTATTTAAAGGAAAATTCCACGCGATTTGCTTAGACCAACCATCTGGAAGTACTTTTTTTTCTCTTTATTGCCTTTTGACACTTCGCCAGTTGAAAGAAAAAAAATAGGTTGAGAAAATTATAAAAATATTGATTTTAATGCCATTAATGTTAATGGAAAAGATAATTTTTCATCTTTCATTACATGCAGAGTTAAATTAAATTCCCCTAAGCATTCTTTGATAATTATTTGTCCTTTGGTGTGTGCGACAAAGCATTTAGATTCCTGTCCCTCCTCGTGCTATCATTTTACGTCCCCAAGGCCCGACACATCTTACATGTGTCTGTGTTCAATGATCATAGCAGCTTTATTAGATAGGAGAACTCCATCTTAAAATCCAGCAACCCCAGATGCTGAGCAGTTCCCAGGCATGGTACAAAGCTTCTTCTAAATTGGCCAAAGACTTTTTCCTTTCTGGAATGAAACTTTGTTTAAGAAAGCAGCATTTCTGGAAAACTGCATCTTAAAATAACTATCCATGAGAAGCACTTGGTAATAGTTGACTTACTGAAAAATGCAACTTTTTGATGAATTTGAGTCAAATGCCTGTATGCTTCAGTATCCATTCTGTCTCATGGTGACTGGATCTTCCCTTTGTTCAAGGAGATTGATCTTTGGGAGGCAATGAATCACAAAATAATTGAGACTCATCTATGAAATAGCATAATATTTTTAGAGCAGTCACCTATGAAAGGGAGTGATATTTATAGTGGACATGCTGTATGCAGGCACTGTCCTAGGTATTTTACATATGTTATTTCAATCAGTCATCTTGTGAACCCTACGAGGTAACGGGCTCTTAGTCCCATTTAACAGATAAAGCTGAGACACAGAAGTATGTCACTTTCCCAGGGTAGAGTCATGAAGCTGGGATTCATTCCCATTTTTGCCAACTCAAAAGCCCATGCTGTGATACTAGGAAAAATGACTAATGCTTTTCTTCTCTTAGTTGTGAACGATACCTATGGTTGATATTTTCTTCTAATGAGTAGATCTGGTAGGTTCTGCTAATGTTTTGGGTGAGTTTCTTGTTGCATTTGCATGAAGATTTCTAGCAAAGGGCATTGCCACTGTTTTCATGTTATGACTGGTAGAAAGCAGAAGCATCAATCCTGCCAATGATGCCTAAATGTTTGAAAGTGAACTTATTTCCATCTATTTATGCAGGATCCACAATCAGACCATTGGATGTAGATCTGTGTCATCAGATCTGATCTTTGTCCGAAGATCAAATGGACATCTTTTTATTTTATGCTCATTTAGTGAGACTCTATTGCACAGGCATCAGTAGGAAGAGCTAGAGAAAACTGTTATCTTTGACGAAAGTAATTTTTCCTTATAGTTGAATTGCTACATCTTGAATGCAGCTGAGTAGTTTTCCATGTCTTATGCTTCATTTATTGTAAAGGAAATTAATGTTGTTCAATGGTATTCTTTAAAGCCTCAAATATTATTAAGATGAAATATGATGATTATAATAACATCTGTTTATACATGCAGTATGTGTTTTTCTAAAATAATTACATAAGAGATTTTCTTTTCACCGTGACAAAAGGGTTGGGTATCCTTTTAGCTCTCACTTGTTAGTCAAGAAAGACAGATGACAATTATGAATCAGATCCTCCCTAATGGAAGAAAAAGTTAGTAAATGTTCTGTTCCAACTTCTTTGATGAGTTTTTATTTACTTTACAGAAATTTTATATACCTATTTTGATACACACCTGCCTTACGTTCAGTGAAATTTGTTGAAAGGACCAGTGATAAACTTTATAAATGCTAGGCTTTTTGGGAAACTCAAAATACAGGAATGTTTCAGAAACATGTACATTATTATGGCTCTGTAATCTGACTTTTATTGAGCAAATGGAGTTTTATTGTCTATGTATAACAAAAACATTGTCACATAATATCTGCTATCACTTGCCTTCCCTATCCTGTAACTGTGGATACTTAACAGGGTAAACACATATGTAAACTTACTAATTTATGCAGTGATTTCAAGCATTCATTCTTACCCTTTCTTCTAAACCTGTCTTACCCCACTTTTAGTCCCCAGCAGGCCTTATTCTTTTCAATTAATACTGTTTTAAATCTTAAGGTCCTTTTGTTATGAAGTCTTCCTGGAATATACCAGAAGGCTTTGCCCGATATATCAGTGTGTAACAGCCCATGCATGTGACTCCTAGTTCCATCTTGCTCAGTACTCTGTACATGCCATTGAAGCCTTGGATGCTCTTTGCCTAAACTTTCAAAATCTTTCCAAAGGCTCAGAATCTGGGTGTGTTATTTCTGATTCTTCTCCTTTTTATTTCTGATTAATGCCATATATATCTAGTGTAGATGGTTACATTTGCTGTCGTAAGTGGCCTGTGTTTAGGTAATGCCCATTCTCCTTCTTTAAACCATTTGCATGACAATTTGAGAAATGTTTTTGGCCACTGTCGTGTCACTGGATAATTTTATTTCTGGTTTTCCTGAAGACCTGCCCACCATTCCCAATGTCTCCTTCAATCTTGACTGCTAGGAGCCCAATGCCTGGCCACCTGACTTTGTACCCATAGCTGGGAGTGACGATTTTGTTTTATCTCCTGCCAATACTTGTTATGCATACATTTCACTGGATGGGAAATATGGAATGGTAAACATTGTGGATGAAACACTGGAGATTGTTAATGGATGGTACAGGAATGCTTTGCCATGGTAATGAAATATCTTTATACAAGAAAATGCAGGTTGAGCATCTCTAATCTAAAAAACTAAAGTCCAAAGTGATCCAAAATCTGAAACCTTTTTGAGTGCCAACATGATACCACAGGTGGAAAATTCTACACCTGACCTCATTTGATGGATTGTAGTCAAACTGCTGTCAAAACATTGTTTCATGCATAAAATTATTAAACATATTGTATAAATCACCTTCAGGCTATGTGTATAAGGTATATTTAAACATAAAGAGATTTCAAGATTAGATTTGGGTTCTATCCCCATGATAACGTATTATGTATATGCCAATATCCCAAAATCCAGAAAAAAAAAAAAAAAAAAAAAAAAGCAAAATCTGAATCGGTTCTGGCCCCAAGCATTTCAGATAAGAGTTTCTCAGCCTTATCTGAAACAGGGGGACTCTTCCATGTGAAAAAAAATAAAGAAGTAGTAGAGGAATAACAATAAAAACGTTTATAAATTTATTTTATATGGAGTCCTGATCTGAGAGTTTGAAGAATATTGTAAGTCAATCAAGGAAATAATTCCAAAGATCTTCATGCATAGTCTTTTAGATATAGAATAATCTAATAAGTGGTAGACTACATTTTGTCTTTATACAGTTAATTTTCTAGGGCTTAACTAGGACAAGCAGAAGGGGAAGGGAGAAAGGAAAGAGGATTCTGTAACCCAGGATAAGACTGATTTTTCTACCCATCTTTTACTGAGACGAGGAATCACCTTCCTAGAGGAGACTCAATGTTCATTTCAGGGAACACTTTGCATGGATTTAGCTAAGATCTTCTATCTCATTCTAAACAAATGCCCTAGTACGGACAGTCACAATATCATTTGCCCTTAACTAGCCTTAGTTTACCTTCTTATAGGTGATAAGTGGTGATATTTTATAATTATGATGGCATACTTAATGTGATTTTTTATGTTTTGTGGATACAAGATTAATTTTTATTTTCTCCTTTCATGCCTTCCTTATTGGTATCTCATGAGCACAGCTGAGTTCATGGGACTAGGGGTGAGCCATCCTTCTGGCAGTGGGTGAGACCCCGTAATGATGGGACTGGACTATCAGTCTACAAGTGACAGGAGGGAAGTGCTCAGCCTATTCTAGTTGGGCATTGTATAGGGAGGCTCAGGTGTGCTCTATGGGTGTGCAGCTAACAACAAACTTTTGCTTCCACTTCAGGCAGCATGCACATCGCTTGCATATGGACTGAAACACATAGCCTCTGATGAGGCTGAGTTCAGAGGGCATCCACTGTGCAGATAAGGAACAGAATACACATGGAAAACTTGCTTCCTATCTGTCTACTTGACCCCAGGGCTGAGCTAAATGGTGTCCAATTAAGAAGACTTATTAAACTCTGGAGACTCTACAGATAACCAGTGGCATAGCAAAGAACAGGCTAAAGACATGCCATTTGATTTCTACCCTTCCATTAGGCAGCATCTGACCCTGTTTCTTTTGCCTGGGGTAGATCCACTAGCTTAGTATGTGTGGGAGTTGACAGTAATTTTTGGAGTGGTGCTATAATCTTATTTTATTTAGGTTACACAGTATACATAGTTTTTCAAATTATCACAAGATGAAATGAGAAATGCCTTTATTTAAAAAAAGTCCAGATGGAAGTTGTCATTTGCTATAACTCAGGAATAAATATAGTGAGTAGATAGAGAAGGCTCTGTTGTGGAAATGTAGGCGGCTTGAATGTCTTTTTTTTCTGTTTTTTATTCTTTTAAAAAATGTTTTCGTTTTCTTCATTTCTTCGAAAAAAATGGGGTATCTATGCAGAATGTGCAGGTTTGTTACATAGGTATACGTGGGCCATGGCGGTTTGCTGCAGTATTGACCCACCCTCTAAGATTCCTCCCCTCACCCGCCACCTCCTAACAGGCCCCAGTGTGCGATGTGCCCCTCTCTGTGTCCACGTGTTCTCAATGTTCAACTGCCACTTGTGAGTGAGAACATGCAGTGTTTGGTTTTCTGTTCCTGTGTATGTTCGCTGAGGATGATGGCTTCCACCTTTATCCTTGTCTCTGAAGAATGTCTTTTTTCTGTACCTGAAGACTGTTGTATTGACTTATTTATATCTGTGAAAAGAGTAGCCTGAATGCTTTGCAAGATTAAAGACAAGTGAAATGAAAATCCCAATCCTACAGAGATTGACTGTTGAATGCCCCGGGAAGTCACCCAGTAAAACAGCCCCAGGAAAATGGCACAAAATGCTTTCAAAAGGTGAATTAAGAAAGAAAATAACTATTTGGAGCATGGTAATGAGAATGAAAATTTATTAGTCATATATACTCTATTTTTAATAAGATCTCAGCATCCTTCTGGAGTGCATTGTTATATTTAATTTTTAACTTTCTTAATAGACCCACATGATTATATGATTTTTTTCCCCCAGTTATTATAGGTATAGGTGTATGCTTATCTGTTATGTATACTCTTTCTTTAATTTAATAAAAACAAATTAAAGGTACTGAGAAATGAAACCTTTGTGTTAACTTTTAATTAACAGTCTCTAAAAAAGAAATTCTCATGGTAAAATAGAAGCTAAAAGAGATTTTCTCCCATCAAATTCTTTTTACAGGTATTTTCATAGAAGATACATAAATTTTTTTATTAGGGTTGCATTGTGCCTAGATACAGAAAAAGCCCTCAGTAAAAGATTTACTTAATCTTAATATGAAACCAGAGAACGGGGAGGGGGTTGTTGTGTGTTTGTTAAAATCACAGAGTTTTCCAAAGTCGTTTTCTTTACCTGGAGGCTTTGATTTGGGTATCTGCGTGAATGATCCCCAGAAAGCACCCCGCGGACAACACAGCCCCCCGATCTAATGCCTCGTGTCTGAGGAGCTCTCACTCTGTGGCCAGTTTCATTTAATCATTCTCAACACCTCCTCGGAGAGAGAAGTGTAATTTTGCACAGGGAGAAACTTAGTCATGGAAAGGTTTAAGATGGTCTGAAGGTCAGCCAGTAAATCAGTTACAGAGAAGGAGAAACAGCTGAGGAGCCTCCCGCACAGGCAGGTAAAGGTCCCCTCACAGGTGTGGGTGGGGAGGGGAGCCCGGGACTGGGGCAGGGGGCGTGCACCGGATCACAGGTGGATGTGCAGAGGGAGGTGGAGTTTTGGTTCTGGCTTGGCCATGAACTCAGCCTACCAGATGAGTACAATATTTGTTACATGGTTTCTCTATTGCTAACTGGCCAGTAACTTAGTGACCCAGGGTTGCCTGAGAAGGGCTTTGGACTCCTTAGATGAGAGGTACAGCCTGAATCCCAAATTGCACTGTGGGATATTAGATTCTGAAGGTTTACTGAGAGGTGTGTTTGGGTGAATGATTATCTTTTGGCTTTTCTAGTGAATCATTTTCATGTGTCATCAACCATGTTTCTTACCTGGTAAATATGAAACTGCACCTTTCTGTAGAAAATCTATTTAATGATTAGCCAGGGTGCCAAGGGATAACTGAAAGGCATCCAGTTGGCATCGGGTCTCAAGGGTTTTAGTTCCAACTCTGCCGCCAACTAATTCAGTGTTACTTGGGTAAACTACTACCCTTCCTCTGCTTTTAGTTTCCATGCCTGGGAAAAACAAATGTTTGCCGTAAAATCAGTGATTTTTAAACTGTGTTTAAAATGGCTCCAGATTTTCTTCAATGTGCTCTCAGAGGAGAGGGAGGCTGGGCTTGAGGCCCTTAAAAATAGGATTCTGTTGTTAGAAAAATCACTGTCTATCTCTTAGACTCTATGACTTTTTAAAAAATACATAACTTAAAATTTGTTTTGAAACTGTTTTCAGTGTACTGTGGCTACACAATAGAGTGGTTCAGAGATCATGGCGAGACTGCTGCCTGGATTCAAATTTCAGTTCTGTGAAGTTGGGCACCTTTCTTAATGTCCCTTTGCCTCAGTTTCTTCATATGAAAAAGGAGGATAATAATAGTAACCATTGTGTTGTGCTGTTATGAGGATATATAAATTGATAATATAAAATACTTAGTACTATGCCTGCACCTACTAATCACGAGGTAGGAGTTAAATCAACAGATGCCCATTCACTGGAAAGCTTGTTTCATATCATGGAGGGAATTTCTGTAATTTGTGAGCAATTCAGTATTTACTGCATATTCATTGTGTTTCAAGTTTGACTTAATAAGTTGGTAACCTAAGAATCTGTGTGTAGAGGATATCCCAGATCAAGATGATGACTTCAGAAAGTTCTGGATTGTAAAAGTGCCAGAAGTAGAAAAGTCTAGTGGAGTTAAGAAGTGTGAGCCGGAGTGCCTTAGTGGATTATGTTCAAGGAGAAGTTTGATTGTGCTGGAGCCCAATGCAGGGTTATAGAATTCCATGCTGTGGAGAGTGAGACGTCTAGCTAGCTGTAATGGTGATGGTGGTAATGGTGGTGGTGGTGTTGGTGACTGCAGTGGTGGTGGTGGTGATAATGATGTTGAAGATGGTGGTGAAAATGGTGGTGGTGATGATAGTGGTGATGATGATAGTGATGATGATGGTGGTAGTGATTGTAGTGTGGTGTGATGGTAGTGGTGATGGTCATAGTGGTGGTATTGGTAATAATGGTGGTAGTTGTGGTGTTGGTGATGGTAGTGATGGTGGTGGTGGTAGTGATGGTGGCAGTGATGCTAAAAGTCATAGTGGTGGTGTTGACGATGATGATGGTGGTCGTGGTAGTGGTATTGGTGGTGGTGGTGGTAGAGATGATGATGATAGTGATGGTGATGGTGGTGAGGCAGGACTACAGACTATTCTTTTTCCTTAAGCGACTTTTGTGCTAGGTACTCACCATTCAGAGCTTACAGGAATCTGGCAGGCTACTGTGTCCACTGATAAGGAATGGCTTAGTTGACCTAGCAGCACGAGGGTAAGAGATAGGGAGATAGCTGGGGACTGAGGAAATTCTTTTTCCTCTATTCTTTAATGCTGATCCCTGTGAAGGTATATACCCTCTTCCACAGGTGTGTGCTTGGCTGGTAATTCTGTTGTCATGAGCAAAGCAAAGTGAATGCAGCCAGGTAGCTTATGGGACCAAAATACACTTATCTTGGAGGTTTGTGATTCCTGTTTAAGTTTTGGAAATGTGCTAAATGAGGGCTAAATTTCAATGTTCACTTCGTTTACCAAACTGTGCTGTCCTTATTACTGTGGAAACGGAAGCCTATTTATCTGGTACGCGTTATATAACTGATTTTTGAAACCCATGTTTCATTGTGTTGAAATTGTGTTGTTGAAATTGTGTTGTGCCAATTCAGGATGCAGTTTGGATTACTATGTGTAGCACTTTCTGTAAGATCATATTAGCACAGTAGGTAGAGAAGAAAATCAAAATATGGAAACTAAAATCACAATATTTTCTTTTTATGTTTAGTCTACTTACATACTCTTTTTTTTTTTTTTTTTAGATTGTATCTTTGTATATAGCAGTGGTCCTCAATGGAAGAGAGAGCAATTCTGTCCTCTCCTCCTCTGCAAGGGGACATTTGTCAATATTCAGAAACGTCATTTTGACTGTCAAGACTGTTTCTTGTGCTATGGACATCTCATGAAAAACAGCAGGCAATAGTGCTGAGCATCCTTCACTGTACAGGAGAGATCCACAACAGACATGTATCCTGTCCAAAACGACAGTCATGCTGAAGCTAAGAAACTCTGGAATAGTGTTTATTCTCTGAGAAATTTGATAGAATACATTCCTCATTCTAGAATCTCTTAATTTTCCATTCTCCAAATTCCATGGTAATAACTGTCTAACTTTCACTGAAAGACCTGTTTGAAATCCAACTACTTGAATTGGGCTAATATCATTTAATATCATTTCATACATTCTCTTCATATAAACATTTCAAATTTGTGTCAAACTTACAGACGTTTTATGATTTTAAACCTGATATTTTATCAGTTCGTATACATTAACCTATATATGTTTCTTCTTTTCTAATTTGGTTTTGAGTTCCCTAATACCTGTTAAAATTTCTTTGAATCATTTTAAAAAATGTCCAGTGCTATCCATGCTTTACATATCCAATAAATATTTAAGGCTTAAATTTTATATTTGATGGATTTATACAAATCAAAACATTTTCTCGATATTTATAACTCCTTTTATTAAAGATACAATCAGTGTTGTTGGTTTTTTCCCAAAACAGAAATATATTCAATTCTCACTGGATTTGAGTGCTGACACGAGGGCAGTCTGTTTTATGTTTGAGAAAATAATTCTAGTTTTCTACTTTTCTAGGCCTAATTATTGTAATTTTTAATAAATCTGGGCTGGGATCTTTATGTGACTATTCCCACTGGCCAGCCTTTTAAAAGCCTGTGGTATCTTTTCTTTATTTCACACATTATAAATTAGTATCACTGCCTCTGCTGGACTTAGCAGTAAGTAAGTTATTGCCACTGGGAAAATGTTAGTATTTGGACAAATACTGCTCTTGTGCATGTGGAATCCTCTGTGACAGAGCTAATTTGTTGTTGTCATTTTAACCATGTTCACTTTCCTTTATTTCTAACAAAGTCTTTCCTCCATGTCTACTTCTCTGACTACATAAGGCAGAGGACCTGTAGTACCATCATCATCATTCATGGTAAATTGGAAACCCAAGTTGCTTTTATTCCTGATGGGTAAAGACAGGTCCTAGATATTCATTGTCTTGTTGTTTCTGCTGGCCTGTGAGTCCTTTGCTCTGCTGACCACTCGTGACCTTATACGATACACCTGTCTGCATCTGCTCACCGTGGATGAGTTGGTGACCTCTCTTACAGACATTGTTTACCTGCATATGCTTCTATATGGCTAATTCAGTGGTAAGGAGTAATATGTGATATGGAAGAGAATCCAGCCTAGTTGAAGTCCCTCCATTTAAAAGGGCATGGAGATTAATTCATGATTATTGACCACTGGCTGTGCACCCTGCATTCTGAACACCCTTTGTACATGTTAGCTCATTCACTCCTTGCGAATGCCCCGAGAGACAGGGGTTGCCAGTATCCTTATTTACCCACAGAGAAACAGCACCTCATGGGGCTGAAGTTACTTTGCCAGGACTTTTCTGTAATTGACTCAGCTCTTTTCAGGTTTGAGTCTAGTATTCTTCTCACTTTCTGGCTCCTTCAGAATCCCATTGGCTTTGATTATACATCATTCAGTTCAATGAGGCTGAATGAAGCTGACCCAGGCTCAGAAGAAATGTTGTCCTGGGGCTTTGGACTTTAAACATTGCTTAAAATTAAGAAAGGTGCTGCCTTTGGAATGGAAAGTTTAGAAAACCCTAAGTTAGAATTCGTGGCTACTGGATGATAGGAACAATTTTTCCAGAGTATATATGTCAGTCCAAATGGTGAGATTTCTGGGGAATTTTGGACGTCTGGAGAGTCTGTTTTTCTGGAAGTTATTTCTAATGTTATTCCCATCCTCAGGAAGGACAGAAATGCTGTAACATGTGGGTGTTTTCAACACCCTATTTTGTTTCTTGTTTCTTGATGTGCACACAGTCTCAGAAAACGTTCCTGGAGTTAGCTGTTTGGGCTTGTTGTTTCATGGTGGGGTAAAATAATGAGTATCTTGTTTAACATTCTGTAACTCTAGAAGTTGCTTCCAAATCACATAGCTTCCCATTCAACTGGGTGAGAGAACACGCTCTGGAGAGCTGGTTACCTTACATTTGCCCTTTCTTTGGTTGACTGGATAATCCATCCTGGAATCTAATACTTTTCAAAAGGAGGGCATCACTTGTTGGTTTCTGGTTGTAACGCCAGTATCCTTTCTACATGAACTAACCTTTGGAGGTCACCTGAGACAGTCCACCTGGAAGGTCTTAGTACTTGTTTATTCACTAGTGGCTGCATTCTTTCCGTGCGCTCAGTAACTAGCTATCAGAGGTTAGTCTAATCAGAGTTTTTATCCTTAACAAGGGGACATTGCCTTCAAATAATTTGTGTCCAATGGGACACTGGGATGGTGTTTCATAAGATAAACCGCTGAATCACTCAGTATTGCGAATACACGTTTTAAAACAATTTGATTAAATAAGAAATCTAGTGATATAGCATTAGAGACTTGCGCTGTGTTAACATGTTTATAAATGATTTAGCCTTGGCAGAAAGATTTATTGCTGGTATTAGAAGATTATGGGCACCCAGGCTACAATATGGGTGCTGTTTTTCTCTTTAACATATATATAGTGGAGATTGTTATTTGAAACCACTTGACTTTATGACTTTGATTAGAAAAAGTCATTGATGTCTTCTTAATCTAGCTTCATGGCAGGCAGCTAATGAAAATGTGTATCCCCATGGTTCTGGGAAATATGACAGCTGTAGATTTCATAGATGGGAAAATGAACAGAGGAATCATATGAAATTCTTTTAAAACCTATTCACAGGCCAGGCACGGTGGCTCACACCTGTAATCCCAGCACTTTGAGAGACCGAGGTAGACAGATCACCTGAGGTCAGGAGTTCGAGACCAGCCTGGCCAACATGGTGAAACCTCATCTCTGCTAAAAATACAAAATTAGCCTGGCGTGGTGGCATGTACCTGTAATCCCAGCTACTGGGGAGACTGAGGCAGGAGAATGGCTTGAACTGGGGAGGGGGGAGGGCAGAGTTTGCAGTAAGCCAAGATCATACCAGTGCACTCTAGCCTGGGCAACAGAGTGAGACTTTGTCTCAAAAAACAAACAAACAAACAAAACAAACAAACTGATTCACAGTAGGAGAATGGGTGAGGCTTAGAACTTGGATGTAAACACTCTGTAGTTTTATACCCAGACCTTTGCCATGTTTCTGACCGGCTGTAGTGGCAGAAGAGGAGAGCTGTCTGTGAACAGTTACTGTTTCCCTTTTCTCTCATTCTCTCCTTCTATTTTAATAAGTTCTTTGCTTCTAAGCCTTAAGCCTCTGTGGACGGTCAAGGAGTATTCAGCAAAGAGGACTGGCTCATTATTCAGCAGAGTATGAGATGGTTTAAAATTAGGGGTTCCAATTTTCATTCTAATGTGACAGCGGGTATGTGTTAATCATTGTATGCTAGGCAGTGTGAGATGATGCATGGAGGGAATTCAATATTACAATCCTCATAGCAACCCACGGGGAAAGTACAATTAATATCCTAGTGTTGTAACGAGCAACTGAATGTTAGTGAGGTGCAATAACTTGCCCAAAGTCACCCAGCCAGCAAGGGGCAGTACAGAGACTTAAACTAGGGTGCCTGGTGGAGGAGCTGGGCTTCCTAATCTCTCTGTGTACTTCCTCATTTGTATTACAAGCATTACCTGTGTCTCTGCAATGTTTCAGACCTAAGCTCGATTGGGATAAAAATGTGTACTGTACTACAAGAGTGTCTTTGCTCATGGTCTGGTTTGTATTGGGGAGTTAAGTTCATAAACATTATATGACTTTGTAAGTGAAATAATAAGGGATACATGCAATGGGTTTGAATGCAAAGTGGAAGGAATAATTCATTCTAATGGGTGATGACAGAGGGTAATTAACAGCTTTTGTGGATGCATTTGTGGTGGACCTTCATAAAATGGGAGAAGATAGCAAATTGTAGTTTGGAGATGGCATTTGGAGCATAAAGAGCAAGGGGCCTGGAGGCATAAAATGCTGGTGTCAAGGGTGCTGAATTGTGGGTGCAAAGTGGACCATGAGGCAGGAAGGGGAATTTGGAGTGAGTTTGTGTTGCATCTTACTGGGCATGTTCAAGGGCTATCATAAGACCAAGTCCAGAAGGTTCTGATAGAGGGGGTTAAGCCATGTTGAGGATGCATGAGACAAAAAGGAGAACAGAGCCAGGGATGATTCAACCAGGACACTGGCTGGGGCAGGGTGAGAAGGGCACTCAACAGATAACATCTTGTGGACCCTTAATGCAGTTCTGGTTGTGTATTGGGAACATTAAAAGCATGATGAGATTATTGGGTCTTCAAAACCTTGACAGGTAGATGGTACCAGTAGATTATTTCACCTCACTAACATTCAAAACCTCGAAACCTTGACAGGTAGATGGTACTAGAGATTACTGGGTCCTCAAAAACTTGACAGGTAGATAGTACTTCTTCTAAGAAGAAAGAGAGTTACCAAAGGTTAGTAACTGTTTCGAAGTCACAAAGCTGGAAAGTGGGGCATATTTCAAACTCACATCTGTGCGATTCCAGAAAAAGTTCAAAGGGCCTATAGAATAGTCACATTTGCATGGAGGAATCATAGGTAAAGTCATAGCATCTGTTGTGAAATTGGAGGTGAGATTGAGACACTCCACTTTTCAAAAGCCAGAGAGGTGATGAAAGAGCGGATAAGCTGCCAAAATCCTTTCTTGCTCTGTGATTGTGTGTTTATAGCAGAACTTACTAGTCCCTGGCAATGACTTGCATCTCCTTGTTAATTGTAGGAATTACGTGAACGTTCTGTGGATCCTCCCTTATAGATTGACATTAAGAGAGATAGATGGGCCAAAGAAGTATGGTTTAGACATCTGAGTCTAGCATGTAGTGTGTATGTGTATAGAGCTAATTGTAGTGAACAGGTGGTTACAACAAATAAGGACACAATTTTCTATGTTGTAGACCAGCGGAGACAAGTGTGTAGCAATTCATACATGGGACTTCTTCGACTGGGACAAACTTGGGTTTGATTTATTAGCGCGTGCTGAAGACAGTGTGCTGACCTTCTCAGCGACATTGGTATGGAGGAATGGTGACAGTTGGGAGAAGCAGCAGCTGCTCATTAGGACTGTGTTGAGCTTAGCTAGCAACCCCGGGCTGATTCTCATCTTTAAATTTTTTAAGGAAAACTCCTATAGGACAAAAATTTTGCCCAGAAAATCCCCATAGGACGAGAGTCTTGCCTAGTGGTCAAGGAATTAATTTATAAAAAGGTGCTTGCTAATGATTTATAGAACTATGATTTTGGGGAACGTAACTATTTTGTGATCTGAAATACTGTTTTAACAGTGCATCCCACATTATAACCCTGTGCTGTGGGAACAGTGAAATGAGGGTGATTCTTTTAGGAGCTGAGAGGAGGACCACAGGGGGATGCTGAGTCCTTGTGATTGCATAGGTGTCATGTGATTGAGGCCTTACATTAGGAGGTGGAACATATGGCCTTTGGGCCTTTGGGATAGTTCTGAGATTCTAGAAGAACATGTTTAATAATTAAGGGTGGACACCGTGGGAAACATTGTCTTTGGCTGACATATGGCACTAGACCCTTTGTCTTCACTGAAACTTAACACACTGTGCAGTAAAATATGCAAGCACTTGTGATTCATACACAGTGGAAGAAATAGGTCCAGGCAGTGTGGCACGACTTTTACGGATACTGCTCATCCACCTTCATGCTCACTGGGTCTGCCAGCTTGCTCTTCTCTTTGGGAATCACCAGTACTGAAAAAGTTTTCTTTAGCTATTGGCCTTAATTGCTTGAACAGTGGAAAAAATTCTGGGAAAAGAATGGAAACTTCTATTAAACGTGTTTGAGTGAAGAAATATGTACCTAGTCTCTCAGGATTGTCTAAGAGTACACAAAAGCATGCTCTTGAGAGCATGAGGAGAGGAGAGTGAGTTCCTGAGCTCAGAGACAGGTCTCCACCAACACAAGTATTAAATAAATCATGGAAATAAGTAATATAAAGCATGAAGTAATTTATAATTCTAGGTAATATAAGTTATAATAAATTATAATTATATATAATGCAAAGTATTTAAAGTAATTGTAGAGTTGATTTCTTCATGAATATTAATAGGTCAATGAGCTATCTGGAAAGCTGGTGCATTTCAGTAAAAAATGTGCATTGTGTTCAAACTACTGAAGAAGAATGTCAATTGTACATTTTTTTAGATCTTCAGATTGTTTAATTCATCTAAATTGATCAAATTATTCTGAATTGACAATGATAAAAAGATTTTATTTTATTTTTTTAAGTTGTCTGAGTTTAATTCTTTTATTTTCTTTTACTTTATTTTATTTATTATTTTTCCCGAGACAGAGTCTCGCTCTGTCTCCTAGGCTGGAGTGCAGTGGCGCGATCTTGGTTCACTGCACGCTCCGCCTCCCGAGTTCACGTCATTCTCCTGCCTCAGCCACCCGAGTAGCTGGGACTACAGGCACCCACCACCACGCCTGGCTAATTTTTTGTATTTTTAGTAGAGACGGGGTTTCACTGTGTTAGCCAGGATGGTCTCCATCTCCTGACCTCATGATCCACCCGCCTCGGCCTCCCAAAATGCTGGGATTACAGGTGTGAGTCACCGCGCCTGGCCTAATTCTTTTATTTTTTAAATTTTACTTTAAGGCCTGTGACAGGCCCTGGGGTGTGATGTTCCCCTCCCTGTGTCCATGTGTTCTCTTTGTTCAACTCCCACTTATGAGTGAGAACATGCGGTGTTTGGTTTTCTGTTTCTGTGTTAGTTTGCTGAGAATGATGGTTTACAGCTTCATACATGTTCCTGCAAAAGTCATGAAGTCATCCTTTTTTATGGCTGCATAGTATTCCATGGTGTATATGGCTCTTTTACTTTGTATGTATACCAGTAGGTTATCCCCCTTGACCATCTGTGTCAAGCTAATGGGAACCTAGACTGTGGAAAGCTTCATATATAAAGAGTTCTCTCCTTTACTTTTGGGACTCCCATAGTCACTGCTACCACCAAACACCACTATGGAAGCCTCCTTACCCCAGACTAAGAAGTTCCCCTCAAGGTCCGTTCTGGTCATCAGCCACACCCTAAACTTCTTTCTCTCTCACCAGCTCCTGCTGGAACCATCATCACAAGAACCTGGTAGCCTGGTTGCTACTTGGAAATTATTTTTTAGTAACAGCTTTACATAAGATATAAATCACATATCATAAAATTTACCCTCTTGAGATTTTTCATATTTTTTCGTATATTCACAGAGCTGTGTAACCACCACTGTTGTCTAATTTTAGAATATTCTCATGACCCCAAAAAGAACACCCGTATCCATTAGCAGAAACTCCCCATTCTTCCTCCCACCAACCCCTGGCAATCACTAATCTATGTTCTGTCTCTATGGATTTGTCTATTCTAGATATTTTATATACGTGGAATCATAAAATGTGTAGCCTTTCACGCCTGATTTCTTTCACTTAGCATGTTTTCAAGGCTTATAGCATGTTATAGCATCCACGTTATAGCATGTGTCAGCACTTTATTCCTTTTACTGGCTGAATAACACTTCATGGTAATATCTACCACATTTTCTTCATCTGTTCTCCATTTATTAGTTGATGGACATTCAGATCATTTCTACTTTTTAGACTATTATCAATAGTGCTGCTATGAATGTTTTTATGTGAACAGATGTTTTATTTCTCTTAGATATATACATAGGTGTGGGATTGCTGGGTTATTGAAATTCATTTTTTATAGAGATGCAACTATCTTAACACTATCTTACATTTGAAATGAAGCACACATTTTTCAAAGTTAAAAAAACATGGTGTCTTCTTTGGTGATGATGGTACAATATTTTTGCAGATTATCAGGATTCTCAAAACAGTCAGTCTTTATACCATTGGTAGCACAGGCTTGCACAGTGGTTTCTGATTCAGACATATGTGAATTCAAGTCCTGGCACAGCCACTTTCTAGATTGCTGATAACCTGGCACTAGAAGGTTCACTTTGCCGAATCATGGTTTCTTTTCCGGATTAAACTTAGGCCTGTGGTTCTCAAACTCTCATAGTTTTTTTCACAGTTTTTTATGACATTGCACACAGAAAATGGAAATATTTTTGTGGGCAAATTTGGTAAATGGAGGAGACTTTTCATCTGAAGGGCAGAAGGGCCTGGTACCTGATCTACCTGAATTGCAGTTCTTCAGTATCCTCAGCCATGCTGGAGTCTTTTCTACTCTACCGAGGCTCTTGTCTGTTAGGAAATTGTTTTCTCAATGTGCTCGCAGACCTGCTCCTTGCTATAACCTTTTCTGTTCCAATCTGTGAGAATCACCATTAGCCACTGGAGAAAAATATTGCACAATAAGCTACACTTTTGAAGAGTTATGATCTCATTGTATTTTATCTTCAGTATGATATGTGGGGGAAACTCTCAAGATAAATGAAGATGCCAGCTCTGGTGTTTTTGAACACTTCAGCTCGGACTTCCATGTAGGAAGTTATGGATGCCCGCCACCAATGCACTTAATTTGACCTGGAATTGGATGCCACACTGGTGTCATATTTTTTTCTAGGCTTCTGAATATCATAGTGTTTTCCTTGATGTGTTTTTCTGTTTTCTTCTCAGTTAGCAGTCTTTGGTCATTGTGCTGGTTATGTAAAAAATCTAATTTAAATTCTAGTTTTCTACTGTGAAAAAAAAAAAATAGTTGACCATGTTGGATTTCCTGTAGAGAAGTTGGGCATATCATTGCACTCTATTTTATTTTTCTTTGAAGATGATAGCGTGGATTAGCTCTTCCTATCAGGAGAGCACCACTCACATGCCAAGCCCCAGGGAATCGTGATCAACATGGTGTTGTGGAGTTAGGATGAGGCTGTTTGGATGGTGATTTGGCTGTAACTTGGTATGAGAATTCTAGTCATTTTAGACATAATTAAAGGTTGTCTTCGACACTGTCTTCTACATTCTTGATGCCATCCTTCAAGCATGATCATGTATAACAGGTTTATGGGGACTGGACTTATTAGTAAAGCTACTGCCATCCTCTGGCAGTGTGAATTAGAGAGGGTGCTTAAGCTCCCAATTCATCTTGATTCTTGTCTGCAGCATCTTCTTGGCAAAAGGATACATGACTTTTTTATTATAATAATCATACAAGCTAATTTACGTTAATCTTGCAAAAACAATTGCCCAAAAGTATTAATAATGTGCAAAACCATATATCTCAGAATGTTCTAATGATTGGGTATGTTTTTCTCCAGATGTTAATTATAACCTTAAAGACCTCCATTGTCATGTCTAACCATTATTGAGTACTTGCAGTGGGCCTGGCACTGTTGTAAGTGTTTTATGTTGATTAAATTACTAAATCCTTACAAACCATTTGAGAAAGACTCTAGTATTATCCCCACTTGAAGATGGAAGTAGAGAACATACAACCAGGAAGTGACTGAGCTGGAATTTGCACCCTGGCACTGATAGGTGCAGCTGGTTTTATAAATTATGGAAATGTATGTTTATATTTCAGTATGAAAGTGTTTTTGTGTGTGCATTCACATGAGCACTCATTTATGTGTGCAGTTGTGTGGATGTGTATATGTGGGTGTGCGACTATGTGTGTGTTTGTTTATGTGCTGTACACAGAGTTGAGTTTCTTGCCAATACACTTAATTCTAACTTGAGCATATTTATCTTAAAAGCAATGTCTCATCTTCCTGATTTTATTTTGTCTTCTTTGGTCCTGTGTTTTTTTCTTTGTCTTCCTTGTTCCATTTGTATAGAACTATTTCCCTCTTCCTCAGTAGAAGCTTCCAAACTATGCTTGTAATACATAATAATCAGACTAGGTTGAATATATTTCAGTGTAAATCTTTGCTGACATCTGTGTTAAAAACGTCTGTGGGATTTGTTTTAATCAAGGATGGTGAGACAGCAGAGGCAGACATGATGGTCATGAAGAAAAGGTTTATGTTCACAGACTCTGTCAACAGGAGGCTCACCACATTACACAGAGCCATGTGGGGAAGGACCAGGGAGGGTTGGGAGGCAGAAGAAGAGTGAAGACTGAGGCTTGCAGAGCCTTGACTGGGGTTCTCTCGGGAAGGAATGGGCAGGGGAGGGTGGGTACACTAAGTTTAGTATTTGAGAGTTTGAGTATTTTTGCTGGGTGCTGGGCTATATGGTGTTCCCTAGTGCCGTGGTAGTTGGCTCTGGGGTGCTTTAGGTAGGGGAAACATTGGCCCATTGGGTGAGAGTTTGATAAAGGAGATGGTTGAGGGTATAGGCTCTGGCTTGGCTGGTTGGCAGGTATGCAGAGGTATACTCTGGGGTGTTGTGTACTGTCTTTAGGAACATGCTAGCCCTAGGAGGGCCAGTCCCTCTAGGAACAAGTCTCCAAATGCCAGAGGATCAACAATACAGAAAATAAGAAAATATACCCAGCACAAAATATCTGATGAATTCCTTTGGAGAATGTCCTAGAGGTGAAACCAACTAGGCAAAGTAGATAAATAACATTAAGCTCTTAGGATATATGTGTGTGCGTGTGTGTGTGTGTGTGTGTGTGTGTGTGTGCATTAAATCAAAAGAGCACATTCTGTTAAGCAGCCATACCAACCAAGTGCCTCATGTTTGTGTTTGAAAACTTACAGTCATTAAAGTACTGTCTGATCCTACAAGTTGTAAACTAACTTTTTTCTAGACTTCTCCCGTGGGTAGCTTCCTTCCACAACCTGTCAATTTATTGTGATACACGGCATTAGTTACTAAACTAAATAGATCTGTCTGTATACCCCTGCAAGGAAGTGTCCTTAAACTGTGAGATTTGTGCTTAGGAAACATCTGACCTTCCAGAATGAGGTGTTTGGTCCTTAAAGCACAGCCCCATCGCCTCCAGTTTCATCTCTGTGGTTAATGAACTGTCTCTTATGTTACTGTGGTCATAATCAAAGAGAACTGCAGGGATTTTCTTGAACAGTAAGATTAAGCAGAACACGTTTCCTCCTACATATGATGTTTGAGAAGGCACTTCACTTTCATCTACTCACTCAGCCAGAAATGTAATCTATTGCTTAGAGAGAAAAGAAACATGTGTGCTACTTTTCCTGTAAAGAATTAACAGGTGTGTGCTATTTACCTAGCTACGGGGGGGCCACTTTGAGGACCAAAACACAGTATAGCCAGGTCACAATGGAAAGTATTTGTTAATGACTAGGTGCCTGAACATTTCTTCTTGGTATAAGCAGAGAGCTTTGGATAATATAGTTTATCTGATGGAGCTGATAAAACCAGTTTCATTTCCTTAGGTACAAGTGACTTTTTTCCTTCCACGTAAACTGAGACTAGCAAGTAAGAGGTCGCAAGTTCTAGTTTTAGAAATGGCTATCATTGACTCACAGGCTACACCTGTACGCCACACATTCTGAACATAACTTTTTTTTGGACCAACTTTACATGAGAATAACAAAGATTTCTTTTTTTTTTTTTTCGTATTAAAGCTTTTACTCAAGTTTAAGATGCTGTTTCTAAAATCACAAATGGGAAATGGGATGCATCTTTAATAGAAGTGAGAATTTTTGTAGTTTGATTACAAAGAGTATTAAATTTTGTTTTCTTATGAAACTCATCTTTCCAAAATGAGGAATTGTAGCACTGGGAAAGTCTTCTATCATGGGGAGGGGGGAGGGGAGAGGGATTGCATTGGGAGTTATACCTGATGTAAATGACGAGTTGATAGGTGCTGATGAGTTGATGGGTGCAGCACACCAACATGGCACAAGTATACATATGTAACGAACCTGCACATTATGCTCATGTACCCTAGAACTTAAAGTGTAATATTAAAAAAAAAAAAAAAAAGAAAACCAAGTGCCAAAGAGGATTGTTTGCAAAGTAAAATGCTTGTTGTTGGCAGTGGAAATGCAAATTATAGGACAAATTTTATTAAAAAGCAATAATTATTTTCTTTACTAAAAGTGTTATATTTGAAGAGAGGGTTTGGAGATTTTTATTATTGAGAATAACAAAGATTTCATGTTCAGTTTGGAGAACACTTACGGAAAGAAGACCTCTGCTTTATCAAGGTTTATATCTTCACACCGCCTGTTCTTTGAACCAGTTCTTTCTCTTCCGCACTGCAGCAATGGTTCCCTCCATGGTTTTCTGCTGTCTTACACCTGGCAAGTCAACCCTGAATTGGATCTAACTATGTGCGTCAAAATCCTGTCTCACTGGTTAACCCATAAAACTAATCTTATCTCCGTCCTTTAAATGTAAATATTTTATTCATTTTAAATTACCAAATTAATAAACGCATATTGTTGAAAGTTCAATATAGAATTATATTTTTTAAAATTTCCCCATGACTTAGAAGTAACTACAATTTTCTTGGTTTATTTTAGTCAAACATTGGAGTTTTTGTTCTCTAGTTTTAATCTATGGATAAATAAATGTCTACACTTTATTTTTTTCTGCTCACATCATGATTGGATTTATACACTCAGTATATGGAGTTTTACTACATTGGCTTTATAAGCTGTATAATATTTAATAGTATGGATGTGCCATAATTTATCTGATCTTACTACTTATAACTTTGGTCTTTTCAAACAAAAACTGCATTTGCTGCCCCCATTCTTGGTACATTCTATCTTGAGACTTTATTTCATTTCTCTGCCAAAAGTGTGATCTTTCTATTTCCACTTCATTGACATGATTCCCACACGTCCAAAACCTGCCTGCTCCCCCACTTCCTCCCACATCAACCTGGGGCTTCTTTCCATGATTTGTTATTGCTCAGTTGGTTGATATGTTCATTCCATAAATATTAGGTACTTTCTATGTGCAAGGAACTTTGGTGGGCAGTGAGTGGCCTCAGTAACAAGCAGGCCAGGCTCTGGTCTTGTGGCTTTAATGTACAGCAGGGACAGCGTATCCCACATCACAGGAATCCAGACTCCATGGCAGGACCTGCTGAGGGCCACGGAGGCAATGGTGTGTCCTTAGCAGGCTTCCTGGAGGCTTCCTTGCTTCTCACAGGGTAAATGGTTACCACTCTTGGGGGAGCCGGTGTTTGATTTGGACCTCAGAGAATGGATAAAGTTCTAATGTGGACGTGGAGGAATGTGTTCTAGGCAGAAGGGTGGAAGTGGGAAAGTGTGGGGCCTAAGAAGGACTGTAGGTGACCTAATTCCACTGGGGGCTTGATCCTGGGGAATACCTCTGTTGTTCACACCACACTTATTCATATTCACAGTAGCACTATATATTATTCTTATATAATATATTCAGTAGCAGAATATATTATTCTTTTTTCTCTCGATGTTCTTATTTCTAATATTTATGTTGCATATAGCTGTTGTCCATCCATTTTCACTGTGATAAATTAGATCATGAAAATTTGCATTCTCTCAGTGGACACCTGTATTATTTCTAATTTTTTGCTATTATGAACAATGCTGCTATGAGCATTCTTTTATAGATTTCTTGGGCAGATGTTGAATTTTCCTAGGGCTAAGGCAGCACATTCTCACAGTTCTTATTAAACACTGAACTGATTTTATTGTCTTTTTTTAGGAAGACACTAATTTGGTTGTTAGACATGTCTTTCCTACAAGATTTATAAAGCATTTTCCTTTTTTTTAAAAATAGCCTTTATTTGTTTATAATTGTCAAAATTTTTTAGCGCTTCCTAATTGCCAGTAAGTGGTCTAAGTTCTTTCAAATTAACTCATATAATTTTAAGCTATGGTTTTGATCTCCATATTACAGGACATGGAAACTGAAGCATAAGGTTAATGGTGGAGTGAAGATTTGAACTCAGGCAATCTGGATCCAGAGTCTGTGCTCCTACTATCTATGCAAGGTTGCCTCTCCTAAACTAGTGTTGGAGGCAGGGCGGATTGCTGGGACTTTGTAGGCTGAGGAACACCGTAGATGGTTCTCACTCTTTTGGACTGAGAAAGGAGACACTCAGGCATCTAGCAACAGTATTTAACCCCTTCAGTATTTAGGAACTACTTACCAAATGGGTGCCATCTGTCATTACTTTTTCTGGCTTTATATTTAGGATGGGATCATTTTTGTATTTTCATTAACATATTCCCCATCACATAGCTTTTAATATTTTCAAATACAGAAGTGAAGACACTTGGGGGTTACGTTTCCACCGTGGAGATTTTTACTGTAATGTCCTCCATGACCTCTCCACATTTCAGGCTAATGAACTGAAGGATGAGATACCGTATGTTCACAGCATGTGAGATGTTATAGCATCGCATTATGTGCTAATCATTAGATGCTTTAGGGGAAGTTAATTCTGTATTGACTTTGTGTTCCTAAATTTCACCTAATTGGCCGACTGTGAACTAACTTGTACTTTTCCATAGCAGCGCTCCCGAAACTTACCATAATCGCTACTCAATGGCCAAAACAAAGTCATTGCCTTTATTTAGTAGGATGTATCTTGGCCTTCACAGTGAGTTTATCCATCACTTGGACAATGACTATCTTGGTTTCTGGCCTTTCCACTACCTAGTCCATCAGTAGGTAATATTTATATGGGTCATACTGTGTCCTAGGTCCTCGGGATAGCGAGAGAACAAAATAAAATCTCTGTCCTCCAGTTACTTGTATTCTAGTGGGTTAAACAGGACTCACACAAGGACATCAACTGACTATCATAATCTAAGTCCTGTTATTCCTCCCATGCAAGCGTACATATCCAATATCACTGAGATGACTGAGGACAAAGGCCTCTGGAAACTATTTTGCTGTCGTTGAGCTCGCCAGTATATTTTATTCTGTCCCAATACTGAAGCTTCCCAGCCTCAATTTACCTTCCTTGAAGGTACTGAATATACCTGTATCTGTTTGCCTATGGAATATTTTTGTTTATTTATTTACTTGTATATACCTAAGATGTACAACGTGATATTTTGATGTACATACAGCACATTAAAAGAAGAAGCTGTGAAAATTGTAGATCCTTTAAATCAATTTCATATAACAGGATGTAAAAAAATCCCCAAACTCACCAATATATCAGTCAAGCAACTTTAAGTATTTTTAAGTGATATGAAGAAGAAAAATAATAATGGAATCTAATAATGGAGTAAAAGGGAGGTGCTTTAGCCTGCCTGGCCAGGGAGGCCTTCCGGCAGACGTGACATTTTAGTAAAACCTGAATAGTGAGAAGGGACCTTGGGAGAATCTAGAAAAAGATCTAGGATCTAAGGACCAGCAAGTGCCATCTGCAAGGTGATGAGCTTGGTGGGTTTCGAGACCAGAAAGCAGGTGGGTGGTGGGAGCACAGGGAACAGGAGGGCTGGAGATCATGTAGAAATAGGGAGGTGGCCATGGAGGAGGGTTTGTTGGTGGGGGTCAGGATCTTGCATTTTAGGGAGGTTGCAAAGAGATCTATTGGAAATTTTTGAACAGGGAAAAATTACTTAACCTGGTGAGCTCTTTACAAAGATTTATCTGGATGCAACACAGAAAATGGACTTTTGAGGGGCATGAGTGAAAAACACCAAGGCAAATTAGAATAGCCTCTGCTAAGTCCAGGTGAGAGAGGAAGGTGCTTGAGGTGGGATTGCAGTAGCAGACGGGAGAGAAGGGGTGCGATATACATTTTTTGAGGCAGCAGTGACAGGATTTTCTTATGGTTTAGAGTGTTGTGAGGGGGAATTAGAGCAATCCAAAATGACTCCAGCTGTGATGGCAAAGACTCAGCCAAGAAGCAGGCTGGGGAAGGGGGACCGCCAGTGGTTCGCTTGGTCCTGGTTAGTTTGGAGGCAATTCTTTGTCTCAGGTAGAGGTGAAGCAGCAGATGGAAGTTGCAGTTTCAGGCACAGGTTGAAGGTGATATGTACACTTACATTCACCAGCCGGGAAATGTTATTTAAGTCATGGGACTGAATGAGCCATGGGCCCACCCCGCCCCTCCACCCCTGCCTCAAGGAAGGATGTATAGATGACGGACAGAGGAGGGCACATGACACGGATAAAACTATTGTGGCATTTGCTGGATTAAATCCTGGTCAGTGAGGTCTCTGGTCCCAGAGTCAGTGAACGATGCTGCAGCTAGTTACTTAGTGAAATTTTCATCTCTAAGAAAACACATTTTCAGGCTCGACAAGAAGTTAGTTGGTAGAAATAAATCATCAGCTTCATGTCTTCAGCCGGATGACCTGTGTGTCTAGCCTGGGTCCCAATCCTTAGTCAATAGACAATCCTTGCAGAAGTGAGGGGACGGCAAGATGACCCTGGGTTGTAGGGCCAGGGACTTACCTGTTACAATTTTTACTTCTTCCATTTGGCAATGGGACCTCCTTGAGTCCTGACTCTATATCTGTAAAATAGCAAGGAATGAGAATACTTATCGTACAGGTTTATTTCAGGAAACCTGTGAAAGATGTTTGAGTACTGTACATAACCTACTTTGCATTTCTTGTATCTTTTTTTATTGTCTACTTAGTGAAATCTTTGATTTTTATAGGATATGTCTTGGTAATTTTTATTTTAGGATGGATTTCTTGTTTTTATTTTTAATATACTCACCAAAAATGATAATTAATGCTCTAGAGGTCTGACTTTTTTTTTGAGACTGGAGATTGTGACAAGTTTTAATTAACTCAAATGTATCAACATTGACATGTCTAGTCCATTGGATTTAAGAGGTTTCCTCAGATATACACCATGTTATTCCTGGCTAAAATCTGAAAACATCACATCAGAGGACTTTCTGCTAAATAGTCTAGTTTATCTAAGCGTATTAGCAGTCTATTTACTGTAAATTTTTCTGATATTTTAAGGTATTTGTATTTCTTAGCCTAAAATTATTAATTCAGTAAGTTTCTTTCTGCTGTGAATTGTAATGTCCTCCTTTTTTGTCCTTTGACATTTCAAGTGGTTCCAGCGAATTACCTGTGCTGGAATAACTTATCTGACCCCCTCAGGGTTCATACATTTGGTTATATCTTCCGTCTGCTTTCATGTTTCCAGGTCCAGGGGACCCCCCTTTTTTTTAAGTCTGTCTGGCTATAGTAATCCCTTCATCCCTTTGACCATTAATTGGAAAATTATGACATTTAGAAAGGACATTTTTCAAAACCATGGGAATCTTTGTATTTGGACCAGATGTTAAGAGAATTTTAAAAGAGGGATAAAACATCTGTGACAATGAATGGCAGAGTCATAGAAAAAAAGGGAACTTGGATAGCGTTTTAATGGAAGTGCTAATATTGTACAGAGGTACAGAGGTAAGGTAGAGAGGCACATGTGGATTTGCATTCTTTTTCTCCATTCATCCACTTCTCAGGTGTTGACTGTTTGTCTGCACTATGTCCAGTACTGTCTGGAGACTGAGGTTTTCATAGCCTTGTTTTAGAAGGAGGCAGATACACAGGTAATTGTAGTTCAGGATGATAAAGGCTGTAATAGGAATAAGAATCAACGTACAGTGGGGTCAGATAGGGACGAGAGAAAAGTGGGAAAAAATTCATAGAAGGCTCCTTAGAGGTGATGCTTAAGGGTTGGGATTAGCAGCAAGGAAACTCAACAACAACAACAACAACAAACGGCTGAAATTGCAGAGGTAAGAAATACAGGATGTTGGTCAGGATGGAGAGGAGGGCCTGGATTCCAGAAGTGGGTAAGGGAAGGATTGTCAAGACACTGACAAAATGAGGAGTGAGTTTGGGAAGATGGAGGAGGAGGGAATGGTGGGTGTCCCTTGAGCTCTGAGTTGACTGTCTGAGTGATGGTGTAGTTAGTTATGAGAGGAAGTAGACACAAGGGAGACAGCTGATGAAGACAGATAACGAGGTCTGCTTTCGAGCAATTACACTGGCTTTTTTATGTAAATACCCCTATTTTGATGTAAGGGTCTAGATTGTATACAGAGGTTGGGGAGAGGGTCTAGATTTGAGAGCCACCAGTTTTTAGAGACCATGTGAAATCACACGGGTCTGAAGACAAGGGCCTCTGAGAATGTGTAGATGGAGAAAACAATGAACATTCAGAAGAGATTGGCGTGTACTTTCACTTGAGGAGAATGCTAGGTGTGAAGTAAATGCAGGGAGATTGGGGAGTTACAGAATCCAGGGAACAGAGGATGTCAGGAGATATTCCAGGAAAGGCCAGTGGTCACAAAGGCCATGGAGATGACTAGTTCCGTAAGCTCCCTGGATTTCACAAGCAGGAGGTGATCAGTGATAATGACCAGAATGACGACAGTAGAAGGGTATCGTCTTTTCTTCCCACTGTGGTAGCGTTGCTTTTCTCTCCGGGCATAGACTCCACATCGTGTGGTGGATGAGAGAGAAAATGGCGCTCTGTTCTTGTACCTCTTAGCTAAAAGCGAATGAGAGCTATGAATAGTAACTTCATATGGTGAGCGCCATTTATAACTGGAATATTTTAGTGTGTCCACATGAATTTCCTGCCCTGAGGAAACGTCTCTAGGTAAATTCTTTCGAAATTGCCCAGGTAGTTACATTGCCTCGAAAGCCCATTATTTAAGTACTTTTTTCTTTTTTTCTTAGAAAGGGCTTTTGTTGGTTTAGCTGACACAGAAGTAGATTGAATGAACTTTCACTTAGTTTTAAAACCTGCTGACAGATAAAATTAATATTGCCTTTGTGTAAATAATAATTTTATCTAATGGACTTCATTTATTTTTATCGTTCCTCCAGGCGATCTGGAGCTAAACAAGGGGAAGAAGACAAATGTGTAATAACAATTCCCTTTGAAGAGAGATATAAAAGAAGGTCACTGGAGCCGAACCATTATTGAAATGTATAAAATAGTTTAATGTTTGCTTTTTTCCATTTTATATCATGAGGTCCTTTTATATAGTCATAAAATTCCATCTCCTCTGGGTTCACATGTGATGAAAATCTATGGGTAACAAAGCCAACTTCTTCAATTACCTGAAGGTAGCAGTCAGTGGTGTTTCTGGAGTTAAGGGTGGCCCGTGTTTCAGTAACACATTCCTAAAGATGTTTCCCTAGTTCATTTATGACAAATTTCTTTCAGCTGAAACTTGGCAATCAAGACACATGGGTTCAAATAATATAAAAAAGATCTTGTTTCTTTGTAAGTGCGCTATAAAAATTGAAGAGATGTGATATATTTGTTGGAACATCCTGATTCCCCTTATGGGCTCAATGTAATAAGAGGAAACCTTTAATTTCACTATATTTCCCAAATAATAAAATGTTCAGTTATTGTTTTTGAAAAAGATTAGAAGAATCTATTTACTTGAACATTGCATTAACTTAAGTTTATTGTTTTATTGATTCTTCATTTAATTGTTTCCTGCACTGTACCTAGAATATCTGATACAACAGGAAGAAAAGAGCATAGATTCATTTAATACATTCCTTCTAGTCCTAAACACACCGGGGCTTTGATTCTCCTGGATTGTTTATTCCTGCTTCATTGAACACTCTAACTTGAACCTCTTTAAAGATCACGGTTTCTATATTCCCCCATTCAGGAGGATTTCTTCCTTCTTTGTTTCCGACAACTTTGCTTCTATTCCTACTTTTATTTCATAAATATAAAGAGGTTTTTCTTTGTTTGACGACTCTGAGTTGTGATCTGGGAGTGCTGGGGCTACCGTCGTCTTCATCCTCACTCCTGTCTTAGAAAGCTGTACCTGGTCCACAGAAGAAATCCTTCAGTATGGCTGGATTAATACGGATTACGGACACCCTGGAGACACTGCCTGTTTTCATGCCTTAGGTGCGTCCCTAATTATTTTCACTAGAGACAAGACTATGCTCCTAGTCTGGGAGTGATCAGGTCATGTGACCTTGTGACCACAAGTATGTGGTTTTAGAAGCTTGAGCAGGGAGCTCAGGCTGTAGAATATAAACAGCCAGAAGGTAGCAGGACCTGTCTTGATGTGGCCTGTCACGGCACCGTTCATCTCACATGCACTGTTTAATCTCTCTGAGCTACAAAGAGGGAAGAGAGACTAGGTGATTTCTCTTTCCTCGTTCACCTTCCAAATTCTGGGAGTCCTTGAGTCATTTCTTGTCTCAGATGTACCAAGGGCCTAAGCCACCTCACAATGGGCTCACTCAGTGGCAGGGGATGGGTGGATTATAAATGGCCCGTAGGACACTAGTTCTGTTTTCTCGGATTCATTCAGGCAGGCAATTCAGCATGTTGGAGCACATACACTTGGCATTGGAACTATGTGTAGATTGTTTACAATGAAAGAGAGAAGCAAAACTTAAGACTTAGAAACACAAAAGGTCTGGGTCTATCCAAGGCAACCTTTCACATGGAAGCAGTGGTGTGGCAGGCACTCTACTGTCCCATCTGGGTTTCTGGAGAGGAGCTGCCACTGCAGCTGGCGTCAGCCACCATGGTGTGACCATGGAAGACGGTCTGTACCTGGAGCAGTGGGAGGACTAGGCAGATGAGGGGCTCATGGCATCAGCAAGGGTGCAGATGTGGCTACTGAGTGTGCAAGGCTGCCTCTGAGGACCCTGGTGAGGCGAGAGGGACCACAGGGAAGGTCTTGCAGTGTGAGTGGTGGAGACAGATTAAGAAGAAACTAATTCTCAGCGATTCCTGGAAAAGCATGATTTTCTTTGAAAGGCAGAAGTTGAATCCTGGGTTCTTGAATAGGCAGCAGTATTTACTGGGCAGTAGCTGACAATCATGCACTGGACCCCATCTTTGGCTCTGACCGGATGTGTAGGGCCTGGCTTCGGGGTTGGTTGGTTTGCTGGAATGATTCTTTAGTAGTTCTGCTGCATTCAGTCTGGGAGGGGACTCCAGTTTCTGTGTGAGCAGTTCATCTGATCCCCTAAAACAGGGGTAAGAAATGGAAAGAACAAATGCGAAAACAAACATTTGAAAAGCATGTTCCAGCTGGGCACGGTGGCTTATGCCTGTAATCCCAGCACTTTGGGAGGCTGAGGTGGGAGGATCACGAGGTCAGGAGTTCAAGACCAGCCTGACCAACATGGTGAAACCCTGTCTCTACTAAAAACACAAAAATTAGCCAGGTGTGGTGGTGGGCGCCTGTAATCCCAGCTACTCAGGAGGCTGAGGCAGGAGAATTGCTTGAACCCAGGAGGTGGAGGTTGCAGTGAGCCGAGATCATGCCATTGCACTCCAGCTTGGGCAAGAGAACTAGACTATGTCTCAAAAAAAAAAAAAAAAAAAAAAAACACGTTCCAACTCTGCAAATCTTGGATGTTATGTTTTCTACATTATAACAAGCTGTAACTGTTCCTAATTAAGAGGCACACATGCAGCAATCGCCTCTAATACTAGCTTCAGCCTTTTGGTACTAAGAATGGTCCTGCTGTGGCATGCATGGGGCAGGACTTCCTGAGACATCTCTGAGGCCACCTCACTGGGTCAGCTCGCTCACCTGACTCCTTTGTCCTCTTGCCAAAGGAAGTCTCTAATGCCATCAAGTAGGGGATGGGCCCAGGAGGGGTTTGTGGGCTCTCTGGACTGTAACAACAGATTAGGCTATATCCATCTTTATGATAGGCCTATAGCTCAGAAGAAACCTAGCCTCCTCTGAAAAGTACATTAAGCTTATGTTGGATCTGTATTTATTAATAACTGGTTAGACACTGTTCCCTAAGCAAAACGCCTCATGGAAGCTTTTATTCCTTTGATTTCTTTTTTATCTGACAGCAATTTTTTTTTTCCTAAAAGGAGCAGTTATTTTCTGTCCCCAAAGCCTATTCAGTTTCATTTGTAGCGTGGGAGTGAATGAGAAATGTTATTTATTGCACAAACACTTCTATACAGAGTTGTACTTATTTAGATCAAGCTTATAGAGATATCCTCCTGCATCAGGAAAATAAAAGGAATTTTAGGGGTTTCAGGGGTTTTGAAGTAGAGGCACCAAAAATGCTTATATGTTGTCACCCAAACTGGCTTTCTAGAATAAATCTTCATATTGGCAAAATCATTTGTTTCATATTAACTCACGTCATATATTTTTATTTTTCTAGAGTTGGTAGGATGATGTTAGAACAACTTTGATCCTTTGAAAATTCCTTCATAATGTATTTCCCAAATGTAGCACATAGTTAAAATTAACAGGAATTTCATATATTTTGAAATTTTGCCTGAATGACTCAACACAAATTTAGTTTGGTGTTTTAGATAAGCATATTTTGAATAATCTTTCAAGTCACGGCAGCTCATTTAACTTCCAAAGAGGGAAGTTATCTATGCATGTATGCGTATGTATGTATGTAGGTATGTATGTATCTGCCTATCTATCTATCTATCTATCTATCTATCTATCTATCTATCGTAGAGGTTCTCAACTGGGGCAATTTGGCAGTGTCTGGAGACAATTTTGGTTGGTGCAAAGTTGGCCATGGGAGGGGGGTGTTACTGGCTCTAGTAGGTACAGGCCAGGGATGCTGCTAAAGGCATAGAATAGCCCAGAACACAGAATTATATGACTAAAATGTCAATAGTGCTGAGCTTGAGCACTAAAAGCCCTGATATAAATGTGTTCCTCCTACACCACTGAGAGGCAAGAGCTCCATGATTCAGTACAAGATGGACCTGCTGAGTCCAGGAAGGAGGTACCTGCTATTTAAAGCTGAGTCTATTTAGAGTAAAAGCGTCTTCAAGGAGTTAGCTTTCCATGGTAAGCTGCTCAAAAAAGCCCACGTCTCTACATGAAGACTATAAATGCCCTTTCCTGTCACCTTACCATAATGACAGTTTACAGTACCTTTAGTTTAAGAAAAAAGGTAATATGTTACAGTCTGAAAATTATAAACCTCAAAAAATTACCTGTTCTCATTAAATGTTCTTTCCTAACATGACAAACATGTCATTTCAGCTCATCACCCTCGAACTACGTGTTCCATTTTAGCTGCTCGTTCTCTGTATGTGTCATTTCCCCTCTTCTCTAATTGTCGCTTTCCAAATCCCAAGGAAAGAGCATTTCAGACACTTGTGTTATTTTTCTCTTCCTTTCATTCAGGAGGCAAAGATGTTAGGGCTTCTAACGTCACATGTCTTAAGATCAGAGTGGGCGGCATATTGTAAATAAAGGACAGTTTCAGTCACAAGCAGGTCTGGATGATGCCCTTCATCAGTAGCAGAAGGGGAATCTATGTTGGCTTAGATGTGCACGTTGAAAAACTGTGTATAAGAAAAGAATGTGCTCTTAGTCCCTAGTTGATTTGCATTCATTCTTGGAGATGATGGCAGGACAGTGCTCCAATCCATTTCCATGATGGCTTGCTGCTCTGTGAGAGTGGACTTATCAGTGATATGGTTCTGGGTGGCTGTTGGGTGCCAGGCATGGGTGTGAGTGCTTGGCATCATGCTTACTACAGAGCTAGCATGTATTAAGGGTTGATTGCCACTTCATCATCCTTCTCCTTTTATCTTCATCATTGCTGATCTGTTTTGATGTGTGACTGTGATAATTTACCTGAACTGGTATGGGTGCCCCAAACCTCCTTGCTTTTAACAGGATGAAATCACATCTAAAGCACCTCTAACAAGTGTTTATTTTAAAATACATAATTTGATAAAATTTCATATCTTAAGTCTTAGGTCAGGAGGCTCAGAAAAGATAGGCTACTTCATCTGGTTACCTTTAGACTGGAGTTCTAAAGCATACTCCAGTGTTGCACACTGTAACTCCTTTTCAAAAGTGAATCTCATACTTTTAATGTTATAACCCAGGGTCAATGAATATTTGCTCATCCATTGTCCATTACCGTGCTCTGTGCTTGGGCAGGGATTGTGGGCTGGTGGATAGATGAGCCTCTGGCTCTCCGTTTTCCTCCCTAGCCCATCCTCCACCTTCATGCTCAGCATCTCTTGTTCCTACAGAATTTATACTCTTCCCTTGTGTTGATTTGCAGTCCCATTACCTATTTCTCTGCCCAACCTGAATGTTTTGGTCAATGGGAATGTTGTACAATTCCTTCCATTCTTAAGGACCCCAACCTCCTGCCTGCTCTGAAGTTCTTGGTCCTGGTGAGTCTGTACTTGGCTTCTTTATATTAGCTCCATGGTTGCTGCTTGTGGATGCAGTAGGCCTTACCTCGTGCTGCTTGGTTCCTTTGCAAATTCTTACATGCTGGGTATGCAGTTGTCACTCAGTAAATATTGAGGGAATGAGAGACTCTAAACTCAGCTGGACCTTCAGGTTTCTGGTCAGGTTTATTTATATTGAACCAACCTCTATGAAATTAACCCATAATTTTTCTACTCTTCCATTTCAAAATTTAAATTATCATGTCTTATCCTTCTTCCCCATTTGGTTGACTCAAAAAATACAGAATGTGAAATTTGATACACTCTCAAATCTATGTTTTCTTTGTCTTGAAATCTCACCATTTATTCAGGTGGTAAGCACTCCTTTTTAAAGAAGGCCTCTTTCCTTTCTTTCACTTTCTTTACTGGGACCCTAATAGCGTCCCACCTCAGTTTTCTCTGGATTTTCTTTAATTCCTCTCTCTTTTATGTATGTATTTATTAATTACTATTTTTATATTTAGAGACAAAGTCTTGCTCTGTTGCCTAGGCAGGAGTCCAGTGGCACCTTCTCAGCTCACTGCAGCCTTGAGCTTCTGGGCTAATGCAATCCTTCTGCTTCAGCCACTCAAGTAGCTAAGACTACAGACACACACTACTACGCCTGACCAATTTTTATTTTTATTTTTTGTATAGACAAAATCTCATTATATTTCCCAGGCTGGTCTCAAACTCCTGACCTCAGGTGATTCACCTGCCTCAGCCTCCCAAAGTGCTGGGATTACAGGCATGAGCCACCATGCCCGGCCAGGTGTCTTAAACTTAATGTGCACACACACACACACACACACACACACACACACGATTCTAATCTCATCTAAACAAAATCCCTCTGTTGATTATCCTATTAAAATGAATGGCATCACAATCCTTGAAGTCACTTACATTATCTGCCTTAAGTTCATCAGTGTCTCTTTGCTCTGTGTTCCCAAAATTTAGCAGATTATAACAACCACTCTTTTATTATATTTTACATTTGTGGGGTCAGGAATTTGGGCAGTGCTCAACTGAGAGATTCTTTTGCTCTCATAATATCTACTGAAATTACTCAGTGGGTTTCAACTTCACTCATGGCTGGAGAGTTGGGCTCATGTGTGATCCAAAAACTGGAGCACCTAAACGTGTTCTCTCTAGCATGGCCATCTCAGTGTAGTTGGACTTTTGACCTAGTGTCTCAGTGTCTTAAAGAATGTGTTCTAAGCTGCAGGATGTAGCAATTGCCAGGCTTTTAGGGCCTGGGCTTGGAAACTAGCACAAGATGACTTCTGTTGTATTCAAATGAGCAGAGCAGTCACCGAACCAACCCAGATTCTAGGTGGAGAACATAGCTCCACCTCTCAATGCGAGGAATGCCAGAATCTGTGGCCGTCTTTAATTTGCTGTAGTTTCCTTTACCCACAGTCGTCGTGTACTGTGTTTGCCTTTTTATTCCCATTGACACCACCAAAGTCACTGCTTCATTTATTTCTCTTTTTAACAACTGTAGTGGCTTCAAATTGACTTCTCCATTTCTATGCTCTCATCTGCCTAATTTCCTAGGTACATTATTGTGATAATGGCCTTATTAATATTAGTAAGATCTTCTAACATTAGTATACTACGGTAGCTTGTCGCCTGAAAATAAAGACCTCACACCTTAGTGTAGTTTGCCTTCCAAATCTTAACCTACTCTGTAAGCTCTTCCCAATGATTCCCTTTAAATTTCCTGGATCGAGTATGGTACACCATTCCTAAAACATGTTGCATACCTCTTCCTCTTGCCCCTCCAATGTGCCTTTTCATTCTCTTCCCTGGGGATGGAATGTCATTCTAGAAACCTCCATCTGTTGAAATCCTCCTTATCCTCCAGCATTACACTCAGATTTGAGCCCCTCCATGGACCCGTCATAGATCCTTCTCTGTAGCAGTCGCACTCTCCCTTGACTCCCACAGCACTCCCGTTCTTTTTAAGATTTGCTAACAGCTTGGATCATAGTTATTTTTACAGGCTTATATTACTTTAATGCTTGTTAATCATTTAAATTGTTCATAATCTTTAAAGTTTCCCGGCATAGTACTTTTATTTCACCCAGTAGGTGCTCGATATAGATTTTGTTTGATTCACACTTGATCTCTAGCCAGATACTTTGCAGGCAGATTATCTACAATTTTAAAAGGTTATCCTGCGTCACAAAATACAGAATTTAGCAAATCGTGATGATTTTTTAAAGTTGCGTAGCATAATATTCATCAGTTTATTGGTAAAAGACAATGGCCATGGCCTTCTTAAAAATAAGTCTTTTAAATGTTAAAAAGGGATGGGCAGGTATTTGTAGGGTTTCCACATATAGACCTGTGTTTGCGCAAAGGGTTAGGACAGGTGGCCAAGGGAAATCCAGCCAATCCCATCTATTAATCTACATTCCTTAGGAGTGAGTGTGATGACAGTACTGCTTAAGCTTGAGCATTTCTCGTTTAAAACAAATGGGCTATATCATGCAATCATGGGGAGAATGAGAGGTCTGTATTGAGATACACACACTCACGCATGTATTCATACAGCCTGGGATATGACGTAGACAAAATATGCTGGTCTGAGCCCTCCAAGCTCTCCTCTAGCTCAACAAAGTGTAACCTTAATGTTAGTGAGGGAGTTTTACCAGAAGACCACCCACCGGAAAATGAACTCATGGTCGTCTGATTCTTCTCTTTTGTGTGTTTTAGGCACTTTCCACACATGAGGGGAAGAAGAGCTTCTGTTTAGAAGACACGAGCCCAGAGTCAGAGGCCCCTTGCCCACCATGAAGGGAACCTGTGTTATAGCATGGCTGTTCTCAAGCCTGGGGCTATGGAGACTCGCCCGCCCAGAGGCACAGGGTACGACTCAGTGCCAGAGAGCTGAGCACCCAGTCATCTCCTATAAAGGTAAGGGACCAGCAAGCACTGAATGCAAAGCCGTCATCTAAAGGCACATTCTGTATTTAGTGATAGAAGATAATAGAGCAACACAAATGCTGTATAATCCAGTGATTCTGGTTTTAGACATAGTTTAAAATAAAGGTAAAAATACAAAAACCTCTATCATTAGAATTTCATATCCAGAAACTGATCACTACCTCAAGAGGGATCTAAGACAGGGATTACCAAGGTAAAAAATCTCATTGTTTCTGTTCACCTTTATTTAACAGGTACTGCAGGCCTCCTAAGTGTTTGAACCAAAGGATAAAAATGTGACCATAACAATAACAACAAAACTAAGGAAAGCCTAAAATTTTTCACTGTGACATTTTCCTGCAATGCGTTAGTCTAGCCACAAACTTACCCCTTTGTTTCTATCTAGCATTGCATGGCAGCAGAATTGATTTAATGCCCCACGTATCTCTATGGATTGGTGGGATTACATAATTAATCTGTATATCCACTCATTTATTCTTTTATTCATTGAAATTTATTTAAGGTCCTTCACATCCGGGCACTCAAGCATTCAGAGTGGAAAAGAAAATAGACTTTGTCGCATTCATGGCCCATCCCCATCCTTTTTCATCTCAATTTCCACTCATGCTTCATCTCACATCCACTAAATTATTTTGGAGGAAATTTAAAAAAAATCAAATAATTTTATCCATTAGATTTCAGTTTATAATACTCAAAGATAAGAAATTCAGTACCATTATCACAACAAACAAACAAACAAACAATAAATGATTTCATGACATCATCAAGCACCCAGTGGGCATTGCGAGATCTTTCATGGGTTCATAAATACTTTGGCATCTTTTGGCCACTTAAGTCAAATCAGAATTTAAGTGAATTCCACCCACTGCCATTGGTTGGTATATTTCTTGAGTCTCTTTTAATATTTTACTTTTATTTCATACCCTTTGCAAATTACAGAAACCAAGTTCTTTGTCCTGGACAGTTTCCCACAGTCTGGAGTTTGCTCATCGCATTCTGATTGTGTGGTTCAAATATTCCTTTTTCCAAAGAGGTCTGTAAATTCCTAGTAATCTCAAGACACCTGCTGAGATCCAGGTTTGGATGTTTTTGTCTTGACTATATCATGGGTAGTGCTGTGTACTTCCTTCAGGAGGCAGAGCATATCCAGCTGGGAAATGATCAGTCATTGATGATCAGTGCCTCAATCTACTGATTCACCGATGAGTACACAACTGGGATTTTCTCATTTTATTATTTTGCTTGTTTAGTGGTTAGAACACTTCTATATAAACTGTATTTCCTTCCTAGCTATTTGAATATCCTGAAGGTACACTTTATGCAGGAAAGTCAAAATAAATGGTCCCCGCCCCCCACCCATTTATACTTTTATTTTTTAAAAATATACAAATATGTTGGTTCTTTAATATCCCAGAGGTCATTCATTTGTCATCCAAAGGGGATGGATAAGATGTTATGTTTGCCTTTTTCTTATTTTGATTATTAGAATTATTATTAATACACTAATTTTTACATATTTGATGGATTTTAATCCATGTAGCTTACATCCTTGTACACGGTGAAGTGGTAGCATTTTAAGCCCAGAGTAACCTCTTGAGAGTGGCTTCTGGATTCTTCTGACTCCATCCAAGTCATCTTTGAGAGCTTCTTTGCTCTCTGGGTGTCAAGATGTTCCTATTCCTTTTACCTATTTCTTTCCGTAGATCTGGGAATCGCTCATTTCTGGATGCTTTGAGCACCAAACGTGCCCACAGGTCTTCTCAGTGGACAGTGCTAAGAAAAGCATTTTAAAAATATACCATGAACTTCTCCTGGTACTTACAATTCATCTCCAGGACTCTAGGGTCTTTGTTAACCTTTCCCATCTCAGTGTTTATTTCTTCCTTGCACAAAATCTCAAGTCTCTGCAGACCAACCTAATTATTTATTTGCCTTTTTCCTTTAGTATACACTCAGTCATTTTAGAATAACAGCTCCATGCAACCCTAGTTGTTTTTGATTATTGAAAAATCTTTAAAATGACTTTTTTCTCTGTTTTTTTTTTTTTTTTTTTGTCCTCACAGTAAATATTTCACTGGAAAATTCTAGCAAAATTACTGCTTTAAAATCAGTAGAAATAATTTCTTTCTGTGTGGTTATGGCACCAACCCAAGACCCAGTTACTATCATTTGTTTAATTTTTCTATTGATTTTTAGAAATTCTTAAAATTGACATTAAGTTTTTATGCAGTGTTTCAAAGTCAAATTATTGAAGCAAAAGGTGTTCAAAGGAATCTGACTTCACTTCCTCTTTTCTTGATCCTATTCTAGAGCTCTTTATGCATTTAGCTATTTACCTATATTTTATGGGTTAGGCTACTTTTGTAATAGAAGCAAAGCAACACACACACACACATACAAATATATATTTATATTATCTTTTCTTAGATGAAAGGTGGCTATTATATAGACTTGTCTCTGTGTAGCATTATTTTAACCTAATGGTATATGCTGGAGCCTACTCTCTAGTAGAGATTTATGTCATTCTTTTTTTTTTTTTTTTGTAGCTACATAGCTTCCCCTATGTGATGAGCCCTAACCTAATCAAAAACTCCTTATTGAGAGATGCTTAGGTTATTTTCTGTCATTTGTGACCATGGATAGTGTTTCAGTGAGTAGTGCCTCCTGTAAACATTATTTAATATTTTTGCAAGTGTACCGTTGAATGAGATTATTAGAATTGGGATTTCTGAGCCAAAGGGTGAATGCGTATGTGGTTTTGGAAATGTTGCCCAATTCTCTTTCATAGAGGTTGCGCCACTGTGCATTGTAGTTGCCCTGGATATGAATACCTGTTTCTCTGCCGCCTTTCCTGCAGAGTACAACATCAGGCTTTGGGATTTGGACAAAACTCAATGCATAAATGGCATCTCAGTGTATTTTTATTTGCATGTTTTTAATTCGGAGTGAACATTCAATGAGCATTTAGGAGAAGCCTGTTGTGTACAGGGTCTTTGCTAGATATTGAGGAGATCAAGAAGATGCTCAGTTCCTATTAAAAGGGTTTAGACTATTTCTAGCAATGGGAACCAAAAGGGCCATTGCATAACATTCTGTGAAGGGTCCTAACAGGTGCCTGCCTATGTTGTGTGCTGCACAGCCTAGGAGAGGGGGCTCTAAGCCCACATCCTGGGCTGTAGGATGGTGGTTGAGGAAGGTTTCTAGGATGAAGCCATGCCAGAGTTGCATCCCAAGTGATTGTTAGAAGGTGTTTACAAAATTTGTGAAAGGAGAAGTTTCCATGGAGAGGAAAAGAGCAAGTGATAAGCCCTGAAGTGTGAGAGGAAACGCTGCAGGTCCTGGCAAGCCTCACGTACAGGAAGTCAGGACATCTTATTTTAAGATATGGAGGAGGAGGTAGAGGGCATGAGGCTCACATGGCAAGTGGGGATTCAGAGGTGCCTGGCATTGGAAGGCATCTAAACAAGTTTATCCTCTATCTGGAGGATGACAACGTGCTCTCAGGAACAGCCCATTCTGAGGCTGCTACTGAGACCAACGGGAGGAGGAACTGCATTAAGGGAAGGGAGGCAGAAATGTAGAGAAGAGGTGGATTCTGGAAATTGGAAAGGAGTGTGGTTGAGGATTCAGTAGATGCAGAGCAGGAGCAAGGAGAAAGCCCTGACTGCAATCCCCACATTCTTGGCTGTTGATTCCATATAGAATCAAGAAGAGAAAGCAGATATGAGGGGTGTGGTGATTTTAGATGGAAAAGGCTGAGTTCCTGTGAGCCACCAGATGGAATTATCTAGTTGAGAGCAAGCCTTCCTGAGAACCAAGAAAGGGGATATTTTCAAGAGGGCGGTGTCCAGCAGAGCGTGAGATACTGCAGAGTGTTCAAGGCAGGTGTGTGCCAGAAGGAAGAGTGACACACTTGTCCTGGTTTTCCCAGGACTTTCCTGGTTGCTTCTGTTCTGGAAAAGCCAGGACAATTGGTCACTCTGAGAAATTCTGTCAGCAGCACTGTATTAGCTGCTTAGGGCTGCTGTAACAAATTACTACACACTAGATGGCTTAAAACAACCTAATTGTCTCTTCTCACATTTCTGAAGGCCAGAGTCCAAAATTACGGTGTTTGAAGGTCTGTGTTCTCTCTGAAGGCTCTAGAGAAGAACCATTCTCTGCTTCCTCCTAGCTTCTCATGGTTGTCAGCAATGTTTGGCATTCCTTGGCTTGTGGATGCATCACTCCAGTCTCTTAGTCTGTAGTCTCATGGTATCCTCCCTCTGTGTCCCTGTCTTTTTGTCTTCTCTTTTTATAAGGACATAAGTCATGTTGAACTTAGGGCAAACCCTAATCCAGTATGAGCTCATCTTAAACAATTCATCTGCAAAGGTGCTGTTGCCAAATATGGTCACATTCAGAGGTACCTGTGGTTAGGACTTCAGTATATCTTCTGGGAGGACACATAAAAGGCAGCATTTATCAGAGCAGTTTCACCGCAGGGTTGGAGGAAGAAACCGGATGGTGATGTGTGTGGGGATACATCGAAGGTTAGGGATGATATGATAGATATAAGGAGAGAAGAACTCATGTCAGCCATGCAGGGACATAGGGCACAACTTTTAAAAGAGCATGACTTAACCATCCTCAAATGGTGATGGGAAGGAACAAGGTGAAGGAAGAGGCTAAAGAGAGAGGAGGGGGGAGATGATTGTTTAAGCAGAGACCCCGGTGCTGTAGGAGGGGATAGCAACTGGGAACAGGTGCCCAGTTAAGTTATAGGAAGCCAACTCCACCTCCAGTGAGCCTGGAGGGCAGGAGGCCAAAGCACCCAGGATGCAGGAAAGCTGGTGGGTGGGGGTGGATGCAGGAGAGGAAGGAGTTCCTGAGGATCTCTGTCTTGGCTGAAGAGGAGTAGGTAGGTCCCAGGCCAAGAGAACAGGGCCTTAGAAAGGAAGTGCTTCTCTGAGGAGAGAATAAAACTATTTTTCACACACACACACAAAATGTCGTGTGATGTTATGGGCCCACTCAGGCCTTGAAATGGCTCATGTTACAGCTGAACAAGTGGCCTCCGCAACTCCCCGTGAACACTTTTTTGTAAGGCACCATTCCAAGAAACTTTGAGAAAGCAGGATGAGATACTGACCGGGGAAAATAAAGGAAGAACCAGATAATCTTGACTTAAAATTCTGATTTCCATGCATGTTTAAAATACCATGATTTAATATTATGCACTGGAGGCTACTGATGAAGAACTGGATGCTAACAGAATGTCTTCATGGAACTTAGCATGTTCTGTCACAGTCTTGATCTGATTTACCTGGCTAGGCAGAAGATGCTGGTATAATCTTTTTTTTTCCAGCGTCTGTGAAGTATTTGCCACTGCAGGCTCCTCCTGTCTAGTGGAGTTCATTGCACAACACACTTTTACAACTTGCTGTGTTTGCAAGGTTACTTGCTTGACTGTATTTTCTGGAGTATTTATCCCTGATTGTGCAGTGGCTGCTAAAACACCCTGACCCATTACAGACGCACCGTTCAGAAATATGTCCTTGTCATTTGCTCAAATGTCTATTCCAATAAAGAGTGAAAAAAATTGTGACCCTTCAAGACAGCGTGTTTCTCAGCATGCTTACTGATTCTCAAAACCATCTCTGAAATTAGTTTTAAATGTTTAATGTCTACTTAAGGCGATGTGCCATATTCTGCTTTTGTTTGTTTATTGATTAAAGTTTACTCAGTATGCTGGCTATTTAGAGAGCAAGCTCCTGTTATAGGAATTGGTCTGTGGGAAGCGATTTCACATTATTCACAAAGAAAGACCACCAGTGATGTGAGTCATGCTGTACTTTGCTTGGGTCCTTCATATGACTGATTTGGAGGCCTTTCTTCAGGCTCTTAGCTGGCAGCATTTAGCATTAATGCCTAAGATTACTCCTGCCTGCAGAATCAGGCAGGGCCCTATTGATTTCCATTCCCAGGTCCCAGCGATCTTTATCTTTAACTCCTTGATGTTCTTGTAGAGTGTCCTCCTACTTATGGGTTTATTGATTGGCCTGAGAATTGTTCTGAAACTCATGGAAGAGCTGCATGGACTCATGATAGAGGATTTGCAACATTTAGCTCCAGTGCCTTGGGAAAGGCATGGAGGGAATTGAGATGACTGCTCCAGCTTGGGTCATCACCGGGACTGGGCTGGGGGTTGCACTTGGTTTTCTGCTGCTTCCCTAAGGATCTTGGATTTTAACAGCTGCCTTTATCCCCATATATAGTCTAAGGTGATTGAAAAAGCAGTGACTGAAAGTGACCAATTAGGATTTTAAACTTGGGTTTTATTCCCGTATCACAGTATGAATGATTATTTTTTCATGGATCCTATATTTTCCTTTCAAAACGTATCATTATATGACGTTATATTTATGTGTGTGTTGCACGCATTGCTTTGTTAAATGTTGACAGGAAGAATATGTGATATGTTTTGTAACTCTGAGTTGGCTCTTTTTCACATTCACTCACTGTGCCCCCAGCCCCTCTCCCAGTCTAAGGAAGCTCTTTCTGCCCTTCTCGAATGTGGCCATGTGTACATTACATGTTGTCATCATAACTGCCTTTCTTACCTGTTTTCCGGCCTCCTGTCACTCTTCCCTTGACCCCTGTGCTGTCCTTGGGCCACTGGCATTGTTCAACCTGCCATCTGCTTCTTCTGTGGCTGGAGAAGGCGTAACATGGGCAGTGTCAAGCACAACAAACTGTAACCTCTCAGAAAATGAGGGAATGCTGGATGAGTGAATGAGATGTTTCTGTGCTAGGCTCCATGTGTGTCCACAGCTCCATGTGTGTGACATGACTCCACGCATGTGTGTCTCATGGCTCCATGCATGTGCCGTGGTCCCATGGGTCTCTCACAGCTACATGCATGTCTCATGGCTCCATGCTTGTCTGTGATTCCATGCAGATCCCACAGCTCCAGGCATATCCATGTCTTTATGTGTGTCCATGTATCCCTGCATATCCCCATCCCTCCATGTGTGTCCACGGTTCCAGGCATGTTCACAACTCCATGTATGTATGTCCCATGGCTCCCTGTGTGTCCCATGGTTCCACACATATCCCATGGTTCCACGCATGTCCACATATCCTTTCTTGCCCCATGGCTCCATGCGTGTCCCACAGTTCCATGTGTGTCCATGGCTCCATGAGTATCCCATGGCTCCATGCATGTCTCATGATGCTCTGTTTCCTCTCTGGGTTTTGGCTGTCTGGTGTCTAATGCACCAAGCAGTTGTGCGGAGTCATGGTACTGGCTGAGTTTAGCCTCTTCATTAGGATACAGCAACCTCATTGTCAGAGGAGGGGCTGCAGTAGAGGATTCCTTGAGTCCCTCTGAGATTCCAGAGGTTTCTGAGTCTGAATATATAAATCTTGGGTAAAATTGCTTCCAGTATCTCTCTGTTCATCTAGTCTCAGATCTACCACTCTGACCTTTAGAAATCATAAATGTGTGTGATTGCATGATAATGTCCTACTTTCTCCAAGGAGGAATTAAGAACATTTATTTTAATTAGAAACAGATAGCATGACATTATTTTTAATATTTAGTTTTAATATTTTCATATGAATCTGATTAACATATAGGAAGACACTGCTAATTGTTGAAAACTCTCTTGAACTCAACATTTTCTCTGTAAACTAAAATTTACATAAACCAAGTGTGATCTTCACTTGTTTCACTATAGAATATGACTTATCCTCCTAAGAGTTTACTTGGGGAGGAAACGTGTTGTTATGGATCCTTAAATATCCTTTGTTCCGTGAATAATTTGTCTTTTCATTGTCATGCACATGACTGGATGTTTTATGTGATATAATGTCAAAATCATATTGGCAAAATATTCTAATCTATTTGCAAAGGAACCAGCTAAGGTATAACCACATTGCCTGCTTTTTACATTAAAAAATGCATTTGGGGATACGTTTCTGATTTTAAAGTCTGTTGTCAGTTTTCTATCTGGAGAAATGAAATATTTTTAAAAAACCACTTTTCAATCCTGTAATCTAGGTATGTAATGATTATTCAGGAGTGCACAGAGATATTAGGAGAAAATGCTGCATGTAACCACTCTAAGTTATTAACAAAGAGAATTGGTTTTAATATGTAGACTGGGCTTTAATGTTGTTATTGATCTTTGGCTCATGAGAGCTGAGAGGGTCCCTGTTGTGCATTTTTATAAGCAATAATTAGACTCTGATGAAAATGGTTTATTGAGTTTTGAAAGTTATTAATAACTTTCAAGTTAGTTTTGCATTCTAGGGCCACTAATTAAATAATTTTTTAAGATTGAATATTTATATTTTATCTTCAGGTAAAATTTCAGTTGTTTTTTGGTTGATTTGTCTCAACAGGGAGATAGTTTTTATTATTTTAAGTCTTTGAGTGGATTGCTTTATAAGTAAAGTTGTGCAATGTGATTGAGTTAACACTGGGAATAAGAATTTGTAAAGTTAGAATCCTGATTTAAAAGAGTGTTTCCATTTGGCCTCAAATGGTACGTTATTGTATTTTATTTATCTTTAAGTATATTCTAATCTTTCTAAACATTAAATAGGCAATTCATCTATTTCTCATACTGAAGGTAGATAAAAATCCCTATCTTATGTACAGAGGAAGAGTTGGAGATTAAATGTGGGGTGAGTAACGTTTTAATTAGGCAGTATTTTTCTTGGATTATGTTCTCCTGTCTTCTCTTTATATCAAAACAAGGTAAGCCACCTTGGTTACATTTGGGAGACAAAGCTTATGCCATCTGCAGCGGACAGCAATGGTGGTATCTCTCTGTTACCAGCACAACAACAACAAAAGAGTGCATTAAGGTTTCCAAATATTATTTAATTTAGTTTTTGATTTAATCAACACTTTAAATTTGTATTTTCTTGAATCTTTTTTATGATTGACTATAGAGGGGCTGGGAGGTAATCTCTAGCTTTAGGTGGAATTATTCTTTATCTTTTGCTCTCCCAATTCCTTCATATGACCCAGGGGCAAGTCTAATCACACATGTTCCATGAGTGAGACAGTGTTCTTATTCACAATGAAGGGCCCTGCCAGACTCATGCTGTCATCCACAGTGATGTTGTGTGCTAAAGCACCAAAATGAATGGATTCCTCTAATCCCCACTGTAAAAAGTCGGGGTAACAATATTTGACCCATCCTACCCTGAAAATACATCTAGGTATGCCTTAGAGAGGCTCTAAACCCTGTTAACTAAAATCAATGAAGCAAGACCCTGACGCCAGGAACAGCTGAGCAGAGTGCTCATGGCAGCTCTCAGAGGTGATTAATGATTGTCATTCTCATTTGTATGTTTGATTTTTTGTGCCACTCAATTCTCTGGCTTCAGCACACAGCATTACTTATTTAAAGATGAAAGCAGAGGTCCAGTTCATTAATAATTTACTCGATATTTATTAAGTGCTTATTATGTGCCAGAAATTGTTTTAGTTACTAGGGTTACCCCAGAAAGTAAAACAGAAATAAATCCTGGCCCACACTGAGTTTACATTTTATTAGGAGAATCAGATAATAATAAGATATAGACATGTAGTAGAATTGGTTACATAGTGATAGGGTTGAGGAAAAATAAAAGGCAGGGAATGGGTTAAGTGAAGGAAGGGGTTCGCAACTTTCATCATGATAACGAGGTATGCTTCTAAGCTCCACCGCTGCCTTTTCTTTTTAGTTTGTTATGCAGGGAAATGCTGGAAGACCTACACTACAAGAACTCAAAACAATGATGTAACTGCATGAGGAAAACTATAAGGCAATGAACAGAAAGCAGAGATCAGAAATAGGCCCACATATACATATATATTGTCAATTAACTTTTAATGAAGAGGCTATGGTAAATCAATGAGGAAATGATAGTCTTCAACAAGTAGTACTGGAAAAATTGTACATCTCTCTGCAAAAAGTAAACTCTAAATATTGCTTCACACAATATACAACAATTAACTGATAGGGATGATAGACCTAAGGTTAAGAGCAAAAATTTAAAAACTTGTGGAAGGAAACATATAAGAAACATTTCCAAAAGTTTGGATTAGGAAAGATTCTTTGTTTTTTTATTTTTATTTTTATTTTTATTTTTTTGAGACAGAGTCTCGCTCTGTCGCCCAGGCTAGAGTGCAGTGGCAGGATCTCAGCTCACTGCAAGCTCCGCCTCCTGGGTTTATGCCATTCTCCTGCCTCAGCCTCCCGAGTAGCTAGGACTACAGGCGCCCGCCACCTCGCCTGGCTAGTTTTTTGTATTTTTTAGTAGAGACGGGGTTTCACCATGTTAGCCAGGATGGTCTCGATCTCCTGACCTCGTGATCTGCCCATCTCGGCCTCCCAAAGTGCTGGGATTACAGTCTTGAGCCACCACACCCAGCCTAGATTTTTAGCTAGAATATGAAAAGCACATACCAGAAAATTTGATAAATTGGACCACATTCAAAATGGAAAGCATTTTCTCTTCGAAGACACCATTAAGAAAATGGATAAGCAAGCCATACACTGTGTGGGAATATTTGTGAAATATTTGATATACATACACACAAAGAGAGCGATACACACATTTACCATATGTATATGTGGTCTTGTGCCCAGCATATATAAAGTCTTAAACTTAAGAAAACAATCTAATTTTTAAAAAATGGACTAGAGATTTAGACATACAACTGCATTATGAGATACCTCCACACACACTGTAGACTGACTAAAATTAGAAAGGCTGACAATACCAAGTGTTGGCAAGGATATGGTACAACTGGACCACTTGTTTTTTTGTTAATAATGCAGGATGATGATGCATTGATAATTCAGCCACTTTGGAAATGTGACATTTCTTCAAAAGTTACACATATACTTACAGTAAGTCCCAAAAAATCCACTCCTAGGTATTTTCCCAAGAGTAATATAATATTGAATAATGTCTACAGAAAGATTGTATCCAAGGGTTTATAGAAGCTTTATTCTTAAAAACTCCAAACTGGAAACAACCCAAAACTTCATCAATGGAAATGGACAAATTAATTATGTAAAATGGAGAACTATTGGGCAATAAAAAGGAAATAAACTACAAATACAGAGACCGAGCTGGATGAATCTCAGAGTATCATGCTAAATGAAAGATTCTAGATACAAAAGACTATGTATTCATTATCTCATTAGGTGACATTCTATGGAAGATAGAACTGTAGCAGCAGAATACCTATTAATGGCTGCCTGGATACAGGGTCAAGGAGGAAATTGACTGCAAGGTATATGAGAGATTATTTGAGTTGCTGCAAATATTTTATATCAAGATGAAGAGGTGGTGACAGGTTTTATACATTTGTTAAAAGTCATTAAATTTTACATTTAAATGAGTAAATATTATTCTATCTAAATGGCACCTCTATGAAGCTAATTTTAAAAATTATGTTAGTCCCAACTCAAATGAAGATTCATAAACTTGTCAAGAGTGTCGAATCTAGCAATCATATTGCTTTAGAAATAGCCTGAGTTTGTTAAGATACAAAGCCACATCTTCTTGAGCATCAAGTCCAAGCATTATGCGAGAACTTTACAATGCGAAAGATAATTCTGAATAATATGTTATGTAAGATTTAATAAGACCTAGGTGTGTGTATGTATGTGTACATGTTTCAGCAGAATACTTAAAATCCAAGATTATCTTTAATGAAAATCCACCATAGACTGTGATTTAGTCCATTTTGCATTACTGTAAAGGAATACCTGAGAGTGGGTAATTTATAAAGACAAGAGGTTTATTTGGCTAACAGTTCTGCAGGCTGTACAAGCATGGCAACAACATCTGCTTGACTTCTGGTGAGGCCTCAGGAAGCTTTTACTCATGGCAGAAGGTGAAGGGGGTGTGGGCATATCACATGCCAAGAGTGGGAGCAAGAGAGACAGGGCAGATGTCCCAGATTCTTTTTTAACAACCTAGATGTTACATGAACTCATTACGGCAAAGAGGGCACCAAATCATTCATGAGGGGTCTTCTCCCATGTCCCAAACACAGCTCACTAGGCCCCACCTTCAACATTGGGGATCACATGCCAACATGAGATTTGGAGAGAAGAAACAACCAGACTATTTCAGACTGTTTTATCAGTAAAGTTTTCCTCCCGAAGTTATTTTAAGGGCTAAGTTCATGTTAACTTGGCATAAGAAAGCTAATTTATTTAACTCCCAAAGGCAGTCTTCGGAGGAAAATTTCTGATGTATGCATGCTTTCAGAAGGTGCCATGACATTTGAGAATTGTTGATTTTCAGATGCTTTTGAATTTAAGTGATAAAAATACTTTTTGAAATTAATAGATATTATATTACCATGCAGAGGAAATGAGAGAGATACATATTTAGCCTGAGTAGCTTTTGTAGTAATGCATGCAATTCTTCTTTTACCCTTTCAGGGTGAGTTTTCTATAGGTGATCCTTCCCTTCTTCCTGTTCCTATAATTAGAAACAGAACAATAAGCGAACTCATGGCTATAAAGCAGTGCTGACCAATAGAACTTTCTATGATAATAGAAATGCTCATATTCTGTACTGACAAATATGGTAGCCATTAGCCATGTATAGCTGTTGAGGATTGAAATGTTACTTCTAAAGTAATAAATTTTAATTGTATTTAATTTTAATTAGTTAAATGTAGTCATCTATTGCCAGTGTCTACCAAATTGGATAGCACAATTATAGACCTTTGCCTTCCAGCACTACTTAATGAATATCGATGTAGGCTGTTCTACTCAGAGACTCATGTGCCTTGACCTCCTCTCTGAGTCAAATTTTTTAGAAAGCATCATGGTTCATGTTTAAAGAATACTAGACTGGGAAAGGAAACCTGTGCAATTGTTGCGACACTGCTGTTAACTGCTTCTTTGATGTATAGAAAATCTCCTATTGTCTTCTATTTTGATCTCAATTTTTTCAAGTGAAAAATGAGCCTATAGGGCTATTATATCTAAGGTTCCTAACACATTGATTCTATTGCTCTTGAATCTAGGGAAACAAAGGAACATAAGGGACATTTGGGACATTCTTTATCTCTTCAGGAAAATTCCCTCCTTCATCCTCAAACGACAACACAATAGAATTCTTTATTGAATTCTTTATTTGCAAGAGCAAAATACAAATGGAGATTTCTGTTGACATTATTGACACTGACATTTTTATCACAAGCATTTAGTAGGAAAAAATCAATATATTTTATTTCAAGGATGGTTTGACCTCTAATTTGCATACATTTCCACAATTAATTATCATATAAAGAGATTACAGCCATGTTCCAATTGAGAATTCCATTGAGAATTTGCACTGCTTCACTGCCTAGAAGCAAATGATTCAGAGATGAAATATTAACATATATGTTTTAAGTCATCAATGCAGTAAAGTTTAGAAACCCTTACTCCAAAAGCTCACTGGCTATTAAGCTAGAATATCCATTAGAAATATTTTGACTTCAGGTAATAGATAGATAGTCTAATAGTGGTTTATATCATAAGGATGTTCATTGTCTCCTGACTAGATGCAAAGAATAAGCAGTGCAGGGCTGGTTCAGAGCTCAGCAGCGGCAGCAAGGACCCAAGTGCTGTCGTTTTGCTCAGTCATCCTCACGGGGTTGGCTCTTGCCCTTGGTTTTTATTTCATGTTAGGATGGCTGCTGGCAGTGTTCAGAGACAGGCAGTAGTGGGAGGGTGGGGGTAACTGGCTTCTTTGCTCTCTGCTTAGTATCAGAAATCAACAACAAAAGCCAAATCTTACATAGAAGCCATGTGCAGAATTGTTTGCATATGAATGGCCAGAGCTATTTGTGTGGCTGCCTCTAGGTGTAATTGAAAAGGAAGTGTCTGCCAAGGGGGAATGGAAAAAACCACTATTTAACTCCTGAGTCCAGCAGGCCTGGGACCAGGATTAGGTGAGTGAGGAACTCGTCTTGGGTACACTATTTAAATGGTGCTGAAACACTGAGTAATCAAGAGAAATAATATACTAATTCAATATTTTAAAAAGGTATATGAATGCAAAAAATCAAACAATGATGAACAGCACTCTAGATTTTAAATAAAGACAGGATCAGTACAGTCTCTTGCGGAGCCCCTTTGGGGCTCCAGGGTCTTTATTCAAAATGTTGATGGTGTGCTCATCCTGGAGTTTTGCATTAATTTAGACCTTTAAAAATTATATTAAAGTACTATTTATCTTGATTACTGAATTTTTTCATATCCCCTGAAATTTTACACTGCAAACAAGGTACTTACTAGCCTTGCCCATGCTCCAGCCCTGATTGTTGAACAAAATCAGGTTCTGTCAGCAAGGAAGGTCTGTACTAGGATAGTTTAGCGTGTCTCCTCAGCTGTGTTGTCAGTTCTGTATCTTTTCTAATGCATCTGCCCACAGAAATGGGTATCCTTATATATGTGTCATGGAATATGTCTGTCTCTGCTGTGATAAAACCCTGAATAAATGTATACTCCATCTTCTGCTTTCCATAGGGCTCTTTCTGAACAATGAGTACTCAATACATGTTTTATTGAATAACTGAACAGAAACTCTTCTGACAAGAAACAGAAAACCCTTGCAAATTATTCCCAATCAAATCTGAGATACAAAGAAGAAAATAAATTAATTCCTCATTTTATGTATTTTTTTGTATTTTAGAAGACATTTTATTGAATGACTTGAAATTTAAAAATATGATGCACAACAGGTTTGGAGGAATGGAAGGATGTGTTGGTGCTTTTTATGCCTTTTGAGATGAGCAATGGAAATTTGATTCTCTTTGGGAATAGCTAAGTATGTTTTCAAATAACTTACGTTATAAAATTGTAGAAATTATAATTAAAAATTATGAAAGCTAGTGCAGAATAATTTGTCCTTAAAATTTTAATCTCACTATGTCTCTGGTCTGATTAAATAATATTCTATATTGATAAGCTGTTTATTTGAAACCTCTTAAGCTTTTTTCTCCTCAAGAAGCATGATAAAAGCAAGCCATCTCTCATTGGGAAAAGCTTTAAAATTCTATTAGGATATTCCTTCTGAATACTAGCTATGCTCCTTCAGTGAAAATATTATATGAAAAGAATTTCATCTAGACCTGTGAAGCCTGACTTATATAGATATGTAGTAGGAATTACATTCAGGGCTATCAACTAAGTTTGTATTAAGGGCCAAATGCATTATTCACACCATTTATAAGATATAGTTCTTCACTCTCAAAGGTGTCTGCACAAAATTGTTCAATGTCTTCTCTGATTTAATTCAGATTTTGAAAGCTCATGTGACCTTCTAGAACTTCTCTCACTCAGGCAATTTGCTTTTGACCCATTCCTGCCCCACCATATAATTATGACTAGTCTTTGGAATTTAGGGGAAAGAAAGAAAGAACATATGGAAATAATAAATTGACATAGTTGGTTGTTGAAGATGCCTGCTATAAGAAAAATTAACTTAGCAAGGAAAGAAACAGTGGGAAGATTATAGTGAACTTCGCATGTGTTTATCATTACTATACTTATTTCAGACTTCCCCTTCCTTCTGAGCCAAATTTGAGCCCTCCAGGTTTCTTTAGCAACTTTTTTTTAAAGGAGCTAATGAAATATTGTGCTTCTCTCGTGAACATCCTGCCTCATTGCCTGCCTACTTCCATATGCCCCATGTTTTCTGGCCACTTGAGATGCCTTTTTATTCTATTTTATTTTTCTTTGATTTAGTCATGCCATTCCATGAACTGAAAATAGTTTTTGCTACAACTGAGCAACTGACCCTTGGCAGCTCTGAATCTCTTGACAGAACCGTGTAACTGATGTTTAGGGGAGGCAAGAAATATAGTTGGATAATATTCCATCTGTGGTATATTTTGTAATTCTCAAAGCCTCCAGTTTCCTTTACCTCCATAACTACGTGGAGCTTAGGTTGATATCACCAAGAATTTCACACTCTTAGTGAGAGAAGGATATCTCCCAAAGGATGTGTAATTCTATTATGCTGCAATGCTCTTTCTGTGACTTCAAGCCAAGTGAAAACATTCACTAGTTCTGGAGGTACTTTTCAGCCAGTCTCACCATGTGACCTTCTAGAACTTCTCTCACTCAGGCAATTTGCTTTTGACCCATTCCTGCCCCACCATGTAATTATGACCTCCCTTTCCTACTGCAGGAGGTGGGGGGTAGCAGCCATTCACTGTTTTAAGTGTAGATCCAGTATATGACCACATCTCCCTCCCTGCTCTGTTTGTTTTTTTCTTCTGTAGAACATTAAATGATTAGTGTGCATGGTTCAGACAGGAGCCATCTTCAGATGGAGTAAAACAGAAAAGATTATATCAGCGCTTTGCAATGATTTCCTGTGTGCTATATTTGCTCATGCACAGATTAGAAAGACTTATGCCTTTTATAGCCTGAGACCAAACTCCTCTGGTCACATAACCACACAAAGTAATGTCCGAAGAACCTAGCATGGTTATAAGATCTCATGAACAATTCTGCTTTTCTGAAATGTACTTTAGAGTCCTGGAATCTTTAATTACTGGATTTTCCTAACCCTGTTCGAAGAAATAAAAACTCAAAAGTAAAAAGTAAGATGCATTATAAATATTATGCTGAGATGAGGCAGTCCCTGAAAAATCCTGATCACTCGCTAGTGGCCAGGTGTGGTGCTGAATAGTTTCAGCCAGTCTGTTGTTTCTCATTTGGGCATTTGCAGATAGATGCTTTTGCACATAAAAAAATGAAACTTCTAGTTTAAGACTAAAGAGTTTCTGCTTTCAACTCAACTCCTAACCATAGAAATCATCTTACATTTGATATTCATCTAGCCAAGGGAACATGCTACAGAGGTTGGGAATTGTGTGGGCTGGGTTTCAAAACCATGGGCAAGTAGGTTAACTTTGTGTTCACTTGGGTTTTTATATCCTCTTTTTTTGGGATATAATTAATGGTTAAATAGTAGTTTAAATTATATTTTTAAATGCAGATGTAAAATTGAAAGGACGGACTTAAAACTACCTATCTTCCCTTAAGATTTAAAATGTTCATATTTATCAACATGAAAACACTGGAACAGCATTCAAACTAAGTGTCTCTGCCCACGTAGGGTTGGGAGTCTGTTAGGAGTTGGTCTATTTTGCGGATCTAGGGTCCAAATTCTGTCACTGATTGTTCTGCTGACGCGCTTAGTTCCATTCATTGTTTCATTAGTGTGTACCCTTTGCACACTACGTAGGGTAGTATTTCTAGTTACTCTGGAATTGAGGTGAAAACATAAAGAAGATAGTTCTTTTGTAAGATTTCCAGCAAAACAGTAGGCTGAGTTGATGGGATAGATCTCTTACCCTCATATAGTGGCACTAAAAAAATAGAGAACATCCCCAAAGCAAGAAAGGGACAGTTCCAGGGGACAGAAATAAAAAGAGAGGTCAAGTCTGGAATCCTCAGTAGGAACCCAAGTTGAAATGTCTCTGGGGGCTGGGGCTCATAAACATGCTCAGGGATGGGAGAAGCGGGTGAGGCTTGAGTCTGATGAGCAGGGAGGCCAGAAACTGAATCCAGAAGCCACAGTGAGCTGTTCTACCTGCAAAACAAAAACACAAAAAAACTGCAGATTCGCCCCTCAGGACGAGAAGACGAAGATGGTTGTGGATGGACGTTGTCTCATGAAGAAGACACTGCGCCTCTAGGTTCCCACGGGGCGCCCAAATAAGAACTTTCCTTGCCAGCAGGGTCCTGAACACCAAATCTTCGAGTTTGAGTGCGCCCTCTAGTGTTCATGCCCATGGCAGTGTTCTCCGTTCCCGGATTTGGGGCTCCTTGTAAACACAGCTTTTTGGTGATGGTGAACTCAAGTCAAAGGGTACACACTAATGAAACAATGAATGGGACTAAGCGTGTCAGCAGAGCAATCAGTGACAGAATTTGGATCCTAGATCCGTGAAATAGACCAACTCCCAACAGACTTGAAGGTGTTTAAAGAGATACATATGTAAAGAGCAATTACTTTTGCACCAACCTAGTAGCATCAATAAGGTCAGAGCAAGAAATCATGATGTGGATGAGAGAGAGTATAGATGTAGTGAGAAAGAGCATTATGAGGTGGAAGAAAATGCTGAGGAAATCTCTTAGAAGGTGATGCATGGAGAGGAACGGATTAACTCACATTTAAACCCAGAGTAAGACATTTATTGTTTATCTAGAACTCACAACATATAAACATATATGTGACTCAGTCCTACCTCACAGGAAAAATGGAGGTGCTGCTGGTATAATTTTCATCACTTTCCCTCCTTTCCGTATAACAGAACCATGTATTCGTCTTATTTTTAAGGAAGAAAGTAGGTGATGCTGCATAGACTTGAGTTTTTGTGGTGGTTGTTGTTTGTGTTTTTTTTTTTTGAGACAGAGTCTTGCTCTGTTGCCCAGGCTGGAGTGCAGTGGCATGATCTTGCCTCACTGCAACCTCTGCCTCCTGGGTTCAAGCGATTCTTGTGCCTCAGCCTTCCGAGTAGCTGGGATTACAGGTGCCCGCCACCTTGCCTGGCTAGTTTTCGTATTTTTAGTAGAGACAGGGTTTCACCATGTTGGCCAGGCTGGTCCCAAATTCTTGACCTCAGGTGATCTGCCTGCCTCAGCCTCCCAAAGTGCTGGGATATCAGGCATGTGCCACTGCAGCTGGCCAGACTTGAGTTTTTAAAGGGCAAGATTTCTGTCTTATTTATTTTTGTGCCCCAAACAAATACTTTATAGATCTTGGTGGAGAGAATGACTATATATTTAATCCTTTGCTGTTAAAGAACTTAATACTCTCTCCCCTAGGATGAAGAAGATAGAAAATCAGGCATTCAAAAGATAAATCATGGACTGATAAATAAAATTATAAAATGAAAAGAATCATTTGTGTTTCTTGCTTTTCCTGTCTTAGAGCTCTAGTTTTCTTGCATGAATAATGTAAGTAATAATATATGGCTTCAGGGATTTTTCAAGGATTCAGGAATGTGTACGTAAAATACCCACTGTGTTGCTCAGCCTAGTGCTGAGAATATTGTATGCACCCAGTGTGTACTCTTATGGGTGTCATTATTTTCATTGCTGTTTTATTATTTTCACCATCATCTGAAAAGGTATTTCCAAGAGTGTGTACTAAAGCTTCGTTTTCTTTTGTAAGCTATTGTATTGTTATAAAAAGCAAGGTACTGGACTTAATAAAAATTTATTTGCTTTGGGGGACACAATTGAGATAGTCCTTTCCTGCGTCTCTATCTCATAATCTACTCTCTCTTTAGAGTAGTATATATTTTCTCAATTATATATATTTTGAAAAACACCTTTACTGATTTTTACACTATTAAAAATGTCTCTTTTGTGATATCTATCAAATTTCTTAAGACTCTCACTGCTGTATTCCATCAGTGTCACCTACGGAATCAAATCCCATCCCTCTGGAGAACACTTGTATACATTATCTCCACAGGTGTGTGCATACCTGATGCTAACTTCTGATTAATGCACTAACAGTACAGATGAAGTAGGATGACCCACTGCAGAGGTTAATAGTGGTTCATCTAGTGAATAGTTCATTGAACTATGCAAGAGATTCAAAGGCTGTTGCTGAGAGATAATGTCACAGTTGAAATTCTTGTTTATCTTGAATTTAAAAACTAAACAAAACCATGTCTATATTTCTCATTGTATTTCTATAAAACAAGGATAACAAAAATTTTTAAATCTATTAGACAACCTTAGGAGAATCAACCTCCTAGTGTTGTCAGAGGAATAATTTTATCAGTGCAGTTCTGAATTCTAGGTCATTCTACCTCTTCTGCCCCAGTGGTTCTTAATCTTCAAAACTGGATGGACATTTTGCCTTTAAAGGATAATATTTTTTCATAGTTTTTTGTTTCTTTGTTTTTCCTCTGTAAGGAAATACTTATTTGAGAGTTATGCTAACCTGAATACTTGATTGCCTAACAAGTTAGCATGGAGTGGTGGCAAATATAAAGACGGGATTGATTGGAATTGGTTAAATTTTGGCTTAAAAAAAACCCGGCAAAATCAGCTGTAGAGGAATAGTTATTATAGGTACAAAAGTTACATCATGACCTTCAGGAAAGGAAGGACTGACTCATTTCAGATTCCCTAGATGTCTAACCTATCATCAACTCAGCTTCAGTTTGGTTATGCAAGGAAATTCCTTCTCTGGCCATTCCTTTACTCTGGCTACTATGTTATAAAGGGAATCTATTGGATAAAGACCAAGCCAGGCTAAGCATAGCAATGTCAAGTTCCAACAGTGCCTCACAATAGCAATCCAACAACAAATGCTTACTGAGTGCCTTACATACAGTATACCATTTAGTCTTTATAAAAGTTGTATAAAGTGACCATTTTCCCCCTTTTATATAGCTGAGGAAAAAAAAAACTAAGGAATTTAATTAACTTGTCCACGAACCCATGGTGCTTCTGGAACAGAGCAGAGGCTAGATTCCTGGCCTGTCACACTGCAAAGGCCAGGTTCTCATATTCTGCAGCCTCTAGCTGGTCGGGGGAGGAGCTGCTACTGTGGTGTTCCTGCCTTGTGTGCGTGTCTATGAGTGTGTGTGTCTGGTTTGGTTGCTGGTGCTGAGGATTGGGGGGCCTGCCTGAGAGCGGAAATGGGCTGAGTCCTAATTAACATGTATGTGCTCACCTTTTTCACTTTGAATTTTTCCATAGCCCCACATCCTACTATCTTTGCAAGAGGGCTCTGAACCAGTGCTTTGCTCCCTGAATCAAAAAGTTTTGAGGGAAAATTATCTCATCATGTACCTCAATGCCTCAATCTAGAGCCTCCTTTTCTAGATTCCAGGCATATTTATCATAGCATAGAGGACAGGTGTACTCCAAATGTAGTTCAAAGAACTCTCTCCTAGCATCCCAAGCTTTGTCTTATTTTCCAGCTTCATTTCTTTCAACATAGAGGGTGCACTGAATGACTCATGTTCATTCATTCATCAGTGTGTTTGACATTTATTCATTCAGTCACTCTTTGAACCCACATCCATTCATTCACTAAATCACATCTTTATCAAGTGCCCACATCAGGGCAGCTTTTGTGTTAGGCACTGGGAGTGTAGGACACAGCAGCGCACCTGCCATTTAGTGGAAAGATGGATGTGTCGACCGACAAATTGAACGCTGCAGCATAGGGCCTGAGAGGCAAGGTCTGGGCACTGTGTGCACAGGGAGGACCCTTCCTCTTGTTGAAGAAGATGTACAGAGAGGTTCTGTGGCAGCTGTCATCCCAGCTGGAGCCAGAATGACAGGTGTGGGGAAGCCAAAGGAGCTCTGGGTGGTCCCTGGACCAAAAGCACATGGGACAGCACTGAGAATGGGGTTGAAGGTAAAACGGAACCAGTGTGGTTCTTAGTGGCTTTGGTCTTATTGAGGTTGCATGTTAGAGATGCTGCCTGGAGCGCTCAGGCACCAAGGAACAGACTTGGCATAGACGGACAAGCAGTGATGGAATGAGAGGTATGGAGAGTACAAGCCAAAAGCAGTGGGGACAGAGGAAAGTGTGTTCTAGAAGCTGGAGCAGTAGGACTCTGAACACATGTTGGGGAAAGAATCACTGTTAGATACTCCAGATGATCCACTGTCTCAGTCTAGTGTGACAAAATTCAACAATCCCTCTTTCTTAATTGAATTTCAGCACTGGAAAATGCACTGCTCAGAATTCCTGTCCCAATAATGTTTGTTAAATAGCTGTAGTTTAAAGTGAGAGAGAATTTTGTCCCATAGTTATTCATCCATACTGTACGACATGACGTGGAGCTAAGTAAGTTTTGCCTTATATATCTTCAGACATGAAAGATACCAACGGCCCCTCATCTTCACATGGGGCTTTGGAGCACTCCTCTGTGTCCAGGAGAGGGGCCTCACCTGGGGCTTCCTGTCTTGAAGTTACCAGGTAAAGGTTAGCTTGTTGGATAACAGTTCCTCCAACCCTGTCTTGGCACTCTAATCCATTTAGTAGACTCAACATTTGCAGAGAGGCTTATCTGTATTCCCAGAGTTTGCAGTGATGCTGTCAGGGTCTCCTCTCCCTGGGTATTTTTAATGGAGTAATGTTTATGTTTGGGGAGGAACAAAAATAGAAATGTTTATAACTGGTGGGGGAAAAAAAGGAACAAATGCAAGTTGGAGTCATGGGCTTGGTCGGTTCTGTTTGTGAAAACAATTCTCGCTAATTATAGCCCTTCTAGAATGACAGCGTTATTATACTGACCATATGCAATTAACTTGACTTTTCTTCCTCTGTGTATGAAAATAGAATGCACTGCAGTTTTCCCCTCTCATATTCCTAAGCAAGGACTACACATCCTTTGGTGGACACAGTCCAGCTTGAGTCATTTTTTAAGGAGTTCTCAAATCTCTGTATGGCATTAAATTTAATAGGTCCAGTATATCAAAAATAGAATTATAATTATGAAAAGTCAGTTAAAAGGAGGGTGGATGGTAAAATGAAATGAGATTTTTAATGGCTTGCCAAGAGTTATAATTAATGAGATGGAGATTTGGCCATGCATGTGACCTTCAGGTAGGAAACAGTCAAAGCCCTGTGTGAATGGGCTCAGGAAGGAGAATGATTTTTTTCAGAAGGAAAGGGTTCTCCATGTCTTGCCAGCTGCTACATCCTCATCTTTCAGGGCTTTCTCTTGAAGTCGGGCTCAATGAATATGTTCAGGAGGCTGCTTGGTGTTCATATTAGGTGCATGAGAGTTTCACTGGAAGAGGCAAAGCTAGCAACATGGTGGAATCCTGGAAGAAAGGAGCTCTTACTTAGACAATAACTGCTTTATTTGATGGATCACTTGTAATTTTGCTCATAACACAGAGCTGCTTGTCATGACAATGTTAATTCGTGGGTATGATCTACTTCAGTATCTGTTTTGCACTGTGAATTTCTTTGAACCCTGGTTGCAAACAAAGAAAGAAGAAAATAAAACAAAAGCATGCTGGCTTGAATGCCTAATGCCATCCTGCTGCACAACTTCCTCACACACCACACGGGCTCCTGAGGCTATAAAAGTTGTTTTTGTCTGATTAAACACAAGTCCCTTTGAACTCGGTGGGGGTTCTTTTCCGCTTGCACTTTCTTGTAACTGTGTGCAGCCTTTTCTTTTTTTTTTTCTGGTTTGATTTGGAATCCAAAGTGTCTACAAGTTGGCCCACTCTACCTCCTTCATCCTTTTCTTAAAGCAAAAAATGTGTGTTATTGTAACATCTGTTACATTCCGTATCCTGAGGCACAGACAGGCAGAACTAAACACTCTTCACTTATGTGTGTGCACAAACATGCACACACCAACCCTTTCTTCTTCTAATATACAGAACATGGGTTGACTGGAAGGCAGAAGCAGATCAGAACAAATTATGTTCACAATTATGTTAGCAAACCATATAATCATAACCAACAGAACCTCAGTCTCTCAAGGTAACCCCCAGAGAAGAAATGCATCTTCAGTGGTGGCTGGGGACTTACCTGGGGCTATCAGCTCTCACTTCTGGGGAGAGAATTGAAGTGAAGGAGCAGGTTCCAATTTATATTGATGTCAGTAGAAACAGAATCCAATTGGGAAGTCCTTAAAAGCCTGTATGAAGATAAGGGATGTATCAGGGATGGCATTAAATAATCAAATTGATTCTAAGATCAAAATTGTCATAGCCATTCGCTCTGAAATTCTCCAGTGAACTATAGAGGTTGTAGATAGAGAGGAATTACCCTCCTAATACAGGGATGTGGGCTTTATTCATACATTTCTGCATGCATTCATTTGTTCTAATGCTGAAGACTCCATACATCTTTCTTCTAACTCTCAGTATGAGTGGCCATTTTCTTCTCTTTCTGTCATTCTTCGCCTTGATGTCCCCTCTAGCACCTTATTAAATGATATCTGTATGTTGAGGGCTACCAAACCTTTATCTTCTGCCCAGCCCCTTCTGAGCTCCAGAACTTCCCTGTTCCCACCTTACTCACATCTCCATTGCAATTTCTAGTGAAGACCTCCTCGTAGACATCCAGGAAAGAACTATTGGATTGTTCCCCAAATTTATTTTTTCTCCATCTCTCCTGTCTCAGAAATCACCCTGTGGACTGAGTTGTTCTAGTGAAAATCTTGGGTGTTATCCTCAGTTTCTCATGTTTCCTTATTTTCCTAATCAATTAGTTCAAAATGCTTCCTACATCTGCCCCCTTTCCTCCATCTCCTTCAGACCACTGTGGTCTATCCCATTTCCTGCATTCTCCATCCTCTGTAGACCATTCCCCACACTACAGTCCTAGGATTTTTTAAAAAATTGCCCCACAGCTCATGCCTCCTCCTCGACTGTTCCTTACATATACCTTGGCTTCCTAGTGCCATAGACAAGGGTTGGCAAAAACTATAGCCACAGGCTGAATCAGCTTCCCACTTGTCTTTGTGAGTATTGTCTTAGTGGAACCCAGCCACGCCCACTCTTGTCTGTGGCGACAACAGCAGAGTTGAGGAGTTATGACAGACTATATTCCCACAAAGCCTAAAATACTATCCAGACCTTTGCAGCAAGTTTGCCAACCTCTCCTGTAGAATAAAATCCAAAGCTTTTTACCTCTACTTGCAAGATAATGCATGCACTGGCCCTATCTCCCTCACACCTCTCCTCTCCTGTCTCTTGTTACACTCCTGTCCTGCTTCTCTTTTTTTTTTTTTTTTTTTTGAGACGGAGTCTTGCTCTGTAGCCCGGGCTGGAGTGCAGTGGCCGGATCTCAGCTCACTGCAAGCTCCGCCTCCCGGGTTTACGCCATTCTCCTGCCTCAGCCTCCGGAGTAGCTGGGACTACAGGCACCCGCCACCTCGCCCGGCTAGTTTTTTTTTTTTTTTGTATTTTTAGTAGAGACGGGGTTTCACGGTGTTAGCCAGGATGGTCTCGATCTCCTGACCTCGTGATCCGCCCGTCTCGGCCTCCCAAAGTGCTGGGATTACAGGCTTGAGCCACCGCGCCCGGCCCTGTCCTGCTTCTCTTGCTCAGATTTTCCCTGGATCATCATCACCTTGGGGCCTTTCCCCAGACAACTCCCTCTCCTGGAATGCCCTTTGCCAAGACCTCTATGTGGCTTTTTCTTGTCATTCCAGTCTCAACTTAAATGTTACCCGCACAGAGTGGCCTTCCTCGCAGACTCTACCATGTTGCTCTAAGTCACAGTCTACAAAGTCACTCTGTTTTATTGACATCATGGCACTGATTGCTTATTTCATTGATTCTGCCTCTCTCATTAGGATAAGCAGTTAATGAGAGGAACAGCCTTCTCTGCTGGTTTTCCTGCGGTGTCTGTAGTGTCTACAGCGGGACCAGGCGCAGAGTAGGTACGCATGTGCCGCACGAAGGCCTGAATGAACGAACAGCTGTCACGTGCCTGGAGGCAGACAGTCTAGTGAAGAACATTAATGGGGTCAAGCAAATAATTAAAGTTCACCATGACAAACACTGAAAACTGGGCCCACAGCAGGAAGGGTCTCTGAAGCTGTTTGGCACACATCAGGAAATTAGAATATAAACATGTCCAGAAAAATTGAAAACAAGATTAGAAATGTGACTGTAACGTTGAATTCACAACCTTCTCCCAGGAAGTCAGTGGGGCCGTAAATACGGCTTCTAGTTTGTCCACGTGATGGCTTCGTCCCTCGCTGGGAAACAAGAGTGACTATTATACCCCTTGGCTTATGGGTCTTGGCAGGTTAGTACCTTGAAATGAAACTATGAAGAGATTCGCCAAAATAAACCAAAAAGGGCAAAGCCAACGGAAGGGTATTTATTTTCCTCATTGCCTTGCGAACCTGTCTTTGCAGAGGCTGGTGATTTGGAGGTGTGGCATGCTGAGCTCTCTGGGGGATGCTGGGCCGTGGCAGAAATCCACCTTCTTGGAAATAAAAACCCTGAAACCATAAATGTCAGCCTTTGTTTCTTTTTTTTTTAACATGTGCTTTTTCTTTTTTTAAAGTTTAACATCTTGGGTGTTTGACTTGGGGCTGCTGGTACCAAAGCAAGGCTGGGAGTGAGGCCAGTGACTTTGATGGGACTGTAGATAACATTAACCAATAGGCTGTGCTAGGAATTCCAGAAGGTTTGCTTTTTATTTTATTTTTCCCTCAGAGGAAATGGAAGTATAGTAATTAGCTGGAGTTTCAAAATGGTTTTGTGTGAAAGTGTAGAAAATACTCAACTTATGAAGATGGTAATGATTTCCTGCATGTCCTTATCATTTTCACTGGAAGATATTAAAGGCCATATAAAACTATGGGATGCAATATTGTAGAAGTGCTCCTCCTTATTGATGCCATGTGATATATGATAAATTGTATGGAGTGAACGATTAGGGGCTCTTTCTAAGCTAATCCACATTGATATCTAGCTGGGTGAATTTCAGCAAGACCCTCTACTCTTCTGGAGTCTTAGGGAAGAGATTTGAGTAGATGTGCCCAGAGGTGGTTCCTTCTTACTTTAAAATTGTGTCTCTCTTTCTCTCTTTCTCTCTCTCTCTTTCTCTCCTTCCTTCCCTCCCTGCCTCTTTCTTTTCTTTTCTTTTCTTTTCTTTTCTTTTCTTTTCTTTTCTTTTCTTTTCTTTTCTTTTCTTTCCTTCCTTCCTTCCTTCCTTCCTTCCTTCCTTCCTTCCTTCCTTCCTTCCTTCCTCCCTCCCTCCCCTTCCTTCCGTCCTTCCCCCCTTCCTTCCCCTTTCCCTCTTTCTTTCTTCTTTCTCTCTTTCTCTTTCTTTCTTTCTTTCTCTCTCTCTCTCCTTTTTCTTTCTTTTATTTCTCTTTCTTTTCTTTCTTTCTCTCCCTCTCTCTTTCTTTCTCTCTCTTTCTTTCTTCTTTCTTTCATTTCTAAAACACTATGCTTAGCATGTTTAATTATCTGTAATACATATTTGTTGAGTCTTTTACTCTGATTTTCTAGAGCAGGGGTTGGCATACTTTTATTCTGGAAAAGGTAAGATAGTAAATATTTTGGCCTTTGCAGGTCAAATAGTGTGAACTCAACTCTGCCAGTGTAGCACACATCCAGCCATAGAACATATGTAAACAATGGGCATGGCTGTGTTCCGATAAAACTTTATTAACAAAAACAGGTGATGGGACAGATTGAGCCCATAGATCATAGTTTGCCAATCCCTCTTTTAGAGCCTAGAGACTAATACTTATATTTTGTAAATGTTAAAAATGACCTTTCACTAAATTCACAATATTATTTAGATATAAACAATCCCATGTAAAATGATCAGAAGAATGATAGAATATAGTTCATAAGTGCTTCTTTAACACAATTGCTAGTCAAGATATATCAAATTGGACCAGGTGTGGTGGCTCACGCCTGTAATCCCAGCACTTTGGGAGGCAGAGGCCAGTGGATCTCTTGGGACTGGGAATTCGAGACCAGCCTGGGCAACATGGCGAAACCCTGTTTTTACCAAAAATACAAAAATTTGCCAGCGCCATAAACTAGTCTCCAGATAGATAGATGATAGATAGAGAGACAGATAGATACATAAATACAAATTAAAAAAAAAAAGACATATCAGATTGGCAGTGTCTGGTGGCCTGGAAAGGAGGGAGGTTAGGGAGGTTATTAAGGAAGAATACAGATGATATATAGTACTGCATGCTGCTTTGATATGACCCATGTTCCATTTAACACATGCATTGAAGACTATTTCACTAGATATGAGAAGACAGATATTAGTAAACTTATACCCTACTCTTAAGTACCCCCCGACCTGTTATATTCATTAGAATTTGAAAAAACAGGGAGTACATAGGAAGATAATTCATACAGGATGGAATCCTGATATCAACATGGAGAAATGAGAATCAGTGTTATGACAAGGCTAAGGGGGTCTCCTTGAATGAATGATGAGAGAGAAGTGAAAAGCAGGGGAATTTGAGAATGAGTGAAGGCCAAAGGTAGAGTGCCTTGGTCTGTAGACCCTTGCAGACAGAGAAAGCCAATGCAAGTAGAGTACAGCTTTGAGACTTGGGATTTGATTGGCTTCCAAAAGTTTTTAGCTAGTCCATATGTCTGGAAGTCTATGGGGACACCACAGACTAAGAATGTGTCTTCACCTGTGTCTTTCACAATGAACTGGGGACACTCATGACATGGGATCTGACTTTTCTTCTATCCCACTCTGTTGAAATATGTATCCAAAGCAGAATGCATTTTGGCTTTCTTCATTAAATATCAGTGTTAATTGCTCAATAGAATAATGAAAAATGGAATGGAATATCTTTAATTTTTTCTTAATTTGTTGGTAATGTACTGGTTTCTGTGAGAGAGTAAGAATACATAAGGCAAGAAACTTCTTATGTTAATTTTGAAAAAAACAGGGCAGGGGCTATAAAATATGTGAAGAAAGATAACAATGAAACACACTAATTGTATAATGAGTGGCGTTTGTCTAGTTTCTAGCCACATGCCTATTACAACTCAAATAAAGCTTGATCCTAGGAAGGAATTTACCCTTGGGAAAAGCTACAGACTGGCTGCTTAAGAGATTCTGATGCTATTAGAGGGAACTGGATCATGAATGGCATTTGTCTGGTTTATAGCCACATGCCTATTACAACTCATGTAAAGAAGTTGCAAGCTTGATCCTAGGAAGGAATTTACCCTTTGGAAAGGCTACAGACTGGCTGCCTAAGAGATTCTGATGCTATTGGAGGGAACTGGATCTCTTCCTAGATAATTCCTAGATTACCATAGTGCCCTGATAAAGTGAGAGAGTATATATAGAAATCACTCTATATATTTCTATATATTTCTGACTCTTCCAAACTAACACATCTGGTCCAGGGATATTTATATAGGTTTTATCATTGTGTTTACTGGGATTATCATCACAAGAGGGAGAAGCTTTGAGTTGGTGGTGTCCAATACCACTATCAGGTTCAATGATTCTCTAGAAGGACTCACAGAACTCAGAAAAGCATTTATACTTACAGTTAGGGTTGATTACAGTGACGGGATAGATGCAGATTAAAGTTAGCACCCATAAAAGGCGTGTGGGGCAAAGCTCAGGAAAGACTGTGTATAAATCCTCAGCTCAGGAAAACTCGGGAAAGACTGTTCTCTCCCAGTGGAGTCATAAGGACAGCACTGTGTTCTCCCAGAAATGACATTTGGCAAAATGAATGGAATATTGCCAACCAAAGGAACACAATGTAGCCTTGGTTTCCAGGGATTTATTGAGGGTTGATCACAAAGGCATGGAATACTTGCGTGACTGACCTTAGTTACTCAGCCTCCAGCCCTTCCTGAAGTCAACCAGATACAGCCTGGCCACAGGTCCCCACCGTAAACTGCATTGTCAGTGTAAACTATCTGGCATGGCTCAAAGATCTCAGGTCGAGAGAGAGAGAGACACTCCTGTCAGACAGAATATTGTAAGGGCTTAGATATTATTTCCCAGGAGCCAATCAAAGACAAGACATTATCTTGGAACATGCTTGGCTTGAATACTCCAGATGTGCTGAATCAACCCATTATTAAACTACCTGATGAATATGGTTCCACAGAAAAAATTTCTACATGTGAGATTCCAACCCAAGTCAACCAAATTCCAAGGACTGTGTTACTTTCATCAGTATATTTGGTAAATGGAGGGTAGTTTTGTTGGAATCAGTGCCTGATTAGGTTGTGCTGGCCTCCATGGCAGCTGGTTCTGAGAAGACAAGTAAATTTGTTTTTCCATCCAACAAAGCCTCCATGTTACCAAGGAAGCCTGTTCTTATTATCTTGGGTATGTGCTGTCCAATCGTGTAGCCACTCTCCAGGTATGGCTTCAAAGTACTTGAAATGTGGCCATTCCAAATTGAGATGTGCAGTAAGTGTAAGGATTTCAGACTTAGAATACATACACACAAAAATATCTCAATGAATTTTATTTTGATAGCATGGTTTGCTTTTTTTTTTTTTTGAGATGGAGTCTTGCTCTGTCACCCGGGGCTGGAGTGCAGTGGCATGATCTCAGCTCACTGCAACGTCTGCCTCCTGGGTTCAAGCGATTCTTCTGTCTCAGCTTCCCGAGTAGCTGGGATTACAGGTGCATGCCACCATGCCTGACTAATTTTTTGTATTTTTAGTGGGGACGGGGATTTACCGTGTTAGCCAGAATGGTCTCGATCTCCTGACCTCAAGTGATCTGCCTGCCTTGACCTCCCAAAATGCTGGGATTACAGGCATGAGCCACTGCACCCAACCCTTTTTAACAGCTTTTTAACATAGCTACTGGGACATACAAAATTATATGTGTAGCTTACATTATATTTTCATTGGATGGTGCTGCTTTAGAGCATTTATCATATTTATGCTTTTCCCTGGGATCAGATAGTATTTATCTTCTTCAGTTTAACTCTCTTTTGTGTGTATCTCATCTTAGCTAAATTATAAATGCCTTGAAGGCAGAGGTCTGTCTTATATAACTTTGTATTCCAGGCAGTACCTACTGTTCCATGTAACAGGTACTCAATAAATAAGTATTACTTGACTACATCAATGAATTACTGTGCTGCCGCAGTATTTTTGATGCACATCCACCTAATGCTTAACCCTAAGCATTAGGGAAAAACTTTGGTCTGACTTGGAAAACATATTCTAGTTCTGATGCATAGATAGAATCTGTACTTTGGCGAAGAGGCAAAGAGGCCACCTTGGGACTTACTAGACCTCTCTTCAAGCAGGAAGACTTCCTTGCACAACCCTGTCTTGCCTCCTGAGTTCCCATAGCTTTCTTCTTCCCTTGAATCCTAAGGTCTGCAGAAGTAGTGACTTAGATTAGAACATAAAGATTTTCCAGTAGTGAAGAGGCAGACAGGAAACTTATGTGTGAATTGTGAGGATGTGACAGAAAGAGATTTTCCTTAAGCAAATGATTTATTGTCTTAAAGCTGAGGTCTGGCAGATTCTGAATATGTAGCAGAACTCTTCTGGATATTTTAAAACCACACACCCTAAAGCTCTAAGAAATCTGTGACACGTTCCTCTGCAATCTCTGTCGTTATCTGGTGGCGAATGGCTTTCTTTGTACCTGTCAGTCTTCTGGCTATCACTGTTTACACAGCCAGCACTTTGGCCACTTCTGGAATAATCTAAGTGCCTATTGAATGGAACTTGTTCATTTTTGTAATTTTAGTCATATTAACATCATTTGTAATTCTAAAGTTATAAATCTAAAGGAAATTACTTTTTGTTGTTCTTTGTCACAACATGGAGATTTTGCAATTAGATTTTATAGCCTAAAATCATATGCTGCACGTCAGGAGTCAAAATTAAAACCCTTCCACAGTGGGTAAAGTTTGCTATGGGTGACTTGAAGTACTTTGAAGCCACGTAAAGTTTAAAGGAGTGGCAGGCTGGGTACCAACTTCATAGCAAGAAGGACAAAGTTATCAGGAATTTGAGGGTCAAGCTTAGTTTGTGTTATAATATATGAATTTGCATAATCTTATAAATTAAAAAAAATCTGTCTTTCCTGATGGATGAGTAGAAATTGCTTCTTCTATGAGTTATCCAGCAATAAAACCCAGGCACTTATCAGCTTGTTTCTTATCCTAATTAATTGCTTCAGATGGTTTAATGAAATAGGAATTTATAAAGATCTTAAAAGTTATAAACAAAAGGGAAGGCAACTCTAGGCCGTGAGACAGATTTTGAACCCAGATTGCTGACAACATTTTACTAGTGTCTCTTTGCACTTGCCAAGTGGGTCTGAGGCAACCCTTGAATGACTCAGAACTCCTCGGGTCAGAGTAGCCAGAGCCTCACCTAACACTGGCATTTAGATCCTGAGATTTGACAGGTATTTGTGGTATGGCCTGAAAATCATGCAAATAATTGAAAACATGGGGTGACAGTGGAATGCATTAATCCCACCCCTGTTTCAGAAAGGTAGTGCATTTGAATTGGTTACGAGATAATAATTGGTTCCAGTGAAATTTTGCTTCCTAAGATTTCTCTCAAAATACCCAGGAAAAATATGTTTAGTTGTTAAGTATTATCTTGTGACGATCTAGCTTAGAGAAATGGTAGGACTGGAAAGTCACACGGGAGTCCCTTCTGGACATGAAGCCTGTTGGCCGCCTGCCCCAGCAGCCTTGGTCACCAGCTGCCTCCCCATGCAGGTTCCTGCTCCTGCCCTCACTGAATCAGTGTACACATTCTTTCCTACAATCACAGATTAGTGGTTAGTATTTAATGCTGATTTACATTATGGACACATTTTATGCCATAGATTCCAGGATGTTTAAAAAAAAAAAAGTGTGACAAGAGACTTGCAGTTTTCAAATGGTGTTTGAAGGGAGACCCAATCAGGAGCTCATCGAGTAAAAAGGAGCTATCACAGCTTTTTGGTTTCTGAGACATCCACCAGGAAGGCTGCCCAAGATGAAACAGTGAACTTCACAGGAATCCAAACCCAGAGTGTAGACCTTTTGCAAAAGTTGTAGTTTGTGAATATTTTTCTACAATGAACATGTGAAAAATGGATTAGGTATACTATGTGTTAATGCAACAAAGTCATATGAAGACTTGGTAGAACACCTGACTCGCTTTAAACAGACTGCAATAGAAACCAAAAAAGATTTGAAAAAGCATTGCTTGCATTTTTAAAATGCTGTGTTTTAAGTGTCATATTTACAAATGAAAATGCAAATGAAAGATGCTTTATGCTTCTTGCTATTTTGGGTCTTTTTTCCTGATATGAAATGTTTTAATTTCTCTAATTGGTTATTATTAAATATTTTTATTTTTTAAAAGTTCTATAAATGGGACATACTCATTTCATATAGAAATTTTTTGGGTAATTTTTTCTCTCTACTATAGTCTATAAGTGTCTATAATATCTATTTAAATACACTTAGGCAAATACATATATATACACACACATATGTATGAATGACTACATTGATGCCTATGTTTATATATCTATGTATGTATGAAGCAAGATATTTCCCTGACACTTCCCAGGACTTGCGATAAGGCTGCCTCATTTACTCAGCCCTCAACTCTCAACTCTTGTGAGAGGGAGTGTGCAAACAAGGTGGGAACTGGAGTGCACACATGCTGGAACCAGCTGGCCACTATGGCACTGGCAGGGGTGAGTTCCACTCACTCAGACCCTCTGTGTTCTACCCCATGCTGGAGGGAGCACACAGGTGAGCAGATGCCGGAGCCAGGGTGAGTAATGTTAGATGCTGGCAGGAGCCAACTCCCTGTGGGCCCGCACCAACATCTAGCAGAGAACCCGTGACCCCTGAAACCCCAGAGGACGTATTACAGTGCTCTTTTAGCGCTGCTGCCTGCAGATAGCTTAAGTGTTAATAGCTCAGTGGGCCCTTTTGTGTCTGCACTCATGACTCCCAAGCTCTTGTCTGGTGTCCAGGAAAAATGAGGTTACATGAAGGAACTGAAAGGTGGTAAATGTGGAGGTAAATGGTGGTAAATGCCAATGAAAGTGGGTCTCAGCGGAAGGGGAGCTGGAAAGGGCATCCCCTTTCCAGGGGGCAGGATGGGGCAGGAAGGTAATCTTCCCCTGGAGTCCAGCCATCTCTGGCCGGATTCTTCAAAGTTACGCTATCAAACTGTCCCTCTGAAGTCAAGCCAATTTCTGTCCAACATCCAGCCATGGTCTGCAATGTCCAGCAGCTTCTCCTCTCTGCCAGTTGAGTCTGGGGTCTTTATAGCCATAGAACGGGGTGGGGTGGGGCCATGGGTGCTTTAGGAAAAGGTAACATTCAAGCGGGAAAACAATATAAGCTCTCACTTTGGGCTGCAGTCTCAGGCTTTTCAGCTTGAGGGTGGGGCTTCTCCAGGGACCCTTACATGTCCATCTAGAATTTCTCTGCCTTCTGTGCCTATCATGTATTTATGTGTCTGTATGTATACACATGTATAGGAATAAGTACATATACACTATATATGTATACACAATATATGCATTACAATACACAGTATATGTATTGTGTATAATCATATACACAGTATATCTAGATACAATATGACTATAATCCGCATTTGGAAAGCTTAATCTAAGTCACTAAGTTTGTGCAGTCCGCAAGAGCATTCTTGTTCTTATACTGGGTAGTTTGAAGGAGGATGCTTGCTGAGTGTGATGGCCTTGGGACCTAGATATATTGATAACTATAGATATATATAATTTTGGTCCTTTAAAGTACTATCATTTAGAAATGTTCATGTGCTTAGATAATGTGGTCAGCCTGGTAGAGACCACTTTTTTTTTTTTTTAATGTCCTGGAATCCATGTTATAAAATGTATCCATAATGTAAATCAGCATTAAATACTAACCACCAATCTGTGAAATGGTAGGAAAGAATGCATGCGCTGTTCCAGTGAGGGCAGGAGCAGGGGCCTGCATGGGGCAGGTGGCTGGTGACCAAGGCTGACAGGGCAGGTGGTGGACAAACTTCATATCTGGAAGGGACTCCCATGTGACTTTCCAGGCCCGTCATTTCTCCAAGTTAGATTGTCGCAGGATAATATAGAACAACTAAAGAAACGTGTTTGATATTTTTCCAGGGTATTTTAAGAGAAATGTTAGGAAGCAGAATTCTACTGGAAACAATGACCATCTCGTAACCAATTGAAATGCACTACCTTTCTGAAACAGGGGTAGGTTTACGTCATGTTTTCAATTGTTTGCATGATTTTCAGGCCATACCATAAATACCTGTCAAATCTCAGGATCTAAACACCCCTGTTAGGTGAGGTTCAGCCATCATATTTCTACTTAGATATTCTACTAGTGCTGTGATGGGGAAGAAAATAGACCAGCAAAGAAATCTTAGGAACTGGGATTTTCCAGCTCACTGCACATGCATAGCCTTGGGCAGGTGGTGTAACACATCTGCCCTCAACTATAAAGTCAAGGGCTGGACTGCTGGGCAGGTGGTGTAACACATCTGCCCTCAACTATAAAGTCAAGGGCTGGACTGCAGGGCAGCTAATGTCATGTCCTGCTGTAAGCTGCTTTGATTCAACTAAGCCCTCAATAGGAGTTATACTGAAAATAGTAGAGGCTCATCTATTTGGAGAAAAAAAAAATTGGTCTCATATTTTCCAACCTTTCTACAAAGCAAAAGTAAGGTTTAGCATATATGTACATTTTGGAACTTGCAGATGTAAATAGGACTTGTCTTGGAAAAACTATTGAGGGAGAAAAATCCTCCACTATTGAGATCTTCTTCACCCTAGACTTCTTACTGCCTGGGTGGGGTGTGCCCTGGTTTCTTTCTGTTTTTCTCTGGGGTACTCCTTCTTCACTTGTGCCCTACCCAGTAGGCAGCCAGGCTGGAACGTTCCTGTCTCCTATCTGGAAATTACCAGCTTCCCTTCTTTCTAATTTTGCTCTCCTTTGGTGGGTACAACTACCATTTTTGATAAATTAAACCGTGCTTATATGTCACTAGGCAGTAAGGCGTCATTCTCTTTATACATTTCTTGGAAAATTGATTTTTAATTTGTATCTTATAGAAATATTGCCTTAGTCTTATTCTGCATTTAAATTCCAGTTTAGCTACTTAAACCTTATGTCATGTTTGGATATTTAACTTCTCAAAATCTCAGGGGTTTAAAAAAGTTTATAACAAAAATGATAGCTGTAGCTTCACAAGATTATAAACATAAAAATAGTTAATATGTAAAAGTATCTCACACAATTCCTGATACCAAGTCAGTACTGAAAATATAGCTAGTAAATAAAAAAGTATAAGTAAGAGATGTTGGTTATTCTGATATGTGTGTTTTTCACCAGCATATTTTAAACATCTATGAATGTGCATGTTTCCTTCCTTACGAAGTGTTTTGCATTCACACACTGGCACCAGACAAGTGTGTGAAGCTTTGGAACTGAAAGCTATGATAATCACTGAAAAGATTTCAGAGAGAACCAAGTTGACTGAAGGCCTGATGTATCTTATGTTGGGGATACACATGGCATGGGGTTGCTGCTGATTTACTGCCCAAAGTGAGCTTACCTTGTTCTGAGTGGTTGCTGGAGTAACAGGGCCTGGTAATGCAGACTGCAAAGGAAAGGGAAGGAAACTGGTAGCAGGCAAGACACAGCATTGTACACCAGCACAGACCTGCCGTGCTCTTCTTTTACTTGTATTGGCTTTTAAACATTCCACTCCCTTGTTTTCTATCATAGTTGTGGCTCAGATTTCACTGATAGGATGGTTTATGTAATGCGCTGAAACCAAAAGTGAAGTCCATAGAAGGGAGAAGCATGTCAACTTTAAAGCGTAATAGATACCTACCTTTGAGGTAGGATGGCTCTTTTTACCACTTCAGGAAGAGGTCAGAAAAAAGAACTTCCAGAATTCTTCCACGGAGAATATGCCCTGCACTTCTTTTCCTGTACTGCCCACAGAAAGTGCCCATGTTGAGGAGGTGAAGACCCAGCTCTTCCATTTTCAGGGCAGTACCTGGTCCTCACCCCGCTTCTGCCATATTGGAGTTGAGTGATTTAGACTGCTTAGAAACGCAAGCATTCCACACTGCTTGTATCATTCCTATGCTCTGGTTTCAGAATGTTCTTCACTTCAGTGAAGCAGATCAGCACATGGTTGTCATTTTTTTCCCTCCATACTTCCATAAAGACACTTGGGTAATAAAAATGATGAATGGTTTTTGTGTAGATCATCACCCTTATTAACATGGGCAAAAACAATGGATGTTTTATTCACAGGTTAAAGTAGTAGCTGGTTTTGAGAGACCCAGCTTCCTGTTGTATTTCATTTTTCTCTAGTCCATAGTTGGAAACTGAGTGAGTAGTGATTTTGCTTAATAGTCTATCAGTGGGAATAGAGTAACTTTCAAAGTGGAGAGGCTGTCAAGTTTTCTTTCTTCCTGTAATTTTCCAAATGTGCTGTATAGGAAACTAAATTTTATATTTGCTGAAGTTTAATAATATAGCATACTGACTAGAAGCACAAACACTAGGCTGGTTGGGTTTGTATCTTACCAGCTATTGATCTTGGTAACACTCACCCTTACTGTGCTTCAGTTTCTTCACCTATGATAAGGCAGGTGTGAGAAAGACAGGAATTAATACTTATAAAGTACATAAGATAGAACCTACTATTTACATGTTAGCTATTTTTGAGCTGTTTTGCTGATAATCATATTGTTAGCATTATTATTTTCATGATGCAGAGATGCAGATTAAATCAGTTACATAACTACATGATAAATAGAAGCAGGCTGTGATATGCAGTTGTATTTCTACATACTGTACTTGTGTGTGTTATGTATGTTGCTCTCCATGCTTTTCAGGAGTCTTTACCCACCAGTCCTGGCCCCACCTAGTTTGACTTGCATCTTAGTTTCCAATGTGGATTTCAAGTCACCCATATAGCTTTTGAAATCCTGCTTTCTCAGCCCCTTAATTAACCAAAGTTTGAAGGTGTGAGGAATGAAACAGGTATCCAGAGCCAGCCCTGAGTGTACCTGGGAGGTTTCCTTGGTCAGTGTTTGCTAACAAATCAGATTGGTTTCTGGACAGTTGGTGCTGCAGGCGTTAGCATGTGGAGTGGCTCTCAATCAGATTTTGGAATGACTGTCATGCCTTCCACAAGAGCTGTTCTTTATTGTTTGTTTGTTGTTGTTGTTGTTTGGCTTACAAACATCATTACCTTGGCTATCTTTAGTGTCTGGTTTTTCAAAATAGTAGCTTTTACCCTTTTTCCCTTTCTTTCTCTTTGCATTTCTTTTTTCTTTGATTTTTTTTCTTATTTTTTGGAAGGGACATGAACTTGAATCTATTTAGCTTATCTCTAGTTTATATTTGTCAAATATTTTGGAACAAATTTATTAATACTGACTTGTTCATAAAAGAAATCGTTTCTTGAAGTTGTAAGGCTGTATTATTTAAAAAAATGGAATTATGCTTTTGATAAAATATTGACACACCAATCACATGGGAGCTTATGTAGCTGTAAGAGAAGGCAAATATGAATCAATGCACGTAATTTTGCAATAAAAAAATCATTGCTGGAGACCATATTTCAACAATCATGGAAAGGTTTGTGTAAAAATTGGATTATCTAGGATAAAGTCAAGTATTATAAATTATCCAGTATTCAGTTGAAATTTATAAATTTTGTGTTATAACTTAATTTCCATATATATATGTATATATATATATAGTCATATTGACTGCCATATTTAAGCTCCATTTCATCATATGGTTATTTCAGCAACATCAGAAAATAGGGATAGGAGGAAAAAGGTAAAATCACTGTTTGGGGGCAATGAGCATCTTAATGTTACTGAAAATTGTATCCCCTCAATTCACCACTTGCTGTGGACCCCCTCCTGCTCCCTCACTCTCCCCGACCTTCCTCTGGCATGTAGCTTGTGACCAATTGCCCTGAACTCTTTTAGCTCTTCTGTTTCCAAAACTGTTCATTTTCTGATTCCTTAGAAAGCTGTATTGACAATGTTTTCCTGCTACTATTGAAATCTGTTATTGTGATGATGAATTGTAGTAATAGGTTTTCTGTTATTAAGATTGTTGAGCCATCCTTGTGTTTCTGGGATAAGCCCTATTCCATATGAAATATAGTGTATGTGTGTATGTGTGTATGTGTATGTGTGTGTGTGTGTGTGTCTGTATGTGTGTGATTTTTTTTGATATATTGTTATATTGTACTTGGAAGTTTATTATGCATTTTATTTGGGTTTTTGAAGCTGTAATAACATGGGAGTGTAATAAAAATATATAATGTTTTTAAAAATAGGACAGGATGTACATATAGGCAGAGGGAAAGGGACTAGGTAACATTGGAGATTTCAGAGGAAAGCCTAGGTAATTTAGAGAAGCGATTAAAGAGGAAAGAAGAGATGAGAGCAACTGGTCTTTGAAAAGAGGATCGAGTGCCTTTTCTCTGATCTGTTGGGAAAGTTGGGAGGATAGTTATTGGCGCAGGCTTCTTTTTAGCTCAAGACGTGAGTTGGTGCAGAGACTTTCTCACAAGGTTCTCATGGTATCAGTGAGATAGAAGCCAACGTAATATGCAAAGTTAAGATGGCCAACCTTCTGCAGGAAAGTCAAAAAGAAGAGAATATGCAGATTACTCAACTTTGATCTGTGTTAACCATAAAAATACACAGTTCTATTGGGAAAGTTCATTAGAATTTCAAATAAGGAAACTTGAACAATATTGACAGAACCCTATGCTGTTAACTCGTTTTTTCCTCTGTGCATGACTCCTTTTATTACTTCAGGGTATTTTAGGAAGTAGCATAACTGTCTTCCTGTTGTTCAGTATAGGGACCAAAACCTCACTATGTCTCTTTAGCCTGGTTCCCATTGTCCACTTTCTTCCCAGTCTTCTAACTAAAAAGAAAGATGAATGCATGGGAAATGAGTAACCTGATTTTCTTCTGTCTTTCACAGTCTTCTTTCCTCTTAGAGGCTCATCTCTTCGCTCCCCTAGCAGGAAGGTCAGCCCTTGGCCCTCTGTTCTTCCCTCACGTGGTTTGAAGATTGGATGTGAGCCCAGCTCTGGGGGCTGTGAGTTGTGGTGAACAGAGCCCCTGATGTTCACTCTGGAGCCTGGTCCTGGCAGTGCTCCCTGGTCATGTGTTTCCCATCTGAATGATGAACCTCCTGAACTAGAACATCTTTATGGACATTTCTAGGTCTTAGCAATGTTTAACAATGGCTGTGGGCCAACCTACCATTGGAAATTTTTCATGTGCAACATTCCCATTGTTGTACCTGAAGTTGTTATCTTTCTCTAAAGCCACCTCAAACTCCTGATACCTTTCAGTCATCACTGTTTTCTTTTTCATTTAATTTGGAAACTGTTTTGTTCTCTTTAACTTGTTTCCCTTGACTTCATCTCTAATCAGTGATCCCACATCTCCTTTATTCATTTTCAAAGCCAATACCTAAATTGTAAACCCATACCTAATTGTACGGTTTTTAGGTTTTTAAAAAATATACTATTTTTCCTTCCATTCTCTACTATTTGCAGACTATCCTTTCTGTCAAGGGCTCATTGATATTCCAAAGGCATCTGCTAGAGTGGGTCAAGTGTTTTCCTGAAAACTTTTCAAAGTGTTGCTGTCATATATGAAATGAAGTCCAAACCTTTTAAAGTGAAAGTGAATTTTTCTACAGTTTGTATTTAAATAAACCTTTCAGTTTCCTGTCCTAGTAGTTTCGTAAGTTGCTATTGCTTTTTCTTTTCTACTTTCTCTTTTTCCTATTTGCTTTCCTTTTTTATTATTTCTCTCTTGAATTCACTTACTTGTTCTTACTTCATTTCACACATTTATTATTTCCTATCACATTCAAGGTGCTGTTTTGTATGCTGCATGCACTGCAGGGAGCAATGCAGATGCAAGAGCCATTGGGTTCTCTCTTGCCCAGGAATGGAGACACTGATGGAGTGAAAATGAGTTATACCAGTTATGGCCACAGGGAGCACCATGGACTCCCATGTTTCTGTCTTGCTTTGCCCCTCTAGGACATCTTTCCTGTCACTCTCTGGTCAAATCTTTCCTTTTGTTTTACCCCAGCTCTCAATCATCTCTTCTTTTCATATAAGAATAATTCCTGTAACCCCACAAGCCCCTATAAACACTTGCATTGATAGACATGCTGTTTAAGGATACTAGTGCTGTTTCTTTAACTGAATTATAAAGTCCTGGAAGGATTGTTTATTAATAACTTTTCATAGTTCCATTGCCTTTACATACCTTGCTCTTTGTATTTTGTTTTAATTGATTTGCCTATAAAATGTAGAAATTTATATAAAAATCCTTAAAAACTCAAGATATCATACACATTACAAATCCCTCTCTATATGACTCCCCCCTGGTTTCCTTTAAGAAGATAAACTTTACATGATATCACTTCCCCCCAATAACTATTAGTAGAGAAAAGACACGTTTATTATACAGGACTGTTCCTGAAAAAATAGTCCCTCTCATTCACATCAACAAAACTATTTCTACAGGATATGATATGGAATGGGGGGCATATTTCCATATGCCCCCGTTAAAATCATAACACTGACATGTTTACCATCAGTGTTTGTTGGAGGAGATTCTTTCCTGTGTTATACACTTTTTCCTCAAACCAACATCTTCATGGATTTGACAGTTGTTATGTGCCTGGTTAGTCAGGGTGGTGTTATTCAAAATACTAAATCCCAGAAAAAAAGACAATCAGATGACATGGTTAATTGTCAATGATAATGATAAGGTATCCCATGATTGGTGGGCAACTCATTGAATATTTTTTAGTGTTAAAAATGAGCTAATGAAAGCTGCAAAAATGGCTCATTAAAGCAGCATCCTATCTCTCTTCAAATACTGTCATTTTATAATTATCGGACTCTGGACTGGAGGCTGTCTAATAGGAGTTAACCGTGCTTGTGAAAATCTGTCTCTATAGTGTGGCTATTTCCTGATTTCCCTCAGAAAAAAAAATGCAAATGAAGCCTAGAAGTAACTGTGGATTTCTCATCTAGAAAGGTCTGAATGTGTTTAACAAGTCTAATCATGGGACCAAAATAGAAACCCAAAGGACAGAGAAATGGAACATCTAATGTGAAAGAAGGCAAATGGTGCTTGTGTGCTTGGTCCTTGCTCCTAAGGAGGCTTTTGTAATATTTAAAAATCTGCAGCTCTGTTGAGTCAAGTTGCACAGGAAATGGTCTTGTGTGCATTCAGTATTCCTCTGATGAATCATGTGAATGCTGTGTTAGTTTCTGCCCAGCCCAAAGCCAAAAGGAAAATGCGCATCTGGCTTGTAAATCACAACCAAGCATTGATGCCTCGCTTGCTCTTTACTGGGTGATTGCCCTCTGTGCTTTACAAGTTCCTAGTACGGCTTATGGGGCATCCTGAGGGAAGCCTCCAGTGGGCTCTGAAGGATGGCATAGAGGGACCGCCGAATCCTCTCTGAAAGGTAACGTCTGCTACCTGCTGTGCACTCTCTGTGGTCCCCAGAGGAAAAATAATTCATTTTTATCTTTTTATTTATTTATTTTTTTCTATTTAGAAATTGGCCCCTGGTTACGGGAGTTCAGAGCGAAGAATGCTGTGGATTTCTCGCAGTTAACCTTTGACCCAGGACAGAAAGAACTTGTTGTAGGAGCAAGGTGAGAGATACTGTATTTTGCCACCGCAGATATTTTTGGACTTCATTTTACATCTGTGCAGTTACGTGTGACCTTCCCTGACAAAACTGAAGAGTGCTGAATAATATTATTCCTTATAAGAATGAAATACAGTATGAGTGTCGTAAAATATACTACTGCTAGTAAGATGTTGATGGCTGCCCTTTAGAGCAAGCATTGACTGGGCCCTCACCCTGTGCCAGTAACCGTTCTAACACGAATGAACTCATTTGTTCCTCCATTCAAACCTAAGAGGTAGGTACTATCAACATTGCTGTTCTAGAGATGAGGAAACTGAGGAAGAAAGTAGATAAATAAGTTGTCCAGGGGCATATGCCTAAGAAAAGATGGACCTGAGTTCCAAACCCAGGCAGTTTGACTCCCGAAAACATGTTCCTGACTTCCCACTATATTCTTCAATAGGATTCTAGAGATCCAGAGATCTTGATGTGTACTCCAAGGCCCACTACCACCTTTCTTTGTCACTTTGATTAGGCCACATACCAGTAAATTGAGATTCAATGAAGTTATTTTTATCTTTGTCTCTTAAGGGTGTGCGTGTTCCTGTATCTACTCAACATCTGTATCCCAGTTTGACGATGAGGCCGCCGGCACACAAAACAAATTTGAGTTCTTTCCCCTGTCTTCACTATCACTTCCTTAGAAAACCTGCATAATCCTTGCATTCAAGTTACGTATTTGGGGATTATATAGCCATCTTTTAGGAAAATTGATATTATTAAAGTTGAATAAAGGGTCCATTTGTAGAATTGGGTTCTTCTGGCATCTAAGGATGACACATTGGACAGTGGAGAGTTCATTATATTTTTCATCCAAATGTACCAGAGTATAAAGCATACCTGTCATAGCTACAGAGGTTTTGCAGTCTCTCTATAAACCCGAGTGCAGCTAAATCTAGCTTATACTCTGGGCACTCTAGATAAACATTGAACAGTTTCTAGGATCATTGCTTTTGCTCTCAGTTCTTGAGATGTCCTTGTACATCCACTCAACACTTGAAGTGATGAATGGTTGTAATTTTACATGAGCAGGAAGAAGTTGGCATAGTTTATTGCACCTAGCAAGTTACCTTCGCCTCTTCTGATGTTTGTGAGGAGGCGGTGAATATGGATTGGACAAGGCTACTTGGTGTTCTCTTCCTTACTTTAGTCCAGTAGCAATACTGGGGGATTTCTGATGCTCACTTCCATCAAATTTCATCACTTGGAGTTCGGCCTGTGTTTTGCAGTGGTGGTAAATCAGTCTCCTGGCCTTCAGAGGTTATCCTCCTTCTGCATACCACAGCCAACATCATCTTTTAAAAATGCCCACCTTCAGTAGCTCCCATTGGATCCGTGCTATCTCCCTGGTGAGGTACGCCAGCCCTTCTGCCTTACATTCCCACCTCCCTTCCAGACTTGCCTGTTTTCATTCTCACATGGTCCAGACATGTGGAATTACTTATTCTGCCTACAGTTATGGAATATGCTTTCTTTCTTCTGGGCTTTTTCCCTTCTGACCTCTTTCTCATTTCCTGGAATACTGGCTACCACCCACCCCTACTCCAAATTATCTGCTTGGTAAACTCCCACTGTAGTAAGGACCTGGCTGAAGGGTTCACCATCAGTCCTGAGCTGCCACATTCTCTGTCCTGTATGGCCCTAGTAACATACCTGACATCTACTTTTTTTTTTTCCTTTTAACTGCACTTATTGTAGGATATTGCATTATTTCTTGACAAGTCACCCTTATCAGATGGCGACTTACCAGAAGGCAAGGGAAGTGCCTGTCTTTTCTTTATTTCTCCAGAATATAGCACAGATATTTCCTGCTCTTAGAAGCTCAAAGATACCTGTTGATTCAACACATTTATTTCCAGAGTTGAATTTGTATGCATTCCCCTCTGCATCTGGGTGAACACTTAGGGAAAAGGGGATTGGGATTATAACAGCTTATCCCAGATACCTACATTTGGCAAGAGTGTGAGCCAGTGGCAGGCTGTATACACCAAAGCTCACCCTGAGGGAAAAGGAGCTTTCACTCTGAGCCAAGGGAACCGACCCCTTACCGGGGGAGCAGGTACAAGTGTGCCCTCAACTAGAGTTTTGAGTCTTGCATCCCTCATTCATCTCTAAAGAACTTTGGAAAAGGTTTTTCTATGACTTGGACTCACGAGATTCTCTGTTGTCTCTGGAGGCCCTGGGTGCTGTGTGAACAGACCAGCACATCATTCTGCAAGTGGTTGGCTTTTGGTCAGTGACTCAGGATTTTCCTAGGGGATGTGAGAAGCCACAGAGCACATTAGGGTATTGTGAAGAGATGTCTTCTGCTCCTGTTCTGGCTGTAGATAGCAGCTGGGAATTGTTTTCAAGGGGTACCTGTCCCAGGAGGTCTCCATACCAGAGTCCCTGCAGTTCTCGATTCCAGTGTCAGTGGGGTGTCTCTCTCTCAGTATCCCTAGAGGTCTCTGTCCAGTATCTCTGATGGTTTCCATCTCAGCATCCCTGGAAGTCTCTATCTCAGCATCTTCCAGTTTCCCTGGAGCCTCCACCCCAATGTCCCTGGCGTCTCCATCCCAATATCACTGGTGTCTCCATCCCAATGTCTCTGGAGTGTCCATCCCAGTGTCCCTAGAGTCTCCATCCCAATATGTCTTGTGGCTTCCATCCCAGGGCCCCTGGAATCTGCATCCCAATATCCCTGGAGTCCTCATCCCAGCATTCCTGGAGGTCTCCATCCATTGCATATCAACATGGTCTGCTGGGAAGGATTGGATGGGCCACTGAGTCAACCTAGAGTGCTGTATGGCATGGTGGGTATGAATACATAGGATTGCCAGACTTAGCAAATAAAAATCCACGACGCCCAGTTAAATTTGAATTCCAAATAACAACCTTTTATATTTTTATCATAAGTATGTTCCAAACGTTGGGTGACCCCAGGAGCATGGGCTGTAGTTTTCTATTCTAGAGAAGTGTGTGATACATTATAGACATTTGATAAATAAATAACAGAAAAAAAGAGGCTGGCCCTTACCTAAGTGACTCTAAGCCAGTTTCAAAGCCTAATTTTCTCATCTGTAAAGATGATGTAACAATTTCTACCCCTTTCAGCTGTTGTGAACATGAGCTAAAATAACTCACGAGAAGTTATTGTCCCATTAACAGGCAAGCTGGTGAGCGTGCAGCCCTAGGGAAACTCTGAGGGCCTTCATGGGTTTCACATACGTGTGCATATGCCTTTCAGGCAGACACTACCTGAGGAAGAGAATAGGAATTTCACCTGGGAAGTTTCATGGGATTAGGCTCAGAAAGTTTGAGAGGGAGTATGAGTCAGATATAAAACTTTAAAAATAACCCAGCCCTCAGATTCCTGTTTGGCAAAACTCGACTTAGCAAGAGTAAGTTTAGATAACAGGTGTATGTTTCAGAAATCAGTAATGGTTTAAAAATATGAGTTGTGAAAAAATATAATGATACTCAATTTTTTTTCTCATAGCACTAGGCATTGTGGAGCCATTTATTGGATGGTTTCACTTTATACTAGTGATACTTTATGTTCCTGAAATTGCATTCAATTAAAGATTCTTTGTACTCTTTGATAAAGGAAGTTCATTGTGCTGCAAAAGAGAAGCCTTTCTTTAGGCAATTTGTGGTTATGGAGCATCAGAAGGTACTTGGATCTGAATTCAGGGAATTTCTGGAAGAAGTCATACATTTTCATTTCCAAGATGCACATGAACTTTCATATTATCTTAAATGCATCGACAGTCATATCTTGCTTTACCCCTGTCTTTTAAAAGTTAATAATATTTGTGTTTTCAATGATGAAAATTAGGCATCTTCATTTAGAAAATATAGAATACACTGTAAAGTATAAAGAAAAAAACAATTTCAGAGATAATCACAGTGAAGCTTTTCAGTTATTTCCTTGCATTATTTGATTTCTATTTGTTCCTTCTCTTGGGATAATATTTGTTGAGTGATTGCATACTTCTTCGTCACAAATCCTACTAAGATCAGTTTCTCGGTATAAAAAAAATTCAAAATGAAAGAATATATTATGACTGTTTTTTGTATAGAAGATTATAAAAGGAATGGCAGTGATAACACTCCACACACTTGATGCAAGGAAGTTTCACTGCAGATTGAATTGTTGCAACAGATGCAAGGGAGGGTGATTACATTTTTATTTCCCAAATGAATTAGTTTGTCTTTAGTGTTTCAGGTTCATTCTAAGGGTGGCAAGTGATTCCATCCTGAATCACTCTGATATGTATTCTGTGCTGAATCCAAGTATTATTCCAAATGGCAAGTAACTCGGTTGACACATAAGGCAGTGTTTGACTGCTGTTGGGCATTTACAAATTGGCCATATTTTTTATAATGCATAAAGCCCTACAGTGCTAATGAAAAAGAGTTTATTATCAAAGCATCTGTACCATGAATCTTTCCCACTGAACCGTGGGGGAAGATGTGGAGTCACTCTTTCTGGCTATGTAGGTACTTTTATTCAAAAATGTGATTTTTCTAAATGAAAACATTTTTTTTAACATCTGTCTCAGTTTCTAAAATGTGAATTTTCTTCAGCCTTTTAAATGTGTTTCTTGGTCTTTAAGTTATTTTCGTCCAATTACTCAATTCTGATTCTCTTACTTTTCTCCAAAAAGCTTGAGTGTAATATAAATATAAATCAAAGGGTACAGTCTTACAAACTATGGTATTTTAGTAAGGAAGTTCATCTGTAAGCTCTCAAACAAATACCTGTGAGTCCACATGGCCTAAACATCTGCCATGGGTAAGGTGGTGGGATTGAGGCCACACACCCAATACTTGGATTGGGTAATGATCATAATTCATAGCAGATATAATGATTTACATACTTGGAAATGTTTGATTTTAATTCTATACAAAATAACATCACAAAAGGAGAACATTAAGTCACCAAGGGAACAAAAGGCACTAGGGATGCATGAGTCTTCTTGCACACCTGGCCTGATATACCACCCCATAACTGTATGCCTTGCACACCTGAGCTAATGTGAGTACCAGCCCATAGCTGCACACGTTGCACACCTGACCCAATGTGAGTGCCAGCCCAAAGCTGCATGCCTCATATACCTGACTCAATGTGAGTTAACAGCCCACCACTGCACACGTTGCACACCTGACCCAATGTGAGCACCAGCCCATAGTTGCATGCCTTGCACACCTGACCCAATGTACCAGCCCATAGCGGCATGCCTTGTGCACCTGGCCCATTGTGAGTACTAGCCTATAGCTGCATGCCTCACACACCTGGCCCAGTGTGAGTACCAACCCATAGCTGCATGCCTTGCACATCTGACATGATGTAAGTACCAGTCCATACTGCACACGTTGCACCCCTGACCCAGTGTGAGTAACAGCCCATAGCTGCACACCTTGCACACCTGACCCAGTGTGAGTAGCAGCCCACAGTTGTCTGAATACCTTGCACTAAACCCCTTGACTTACCATTACAGTAATTCTAGATATCAGAAGATATGTCTGTATAAGTGTATGTACAACAAATAGTACGGATTTCTGATCACTTTAGTTTATTATTTTGAACCATTTGTTTGGCTAATGGTTTGGATTTACAGAACTAAAGATAAAATAGGAAAGATTAACTTGCTGTTTTTATGCTTGGGCTGAATTTGCTTTAAGTATTCAGAGCCCTTAAATGATAAACTTAGGTGCATTGAAATTTTAACAAGTTTATTTGAACATTTAGAGATTCAGGAATCAGGTATCACCAGACTTCCAGCAGCTCTCCACTTATGGGTGGGGGTGGCAAGGGAGGAAACTTTTGTAATGTTCTTCCCAGAAGCAAGACAAAGAAAATGCCTCTTGTTGGTGGAAACTCCCTAGTTAGAGGTTAGTTGGTGGTTTCTAATTGGTTAAATCTCAAGTTAGACTTTAGTTAGGGTTTCGTTTCTGACTGGTTAAGCTTAAGTTTCCTTTTACTATTTACATTGAGTTGAATTTTGGTTTGTTTACATAGGAACTCAAGAAGTGAAGACTTCTCAGTCTAATGGCCTCCCAATTATTTTAGCATAGCATATATTCTTATAAGATCACATAAAATAAATGGTAGGTTTCTATTTAATGAGTTTCTTTTTTAAAAAATGACTTTATCTCTGGTTCTAAACAAGGGGGATTACTTTTAAATTCACATAAAATTTGTTTTAAACAACTGGCCAATATCATTATTTTTTGGTGATTATAATTCTCGTTTTTACTTGAAAATTTTACCTGGGAATTACTCTGTTGGAGGCAATATATAATTAACAGGGAAACTGAAGATGTTTATCAGATCAGTGATTCTGCTTCCAGTAGCCACACTTATTCGTCTTTTCCAAAGGATATATTTTAGTCAAGTTTACACAATTAAAGGAAATACATGCTGAGTGGTATGAAATCAGAGATTAGCAGCGAATGCAAAAAGGAGTAGAGTCCCATTGTGGAAAGAGATCCGAGGTAATGCTGATTTTCACGTTGTGTTTACATTAATTATGACTTAGGACAAGCAGCTGGTGATGGAAAAGGAACGGTGCTTTTCATTGCAGTCTTTTTTATCCTCTTCCAATCAAATTATGAACCCCCACTTTAGGGTTTAAAGGTTTCCGCTTCTCTGTCCCTTACCTTCTCAGGGCTGGCCCCTATGCACAGGAATGTCCTTTAAGATTCTCTGGGCTTCTCTCTTTCTTCTACCTGTTCTCCCCTTTCTTCTAATTGGCTTATTTGATTAGTTATCCTATATATGTTAAAAGGTCTCCTTGTTGTCTGCTGGCTTTGTTACCTTTTGTCCAATATTTGCCAAACATTAGTGTTCTTAAGTATTAGCTAGGACATTTGTTCAAAATTAGGATGCCCCTCCCAGCTCTGCTGATTTAGGTGGCTCAGGGGGTGTGCTTTTAACAAACTGGTGGCCGACTGACATGCCTGGGAAAGATTTCTAACCATTCTGTTCCTTCTGCTATTGTGAAAAAAACAAAAACTAAAACTAAAACAAAATAAATGAATCTGTATTTTTTTCCCTGCTTGAGTGGGGAGAATATCGGCCTGGTACAACAGTTACCTATTTAGTTATAAATAACTAAGAACATACAGTTGGTCTTCCCTGGGTTCTGCATCTGCAGATTTAACCAACCACAAGCCTAAAATATTTGGAAAAATGAAAAACAAACAATACAACAATGAAAATCATACCAATAAAAACAATGTGGTATAACAACTATTTACATGTATTACGTGCTAGATATTATAAGTAATCTAGAGATGATTTAAAGTATATGGGAAGATGTGCGTAGGTTATAGGTAAATACCAATCCATTTTATATCAGGGACTTGAGCATCCATGGATTTTGGCACTCGAGGTTGTCTTAGAGCCAATGCTCTGGGGATACCAAGAGACAGCTGGAAATAAATAAATGTACAAAGGCTTCCTATTTCCCAGATCCCATGAACAAACCAACAAAGGGCTTTGATAATAATTGAATAACTTATTTGCATGTGCATGTGCTACAGACTAAGTAGTGAGAGCTTTTCTCCTACCCAGGTCCACACAGAGTTCATCCAAATGTATTAGTTCATGTAGTTATTCTTTCAAGATTCTGTGTTCATCAAATATTTATTGAACCTACTTTATGCCAGGAAGCATCTTAGGCATTAGAGAAACAAAGATGAAGCATCTTCTCTACCTGATGAGGACTTTCTAGTCCAGCACAAGGGTTGGCAAGCTGGGGCCCCAGAGTTGCCTCCTGTTTTCATAAATATGCTTTTATTGGCACATAGCCACACCCACTCATTCACACATCTTCCGTGGCTGCTTTTGACCTAAAACTGCAGAGATGAGTAGTTGGGACATAGACCACAAAAGCAAAATATCTGCTCTCTGGCCCCATAACAAAAAGTATGCTGATCCTGGCCTAGTGGGTGAGACAGGGGCACAAGCAATTCAATTCTCCAAGGGAAGTCTGAGTAAAGGGTCCTGAAAACAGCAAGAGTAAAGGGATATGATGGTACATGGATCTGAAGAGGCTGCATTGAGAAGGTGCTCCTCCAGCTGGGCCTGAGTGATACGTGAGGAATCTGGCAGGGAAGACAGAATCACATGGGAAAAGTCAGAGATTCTGATGAGGCTGAAAAGTGCTTGGCTCCGTGGCACCTGTTGGTGACAGAGAGGGGGAAGTAATTAGAGGTGAAGCCCTGAGCATTCGTTGGGGTCAGATTATAAAGAAGTTTAGACTTGGTCCTCTAGGCTCACTGCAACCTCTGCCTCCTGGGTTCAAGCAATTCTCCTGCCTCAGCCTCCCGAGTAGCTGGGATTGCAGGTACCCGCCACCATGTCCGGCTAATTGTATTTTTAGTGTTGACAGGGTTTTACTGTGTTAGCCAGGCTGGTCTCGAACTCCTGACCTCAAGTGATCCACCCACCTTGGCCTCTCGAGGTGCTGGGATTACAGGTGTGAGTCACTGTGCCCGGCCAGAATCTTTGATTTAATCAAGCTCCCATTGCTCTGCTGGCTTGGTAAATTTGAGAACCTCTGCTAAAGTCATTGAGAAGCCCAGGAGATTTCTACGTTTATGTATTCAAATAATCATGTTTGCATTAGGAAGATATGTCCACCATATTGTGTGCAGGACATGCTAGAACTTGCAGAATTTGGAGCGAGGCATGGCAGTTGAGGGTTGTGGATCAGGTGAGGGTACAGGGTGCTTAAACTTAGGCAGTGATGATGGAATTGGAGATGAGAAGCCAGATTTGAGACATGTTTCAGTGCTGGGTTTGACAGCAATTGATGGCCAACAGAATGGGTTGGCTGGTGGCAAGGATCAAACCATGCAGTGAATTTTGGGAGTGTGACTGGGATACAGCATATAGGAGAATGAGCTGTAATTCTTTGATTATTAGAAGATACATGAGAAAAAAAATCTCAGATTTGTATGAATACTGAAGATAACCTAGAAAATTAATTGTATGTGGAAATAATTTAAAGCATGAATAGTCCTAGGAAATCACAGGTTAAAGGAACCATAGAAATACTCAGTTGGCATTTTTTTCAAATGAAAAATTATCTCTGTTAACTGAAAAATGGAAAAGAACAAATCATATACCCAGTGGACCCACAAAGACAAAAGTCGAGAGTTAAATTTAGAGCAATAAATCGTCATCTGTAATCCTCACAGCACTGAGAGATTTGCAAGTAATAATTAAAGCATAATAAAATGTAAACTATTAGTGTAATTATTAACAATATTGATTAATAACTTTTACCCTAAATATATTTGTGGGAAAATATTTTTCTGATTTTATATCTCTGAGATTTGCTGGCAGCATTGTTCTAGTTATTGCATGCCATTAAAATGTATCTTTGTTGTTTCATTCTACTTGCTAAGTAATAAGAGGCTATCCATCTACTTTTGCACCTTTTAATCTTGGTATTTAAATATATAACAATGCTATTAAAATGGTTTGATCTCAGTTTTAATGTGTTCTTTGAAACTTATTTCTAATAACCAAGACTTTTAAGGAGCTTGAAATGGTCTTTCTGGGATAGGGAATGAAAGAAGTTAATATGATTCTGGGAGAATGGGTACCGGACACACATAACAGCATTAACAGCAACAAAAATTAAATTACAGTTATCTTGAACTTTGTATAGCCTGAAGAATACATATTTACTGTTTTTGAGGAGGGTAGAGAAAATTCTGATTGAGGAGATAGTAATCGCATGACCATATTATAAATTTGTCACCATATTTTAAAATATTTTAGAAAAAAATTTACAAAAGAATTAAAACTGTAATTTAAATGTGATCTCACTATTTAAATATAATGTTATACTGTTTGGAAAGGCTTTGTAATTTTGACATTTAATTATCTTCTGAGAAATCCATGAAAAAACTACATGAAGCAGACATTTTTTAGGATGGTTATGACCACAAAATTAAAAGGCTCCTAGAATTTGCTTATAGTCGACCAGCATAATGGAAAGTCTTGGAAATCACAATTATAGATAGGTTGGTGAATTGGTGAATTATATGAGTTACATGATTAAATTAAATCATTATATTCTTTAAAGTTACTGATATGATCACGATGTTAAATATTTACATTTAGATAAACTAATTTTACAACAACATTTTATGTTTAAAAGGATATAGTTACTATTTTTCCTTAGTTTATTGGTTGATTGATTGATTGATTGAGACAGAGTCTTGCTCTGTAGCCCGGGCTGGAGTACAGTGGCAGGATCTCTGCTCAGTGCAACCTCTGCCTGGCATGTTCAAGGATTCTAGTGCCTCAGCCTCTCGAGTAGATGGGATTACAGTTGTGCACCACTATGCCTGGCTAATTTTTTTGTATATTTAGTAGGGGTGGGTTCTCGCCATGTTGGCCAGGCTAGTCTCGAACTACCAACCTCAGGGGATCTACCTGCTTCGTCCTCCCTCATGCCTGTAATCCCAGCACTTTGGGAGGCCCAGGCGGGTGGGTCACCTGAGGTCAGGAGTTCGAGACCAGCCTGGCCAACACAGCGAAACCCCATCTCTACTAAAAATACAAAAAAAAATTAGCTGGGCATGGTGGCATCCACCTGTAATCTCCACCACTCTGGAGGCTGAGGCACAAGAATTGCTGAATGCCTGCAATGGAGGTTGCAGTGAGCTGAGATCCTGCCACTGCCCTTCAGCCTGGGCAATAGAGTGAGACTCCATCTCAAACATAATTTGTTATCTTCAAAAGTCTACCAGTGCAATTGAAAATGTGGGTATCATGTAGGATGTCACTGTACTTGAAAAGTTCTATGCCAGTTAGATGTTGACAGCAGTGAGGATGGAAGGAAACTGGCAGTGAGGAAAGTATTGTGGGCCGGAAGCTGGTGCAGGCACAGGAGAGACTAGTCAGCTCTCAGACTCCCCCAACTGGCTCGTGGGCAGTGTGTGTTTTGTCTCCAGATTGTCTCATGATTGGCCTTGGTCTAAACTTTTATTAGACACCAACAAATATTTCTGTCAACACTGTTGAAATGTCTTTATACATTTACTTGGCTTCTGCCTTCATTTGCTCTAGTACAAAATACAAATCTACCTTCCTTAATTCTTCTTTTCTCGGTTATAAGCAAGCCTCTAACTCACATGTTCAATAGGAACTTGTAATTTTTTTCTTCGATTTTATAGTCATATTCATCAGAGACCAGTTGAGTTATTCTAAGAGAATGTCATTTTAAAACACCTGTGTCTTTCATAATTTATGGAGGTCAAAGTTAAGTTTTATAGTGTCTCTAGATGAAATGAGTCATTTAGTTAATATGCTCATGATGGCTCAACCTTTTCTTTAATGCTGGCTGCATTTTATTACTTTACATGAAGATACAAATGAACTTCATCTATTAAGGTCCCCACTGCTCCCTCCGAGAATATATTGTTGTGCTTAGTGATTTGTTTCTAATAGGCCGCTAGGGGAAGTGATGGGACCCAGGAATGAGTTATTCAATCCTAGAGTCAGTAAGAAAGAAACTTTGGTGAAGACGTAGAAAACCCATTCAGGTGTCTAGTGGGGAAACGAAGAATGGGCTTTAATATTGTGATTTTTGCATCTGCCAAATTTAATAGCTTTGTGATTTGAATTATTCAGCCCATTGGATCTATGTACTGCTCATATATTATTACTCCTAAAAGGAATCTGGTTTATTGCACGTGAATGTGCAATGTCAAATTTTATTCCATGGCATTTGAAAAAAAAAAAAAAAGTAGATCCATACCAAGGGAAGAAAAACTCATATTTTTATTTACTATAGCCACAAAACTGAACTGTTACACTTTGGCAAACTCTTGCTTTTCACTTTGGTAATGACAGGAGAAAAATAGAAGTATAGAACCATTCCCCCAAGCTATACAACTAATACATTCAAAGAATCTAATCTCTTAACCTCTTGCACCACTGCCTTTTCCCCTGAAGAATGGCAATAGTCCTTATTACTACCTATTTACATCTGGGGTGTTATGAAGATTAATGAGATCACTTAAATGCTTTGGGTTGCTCAGAGCATTGCCCTATTAGGGAGACTGACCCTACGTGCAACATTTGGTTAGCATTTACAGTTGGCCAGGGGTCAGAAGCATTACTTCTTCATGTTGGAAAGGCTGGTGGCTTTTCTCCTGAACCTCACACATATTGTTTTCCCTCCTCTGTGCTCGCACAATTGCAAGATAAAGTGATTGCCTCTTGTGTAATACCCTGGAGGACAGCCACTTGCAGGCTTCCATAGATCTTACTTTAGTTTGTGAGTAGCCCAACACCAGGGAATATCAATTTTTTATCCCCTTTAGAAGGTTTTCTTTCTTTTTGTAACCTTTAACTGTAGGTCATTGACCTAAACTGTGATGAATCAAGCTGTCTTGAGAGATTGCAAGTCCCTTATGTTGCCAGCTGGCTTGGAATTTTTCCTACAGCAAAAATGCATTTGGAGTTGTACGTGGGGCCAAATAGTTCGAGGAAAGAGATTTGAGAATAGCAGAATCCACACTATGTTTTGTCAGATTCTACTTCTTGGGATGTGATTAGGGAATTCTACAGCTGTTTTACTTATGGTTCATCTTTTAAAATATTATTTAAAATAGCTGAAAATTGTAATAAGATAAGGTGAATACTAAATTGTTTGTGTAGCGAGGCATTTGACTACTTAGGTTTTACATGGACCATAGTCATTTATTAAACTAATATTTAGGCCAGGTGCGGTGGCTCACGCCTGTGATCCCAGCACTTTGGGAGGCTAAGGCGGGAGGATCACTTGAGGTCAGGAGTTCAAGACCAGCCTGGCCAACATGGTGAAACCCTGTCTCTACTAGAAATACAAAAATTAGGCATGGTAGCACGTCCGTATAATCCCAGCCACTGGGGAGGCTGAGGCAGGAGAATTGCTTGAACCTGGGAGGCGGAGGTTGCAGTGAGCTGAGATCATACCATTGTACTCTAGCCTGGGCGAAGAAGCGAGACTCCATCTCAGAAAGAAAAAAAAAAAAAATTAAAAGCACCTACCAACTCTGTGCCTTAAAAATCAAACAAATAAAAAGCAACAAAAATATAACCAATCAACTGGCATGAATATACACATTAAATAGATGTTGATCTGTATAAGACGATAAATAGTTCTGACAGGTGGAGTGTTACAATTTTTAAGAAAGCTTCATCAGCTGATTTTATTATTAACAAATACATAAGTACTTATTACATAAATTTATACTATTAAAGAATTATTGTATCTATTTTATATGTTGAGGTTTCTTTTAAGATTATTTTGAAATAAGTTACTCAGTTGTGAAAAATAACACATGAAAAACACTTCTCAGGAAATGATTTAAATTTGCCATAATAAAAAGATTTTTGTTAGATGGCCATTTATTCATAGAACTTAGGCATTGTGTGTGTGTGTGTGTGTGTATATATATATATATATATATATATTTTTTTTTTTTTTTTTTTTTTTTTGAGACGGAGTCTCGCTCCGTCACCCAGGCTGGAGTGCAGTGGCGCGATCTCGGCTCACTGCAAGCTCCGCCTCCCGGGTTCATGCCATTCTCCTGCCTCAGCCTCCCGAGTAGCTGGGACTACAGGCACCTGCCACCACGTCCGCCTAATTGTTTGTATTTTTAGTAGAGATGGGGTTTCACCATGTTAGACAGGATGGTCTCGATCTCCTGACCTCGTGATCCGCCCGCCTCGGTCTCCCAAAGTGCTGGGATTACAGGCCTGAGCCACCACGCCCGGCCGGCATTGTGTATATCTAAACATGGTCATAGTCTTTTGGGAATTTGTTGTATTTAAATACATTGAGATAATTGTATAGTTTATCTCTTTCATTTCATAAGTTAAGAAATAGGGCTATTTTTAGAATTAGGTACGGGCAGGGAGTTATTCAGGCAAAATAAAAAGAGAGAAAAGAGGTGCTATTTAAACAGCCAGACCCGTAGGCTCAAACTGTTCTCCTCATGGGGAGACATACATCACAGCCAGATCACAGTCCCAGAGGTGAAAATTGATGGCCTAGGATCAAATTTGTTATTAGCAGAACTAAGACTTGAATTTTCTTAAAATGGTTTGTAAATGGTCCTGTAAATGACCAGTGAAGATATGAAATACTCATAGCATAAGAGCTGTTGCTGTGTTTGTTTCTGTGGGTGTGCATGTTTGGTGCAGGTGAAATTAGGAAGGGGACATTGAATGACTAATAGGTGAGGCCATGAGGCATAATGGGACAAGGGACATTAAGACGGGAGGCTTGTTTCTAATCCCAGGACTTTCTCTGAAGCCTTACACTATTGGACAAATCTCACTGCACTTCTTAATTTATAAAAGTTTCCTCATCTATAAATCGAGGGGTATATACTTTTTCGTGACAGCTTAGTTCTCGATTTCTTAGACTCTATATTATTAGATTAAAAATATGAGAATGGGGTAAAATAATCACCAATTTTTATCTTGCAACCCAGAAAATACTAGAAAAAGAAAAGTTCAAATCCTCTGGTGCTTTCCTTCCTGGGGTATCGGATGTGGTGATGGTGATGGTGGTGGTGATGGTATTTCATAGTAAGCGTGCCCCTCCATCCTCTCTGCCCCTTCCTTTCACCTATTGAATACCTCTGCCATATTGATTTGTTATTGCTTGTGAGATAATTGGAAGGGCACCATAGCTCTCTGGTATTTGGAAGGAGAAGAGGTAGATGGTTGAACTCCTCTAGCAATGTTTCTGGACAGGCGGGGTACCTTACAACCCATTGGAAGTTGAGAAGCAGAAAAATAATGATCAGAAGAGTTATCTTTGCTTATGGAGATGTGGACTGAGAATGTGGCATATTTTTTATTATAAGCCGTTACCTTCTTCTGTGGAAAACACCTGAAAACTGGAAGCGGGTGTTGCATACGGGAATCTCTGTGTCTCCTCCACTCCCGACCCAAGTAGACAGAGATCTCTTCGCTTGATCTGCACAGAGCTCTACAGAGCACTGCAGACTCTGCTATCATCTTTTCTCAAAGGGCCTGACAGCATTTCCAGCTCTTCCTTTGGCTATGAGAGCTTCTTTTCAAGAAAGTTTCCGGAGACAGATACCATAGTGTGAACATAAATGTGCACACGTATGTGTGTGAGTATGCAAGAAAGAAGGAACCATGAGATATCACCAAAGCTCTTAGGTAATTCATTTACTAAATGAATGAGTTTCTTTTATTGGAAATATTTACTGAAGAAGTCTTTCTTAAAATTGCCAGTGGGTTGAAAAGGGGTAGGACCACTGGATTCCAGGACCAATGACAAAATAAACATAGAAGTTGGCACCATTAATTGATGCTTACAGTAGGTCAGACTTCATTCTAAGTGTTTTTCTTAGATTTAAACCTCACAACAACGCTAGGGGATGGGTTTGATTATTAGCTCCATTTTACAGATGAAAAGACTAAGGCGTAGAGAGAAATGCTTTCTTCCTGAGATTGTATAGAGGCAGAACTCCAGCTTTTGCATGAATATTCTTAATCGCTAGGTAATACTGCCTCCCATAGCAAAGGGGCAGCCTCTTGAAACCAGAAAGACAGTGAGAAATATGTGGGAGTGGGGAGCTGAGCTGCCCATAGAGGCGATGGGTGTGCAATGCCAGTGATTTCCCTGGTGCCGCTGTGTACTAGTCTGTTCTCATGCTACTAGAAACACCGGAGACTGGGTAATTTATAAAGAAAATAAGTTTAATTGATTCACAGTTATACATGGCTGGGGAGGCCTTAGGAAACTCGTAATCATGGTGGAAGGTGAAGGGAAAGCAAGCTTGGGCCTTCTCACATGGTGGCAGGAGAGAGAAATGCAACCCGGGGAAATGCCAGATGCTTATAAAACCATCAGATCTCATGAGACTCACTCAGTATCATGAGAACAACATGAAGCAACCCGCCCCCATGAGCCAATCACCTCCTACTAGGCCCCTCCCTGGACACATGGGGATTACGGGGATTAAAATTCCAGATGAGATTTGGGTGGGGACACAGCCAAACGATATCACACGTAAGCCCCACTTCTGAAAGCCTTGTCTGCATGTGTGTGTAGATTTCTCACTTCCCTTAGAGGAGGTGTGCTGGTTTCTAGGTCACATTGGGTGAAAGCTTGGCTGATGTTGAGATGCGAGTCACCCTCCAGTGCCAGCTACCTTGGCTGCTTCAACATACTCTTCTGTGTGTGCACCAAGTTCACATTTGTTCCTCTGAAAACGACTGTTGTTGAGACAGGATCTCTCTCTGTCGCCCACTGGAGTGCAGTGGCAGGATCGTGGCTCACTGGAGCCTTGACCTCCCAGGCTCCATCGATCCTCCCACTTTAGCCCCTTGAGTAGCCAGGACTACAAGCATGCATCACGACACCTGACTTATTTTTGTGTTTTTTCTTTTTTGTGGAGATGGGGTCTCCCTATGTTGCCTAGGCCTGTCTAGAACTCCAGGGCTCAAGTGATTAGCCCACCTTGGCCTCCCACAGTGCTGGGATTACAGGGCAATGTGCCTGGCCTGCAGATGACATTTCTGTTGGAGTCCTAGACTCATGGCACCGACTAAATCAAAAGACTTTCCTGTAATATTCCCTCCCCTCAGAGGTATCCTTTACCTGGTTTTTCATAGAGGGCTGCAGCATTATAATAAAGGACAGGGGAACTTTTCCTGAAATGGCTTTGTGATGGAGGTGGCGTGTGCCAAGCAGTGCTCTGGGAGCTTCTCTTGGGGTATATCAGAGGTGAGACTGGAAAGGTAGAAAGAGTGTGTTAAGGAGACTATTGCTGTGGTTTGGGGAAGGCTGTTTTCACTCAGTTTAGAGAGGTGGTACGCCCATGTGAGGGGGCAAATTGTGTGAAACCTGAATGCCCGGGAGGCAATGCCTGGATTCATGAGATAACTGAATGTGAGCCTGGTCCTCTTTCATCCTGCAGCTGTGTGTGTACATGTGCTTCTGAGTGCCAGCTGGCATGGGGGCTTCGTCCTCCCTAACTCTGTCCATACCATAGGGATGTTTCTTGGTCATCTCAAGGCTATACCCTTGGGCCACTTTGGCTGTCACTTGTCACTTCTACTGGGACATATGTCCAACTTATATATTTACCCCCCTCCCCACGATAGTGAAAATAGTCAACATTTATGCCTTATTGTTGTTGTAAAATTTCTCTCTTTGTTCCATAGAAGTGACCTTGGACCAGCCCATTATAACAACATCCTTGGCTTCTTGGAGATCCTGCCTCATGTTCATTTGCATCTTAGTTTGTTTACCTTTATGTGCCAGCATCTTCTTGCCATTATTATTTGTACTGGGGCTGACTTTCTCCTCCCTTCCTCTTTGGGGTGCTGTTGGTGCACATTCCTGCCCCATCTTCCCATTTACATGATGCCAGGATTTCAGTTAGAGGCCGAAGCAAAGAATACTGAGGGAGGTGAATGAGTTATTTCTAAAACCTGCAACACTAGAGTCCAAAGCCCGGTGTAACTAATCTGTATCTTTTTTCCCTGTGCTCTACTGATCTCCATTGCATATTTCACTGTTCTTCCCCTTCTTTGTTGAAATTGATAGTTTTCTTTTCTCTGATTTCCTATTTTGCACTTGGGCAGTGAAACTGACTCTTTGAAGCCCTTGATGTCATCAGTTTCCTTTGGTTTATATTTCTTTCTTTTCTTTTTTTTTAAACCAAATTCCATAAACTGAAAATTATATTTATGTGTGTGTATATATATATATATATATATATACACACACATAAATACCCTGATATATATCATACTTGCATATACACACACACACACACGCACGCACTATTTATTTATTTATTTATTTTTGAGACAGGGTCTCACTCACCTTGTCACCCAGGCCATAGTGCAGTGGGGTGATCACAGCTTACTGCAACCTCCACCTCCCAGGATCAAGGCATCCTCCTGCCTCAGCCTCCTGAGTAGCAGGGACCATAGGCATATGCCACTATACCTGTATAATTTTTGTATTTTCTGTAGAGACAGGTTTTGCCATGGTTCCCAGGAGCCTGGCAACCTCCACCTCCCAGGATCAAAACATCCTTCCGCCTAAGCCTCCCAAAGTGCTGGGATTACAGGTGTGAGCCACCATACTGCACCCAAGTTCATAATTCTAAACTTTTATTACATACTGAATCCATCCTACAAGGTAGAGTACTGTGAACCTCAGAGCATTGCTTGAATTCAAAATCTTAATTATAAAACATAGGGAATTTAGGTGATGATTAAAAAGGAAGACCTATGAGGAATGTTTTTACATCATCTTGCTTAAGTGAAACTCGGTTTCAGAATGGAATGCCCATGTCCTTTTATTTATTCCATATAGATCAAGAGAGCCAGTTAATGACTTACACTTACCGTAATTATGTACAAACACACCCCACTTATTCGTTAGCTTTCTCACCAATCTCAAATGTGTATTTGTTGACATCTTGAATTCCTCTTTGTACTCTAAGATCCAAGGAAAGTAGTGCTAACCATATTCTTAGAAAGAAGATGCTTTTGAAGTCAAAATTATTATTTTATTTTCTTTGTTCTTGAAATTTTTATAAACTCTTCACTTTCTGGGATTGATTAAAAATAAAACTGCTCTCTTTTTGTATTTTGTAGAAACTACCTCTTCAGGTTACAGCTTGAGGATCTGTCTCTCATCCAGGTAGGTGCAATTTATTTTTCTCAAGCTTTCATTTTCCATTCAATTAACTCACTGTTTGAGGAGATGAAGACAGATGTATGTAAAGGTGTTAATCCAGGCTGAGCAGGCGCTCATTTCCTCAGCGGGTCAGGCCTCAGGACTAAGGCTGCCCTACTTGTTATGAGTCATCACCTCCCTTAATTCCCAATTAGCCTTTTCCTCCTGCCAGGTGGCCCTCTTTGTTCCGTGGATATGATCCTGATTTATCCTTCCTTAGATGAGAGACCATTCAAGGAACATTACCTCAAAGCCTGGATGCATTCGTTTCCCCACAGCAATCATCGATTATTATTTTGATGCATCAATTTCTTGTAAAACAGTTTTGTTTCCTCTTTATAATTTATATTAACATAAATATGAATACTTGGGTTAAAAGCTAACTCTAACAAATAATAAAGGGAAATAGATCAAAATGAAATTTACCTCCTTCTGTTGTTGCGGTTTGGACAATGGATCTGAGATCTTGTGCTTACATGAAGTATTTATTTTAGTAGCAGATCTGAGTCACAAAAGCCCACTTTTCCCTCTAGTCTTTAAAAAGTGTCTCCTAGAAAATAAGAGAGTTAAGACACAAATATCTTCTTCGCCAAGATTCTGGAACTCCCTGTGGACCATGCCAGAATCTTTGGGCTGTGTAGAGTTTGGAAAAAGTTCTTCAACCCATTTTAGTCTCACTCTCATGTACTAGAGCTCTAAGAAGTGATTGGAGAGGATTTTATATTATTTTATTCTCTCTTTAATGCTGCTGCTTTTGAGCATTCAGGGATCTTCAGAGCTAGGTTTTAGTATTAGATCTATCTTTTACTTTAGCAGGGTGTTAAAATCAGCCAATCCCAAGCTAATATTGATTAAAAAGCAAGGGCTTTGAAGACACATGGACCTTATTTGTGATCTAGTTCCATAACTTTCTAGGAATTATTGGTTACTCATCTGTGAAATGGCCACAGATCACTACCAACTCCATATTAGCATGGTAAAATATAAGTAAGACATTCAAAAGAGATAAAACATAGCAATTTATCAGTAATTTTTATTGTTTTTGATTTTTTAAAGTGCTAATAATAATAATCTCCATTATAATAGTTTAATCACAATTGACAATAAATTGTCTTTCTACTGCAATTTAGTATATATCTGGAGTCTTTCATTGAGCTAATTGAGTGGTAAAATTATGAATTTATTATTAAGGAATCAGAATGATCAGCGATTTGAAGACATTATTTTCGGTGAAATAAGCCAGTAACAGAAAGACAAATACTGCAAGAGCTCACTTATGTGTGAAATCTAAAAAAGACAAACTCTTAGAAGCAGAGAGTGGACTGATGGTTTCCAGGGGCCTGGAAGGTCAGGGAAGGTGTTAGGGAGATGTTGGCCACAGGACAAAAAATTCCAATTAGACAAAGGAATAAGTTAAAAAGATCCATCGTATGACATAGTGACTATAGCTACTAACAATGTACTATATGCTTGAAAATTGCTAAGAGAGTAGATTTCAAGTGTCCTCACAACCTAAATAAATAAATAAATAAACAAATAAAGGTATGTGAGATACTTGCATGTTAATTAGCTTGATGTAGCCATTCCACAACGTATACATATATCAAAGTGACATGTTGTACGCTATCAATATATACAGTTTTTATGTGCCAATAAAAAAAAAGCGATCAAAAATTTAATCAAAATGCCATTTTAAAGATTGTTTTAGACAACATTTTCTAAAATCTGTATCTTTTAGTAGATAGAAACTACATATATTCATTTTGATTCTCATGGTATACTCTCTGGCATATCACATGTGTTAAAAAGTGAGCTTGGGTGTGCACAAGCATATATTTACATATACACATTTATTTCCAAATTTACTAGCTCTGTCAGCTAAGAGGGTTTAGAAGTATTGTCTTAGTAGCAGTGAACACACTTCATACATGTTACTTTGTTTCTAAACTTAATTCTCCATGAAAACAGATGAAGGATTTCTTGAGAAGTGACTTAATCTAGAGTTGGGCAGGGAGAACTCAGATAAGACTGGAAGAGCTTGTTGTTTCAGAAATTAAGGAAAATATTTAAAGAATGATGAGGGTGTGTCACAAGAAACTAGGAGCCAGCTTGAAGTGAGCTCACTGAAGAAATCTGGGACAGTTTGATTGTCAAAATAGATAATGCCAGTAGTAGATTATAACACATTGAAAAACATAAGAATCCATGAGTAGATACTAACATAAAACATAAATGAATGAGTAAACACATGCCAACTAATAAATATTGAAGGAATAAATTGATTAGGAGATCATGATTTGGCAACCATTATACTAAAAATTGACTTAGGTAAAAGTGATCAATGGATGCTTAATTTATGGGTCAGAGTTTGATGACAGCCAGAATATTTTTATTAATAGTAGTCTTAAAGTACTTACCTATATGATACTTATTAATTACAACAGGTAAACTTATAACTTGATAGTAAAGAAATCTGGCAAATAGCCCATGACCAAATAGTCAAAGATCAAGGGGAACTTCACCAGCAATGGGACAGAGTTCAGTGATTTGATGCGTGGAGGACACAACAAGATGTCCTTGATATATCAGCCAAAAATTATGACTACTAACCTTATGAGGAACCATCAGATACACTGAGGGACATCCCACAAAAAAAAAAACTGGCCTCTACCCTTCAGATATCACAAAGTCATGAAAGGTATGAAAAAAGAATAATAAAGAGCTATTCCATCACAAAGCTGAACAAATAGACATGGGGTTCAAATGCAATACTTGACTCAAATTGAATCTTGGAGCAGATATATTTTTTCTTACTCTAAAGGACATGATTGGGAAAACTGGAGAAATTCAGATGTCTGGATAAGATAGTAGAAATGTATTAATATCAATTTGTTGATTTTGATAACTGTAATGTAGGAGAATGTCACTGTTTTTTGGAATAACATGCTAAAATATATAGGGGTAATGGGTATCATTTGTGCAACTTATATCAAAATAGCTTTTACAATTGTTATACACATACATACACAGAAGCTATACATGTGTACAGAGGCAAAAATAATAAAGCAAATATGATACAGTGTTAACAGGGGAATCTAGGTGAAGGACTTATGAAAGTCCATTGTGATATTTTTGCAAGTTTTACTAACATGATGTCCAAATAAATAGATGCAAAAAAGTGAGGAGATGTATTTCCATTAACTCATGTGTATATATTTTTGTGAAGTCAAGGAAACTAATTGTACTTTTCTCATCATTGCCTCCCTTGGTCTTGGCTGCCTTCGGTGGAAATCAGGTTGCAACTATTGATGGGATTAATGAGCTATTACTGAAGTGTAGGATGCCCATCAGTACCACCACCTGGTGAGAGCTTAGTCTACTGACATAGCACCAAGCAAGAAGACAGTGACTGTTTGAACTGCGGTTTTGAAAATGCAGCTCTAATGATAGAGGTCAGACTGCGGTACCATTGGTGCAAAGCAGGGCAGTTCTGCTTTTTCATATTCTGTGGCTGTGTACGGAGTTCTGTAGCCTACTGTTTACTTAGCCTGGAGAGAGAAGGCTGGCACTTCTTCATGACACACTTTTTTTTTTCTTTTTAATATATCACATGTCTCCAGCAAAGAGGTCTTGTTGGTTTCTATGAATATTTTATTTTAATTTACATAACAGTTCCCAAGGGTAACAGAAAGGAATAAGCACACTGGTAGACAAAGGGTGTGATAACAGTGCTGTCTGATAGAAGCACCATGTGTGCCAAATAGGCAATTTAAGGTGATCTGCTAGGCACACTGAAAAAAGTACAAAGAAGCAAGGGAAATGACTACTAACAGTATATTTTACTACCTTAATATGTCCAAAATATTTTAATTTCAGCATAGAATCCTTATAAGAAATTAATGATCTGTTGCACTTTTTTTTTTTTTTTTTTTTTTTCTGGAACTCAGTCTTCAAACTCCAGTGTGTGTTTTATATTTCCATCACATTTGCATTTGGACCAGCCAGAGCTGAAGTGTTCCGGGTGGCTGGTGTGCCCCACTGGAAAGCGTAGTTTTAGATAATAAGTGACAGAACATTTGACTTGTGTGCCTTCAATTATTACGTAGAAAGATTGTTTTCTACCACAAATCATGGGGGTTGATTTGTATATCTCAGGTTAATATTTTTCCCCTTTTCTGTCTCCAAAGTTAAAAATTGTTGTTTAAATGTAGAAAAGTGATGAAACAGATCAAGGAGGACAACCAATTTCAAGAAAACTGGAGACAATGAGAAATGAATGTGCTTCACCAGTAGACTTTATTTAACACTAGACAGGGCATCCTTGGGTTCTGCCCCTGTGCGGGACAGAGGTTCACCTCCAGGTGGCAGTTTGCATTACCTGTGTCTCTCCTGATCACCTGGGGGCAGTTTCTACCTTGTCTGGTCATGTCATGCTGCGTATTGTTTTCCAAACTGTAGGCTATTTTCCAACTTGAAGCATTTGCTCTTGCTGTCCTGTCTCAAACACCTTCACCCTCTTTATCTTCTTTTTCTTGGAGAAAAAGACTGCCCATCCTTGAGTTTCACTGGAGACATCACCTCTTGGTAACCCATCCTGTGTCTGCTTGGCTGGTGACCCTCTGAGGCATTTCACAGCCTCATAGCCTTTATTTCTGACTAGTACTTATTGCCTCGTGTTGAAATTCATTCCTGTATTGTAAGAAGTGTTTTCTTTCTTTTTATTTGTTCAGAATTAGATGAAATTATTAGATTATGTTACCTGGAAGGTGGTAGAGTCAAAACAGATGGCTTACAAATTTCCATCCCTTGGTATTTAATATGTTCACTCTTCCCTAACCTTTTAAAACTTAACACTAATGGAGTGGTAGGTATACATGGTATTTTTGTCCCTAAATTCAAGAAAAGAAAAGAAAAGTAACGTTAACCCAGAAGCTAGAGTAATAAGAAATGCTTTTGGAAGAGACATCCTAAGACACTTGTGTGCATACTGTCACCCCAGGGGACAATTTGTGGATGAGACAGGTAATTCCTGACTGATATATTCATTCCTTACATACCAGCCACTTGTCTTCTCAATACTGTTTTTCAATTTTCCTATCTCCCAATTTTTTTCTCCTGCTTTAACATTGGTTTAGCAACAATGATGAGAAAGCAGATGCTGAATAATGATTCTTTCTTTTTTTCTACTTAGTGACATTCATAGGATTCTGGAGACCCCACTGCATTGTCCCTGTCAACTGCCCTGAAATCAAGGGTGGGACTTTCTGTCCAGCAGCCAGCACACTTCCTGGCTGGAGTAGGAGCACGGGGACACCGCCTTAGTGCACCCTCTCCAGTCCCCTCCCACCATTCCCCAACCTTATGATATCTATCAAGGCACTGTCACACATGGCGGCTCAGCTCTGTAGAACCATACTGAAATTCAGTGATGAGAAAAATAGGCTTTTGTGGGGTGGCTTCTGAAGGAGAAAACTCACTTCCAAGTCAGGTTGCCTGATAAATCTGGTGCAAGTAATATTTTGGACATGGAGTCAACATACTTCAAATCACAAGTCTCTTCCCTTTTGAGAAAAAAAAAAAGAATCTTGTCTTTTTGACACACTAGAAACATCACTGGTGGAGTTGCTAAAGACATGAAGATTTGAGCAGGAATTGGGATACAAGTACTCTGTTACCCTGAGAGAATGTTATCTGCATGAGGTAAATCTCTTGGCATGACCATATGCGTATTTACATATAAATGTACCATGAAGTAAAATGGCTCTATTTGGAATATTTCTTGTGATTTTCAGACAGCTATGCCTTAACATACTAAGAGAGGATGTCTCTTAACATCTAAAGACCAAGATTTGCTTTTAAGGAAATAAAACCTGTTTATCATCAATGACTAGAGAATCAAATATTAATTTATTTTCACGTATAGGGCACCTTTTTGATCAGAGACTATGATTTTTTTTTTTTTTTTTTGCAACTCACTGCGTGCTGAAGTTTAGCCATCTCATGTTGAAAACCAATCGTTTTCAGGCATAGCGATGGTTGACCATAATTTGTTTCTTCTACCTCATGTCATAATCATAGATTCAAATCTTCAGTATCAGTTTTCTTCTCACCTTAATCATGAAGATTATTTATAAGAACAGAGCTTTTTGAAAAATATAAAACTGCAGCTGGCCTCAAGACTAATTCACAGCGTTTGCCCATCTGGGATCCCACCGCAGATGGCTGGAGGTAGATGCTCGCTGAACAGAGTTCAAAAAACACAAAGGGGCTGCAGCTCATTTAACCTCACTGTCTTCCTGAAATTCTTTTGGGAAATAGCTCCAAATCCATTTTTATATTGTTTTGTTACTAACGGAAAGAAATTCACTGCCTGTTTCTCACTCACAACTGCTGGGATAAGCAGAAAAAATGAAATCTGTGTTCCAATTTGCCACCTGCCTCTCTATGGTTTCTAAATTGAAAACTGTTAAATCTCTCTGACTACATGATCAATATTGGCAGAGAATTCTCTCAAAAGTTAAAGTGGATATTAACTTCTTTCCTGTATATCTGGGTTGGGGGGGATTGAGTGTCAACATAAGTCAATTTTTAGATTAGAAGTTCTCAACTCCCGACAATTTTACCTTCTGGGAATATTTGGCAATATCTGGGGACATTATTAGTTGTCACAACTGGTGGGGAAGCTTTGACTGGCATCTAGCGGGTAGAGGCCAGGGGTTGTACCAAACCTTCTACAATGCACAGAGGAGGACCTCCCTATTGAGCGAAATTTACCTGGCTCTGAATGCTAACAGTGCCAACATTGAGAAACCCTGTGTTAGTTGATTGTTGTCTCAGTTTCCATATGTTTTAAAGAAGCCATTTTCTAATCTGTGATATTAAGATTACTTAATTGAACATATAAGATCTTTGATGTGCTTAGGGAATTTTTTGGTTTAGATTTCTTCATATATATGTTGAATATACATGTCTCCATATATGAAGAAATCCAAACAGTGAAGATTCATAGTTTGCATATATATATACACACACACACACATACACACACACACACCCCCGTATGAATCTTTAGTGGCCAGTTCTAAGGAAGCTGCTGGGATTCTTGAGTTTAAATTACTTCCTATTATTAATATGAAATTAAATTTAAAAATAAATTGAGGCAATTTATAATACCCCCTCTAATGGGTCATAACACTATAATATAACTACCCTCTGTTGGAATTCTTCTGTATAATTTAAAGCATGATATATTAATTAATAATTTACAATAACTATTCCAACAAGATATTCACATTGATTAATTTTTTAAATTATGTTTTATATTTATCGGGCAAGGAGAGACTTGTCTCCCCCACAGCTCTCAAAAGTCATGATTCTGAGCTCATTTTTTTTTTTTTTGCCTATCTTTATCATATGTTCTTAGTGTCATAGAAGTGGATTTTAAAGATTATTTTTATTAAAATTTTTCAGGAGTTAAAAACTGAGGTGTGTTGATCATAGTTAAGGTATTATTGGAACATAGACATTCATTTGCATGTTGTTGGCCTATAAGAATAAGTTTTATTTGGAATCCAGACATATTGCATTTTATTTTTTTGTAACATAACATCTGTGGCTACTATTCAACTAACTTGACCAGTAGCAACAGAGACTGTCTGGCCTACCAAGCTTAAAATATAAACTAAACTCTCCCTTTAAGAAAAGGTTTGTCACCTATTATCATACCTAGTACTTAGCAAGTTCTCAATGAATATTTCCTGAATTGATAAATGAACACAATATGACTCAGTTATTTATTTTTTTTTAGTTTATCAATGTTTGATTGGTGTGTTTATTTGGACTCCCTGTGTAATAATTACATGATCCCCAGTTGATCTTGACCCAGAAGTTTGTAACCTGAGACAGTGTTACCAACCGTCCTCCTCAGATTCTAGGCCCTTATATTTCATTTCTCCTCAGATTTTAGGTTCTTACATCTGTTCCCTTGGTGAAGATTTTCTGTCAGATGCTGTTTTATATACCCATTTATTCAAACATATTTACTCTACTTTTTAAATAACGTTCTGGAAGATTTATAGTTGATTATGTATATTTTATGTAGATGAGGACTAAGATTTTACTAGTTTCAGAGAATATGAGCCAAGTTGAGTTAACTGCCGTTAAAACAATTCCGCCCTCCTAGAAGCTGAACACTCACATGCAGAAGACTTATTCCTCCCTTGCAAGTGAGTCCAGTGCGGTCTGTGGGGCTTGGCTCCATGCTGCCATTCAGGAGGCCACAGTGTCCTCTGTCTCATGGTATCCTATCTTCAACCCATGCCTCCAGGGGCAGTAGGGAAGAAAGACAAAGTCGAGTGGAGGATCATGCAAAGGATCATGCCATGCCAGAAAGTGCATCCCTTGTGCCTAAATTCCACTGGCCACAACTCAGTCACATAGCTTCAAGAAACCGCAAGGCGGGTTGGGAAGCGTGGTTTGTATGCATTCAGACACTGACAGATATTAGCATTTTCTCCTAGTCAGTGCTAGGGAAAACAAGACTGGCCCCTGGGGATACACTTAACTGTTCCCTGTTCTACCCTCATCTCACCTTGCCTTACCATTCTAATTTTTTGCTACATACAAACAGATTTCTTCATGCTTCTAACATTTCTGTAAATAACAAGCAGGAATACTTTGAGCAAGCCACTTAACCTTTCTGTACCTCAGTTTTCTCTATAGTACATGTTGGAGAGGACAGCCAGGAAGAACAGTACACTGGGTTTATGCCTAAATTCTCTGTCAGGATTAAATTTTTAATATGCATCATCCTTCCACTTGCTCTTTCTTCTGTCATGCTTAAGTAATGCCTGAATTCCTGTTTGTTTAAGGAAAACATTCCCTACTAATTTGAAACTTGGCATTATGCTTATTTGATGTAACTTTAATGACCTAATTTGTCATGAAATCATGATGACGGCAACAAAAATAATAGCAGGCATCACTCATTATGCCCTTACTCTGTTCTTGGCTCTTTGCAAGCATCATCTCATTGAGTTCTCCAGTAGCACTAAAGTAGGGGTATTATTTTCAACATTCAACAGCAGAGGAGTTGAGGTCTAGAAGTTTATGTGGTTTAGCCAAGATCAGCCAGCTGTTAGGTGGTAGAGCTAGGGTTTGGACCTGGGTATGTAGGGCTCCAGAGGACAATTGCTGCTTTATTGTACTCATTTGTACTGGCCAAACTACCTCCTATAGTTGACATCTGCCTTACAGTGAATATAACTGTTAATTTTTAATTGAAGTTCATATATGAGTTTTAGGTCAGGTACCCTGGAAACACAATCTGAGACAGGGGTTCTCAAGCATGTGATTTATTTAAGGCATGCTCTGAAAGGGTAGGGAGTGAGTGACATAGCAAAGAAAGGCAGTAGGCAAAAATTTACTGTCAGCTGGAGTATAGCCTCAATCCAATCCCAGATACAGCTCTGGAGCATAAATAGAACCACTGTTGATCCCATTTGAGGTAAGGGCTGTGGCGATTTATAACCAAGTCTCCCTTGTTCTTCGGCTGTCAAATTTGGAGTGTTTGGTGACGTAACTTCCTGGTGAGGTAGCTCTAATTAACCAGGAGCAGTTCTCTAAAGAGTTGGGAAGCTATGAACCAGGATCAGCCAACACTGACAGCAGCCAAGCATACAGTATCCTGTTTCATAAGAAGAGCTGGATGGGGTGCCAATAGCACCCACTATGATTGATAATACTCAATACTTTTAGGTATCTTACTTAGAGTTTTCCTGATGTTCCTGACTCTGACTGTACAGACACTAGTCTCTGCCACTGAAATGAAGTGTTTATATGTCTTTGACAAAAAAATACATACTTTATTATTGAATTCATTCTTTTGTGTTGTGCATATCTTAATTTCTAATAACTCTCTTTATCCATTTCTAAATTGTTGCTTTGCTTGTGGCCTCAAAAACTAATTTGAAGATGCATGAATATTTTTGTTAGTCATGTATATCATTCAGTTTCATGAAATGAAGTCAGGCAATTTCTGTAATCCAATAGCAAACACTGTCTGACAATCACAAGCTGCTAGATAAATGGAGGGGTTCATTTCATTTATCTAAAATGCATTTCTCCTTCTATTTCAAAAATGGCCCCTGTACCTGCCATGACTGCTGAGTGACGGACATGCTCAGAATTCTCTGCCCTGTGTTCATTTCCCTTACCTGTATGCCCCTTGCAAAATGCCAACAAAAATAAATAAGCCGACGTACCAGGAAAACTCGTTGCTCCAAATTTTAGTAATGTTTTCTTGTTTGAGTAAGAGATCATGTGTTCTGTAAGCTGTCTCCCAATTACCTAAGAACCAAGTGAAAATAAAAAGCAAAGGGGAAACATAAATAATAAAAAACAAAAAAACAAAAAACGAGTCACATTGGCTGACCACTGTCTGGAGTGGATGGATTGAAACTCTTAATTTGGTGACTCTTTAACATGTAAGCCATTTGTCATTCAGAATTTATCGATAACTGTCACAGAGATGGGTAGAATCATTGTAGATAGGGCTGCGATGGGCAACACCCTTGTTTAACGTATGTTTGTCAAACAGTCCTTTTGCTGTGCTCTCATAGCTAACCTTTAAGAGTTTATATAATACTTCTTCATTAGAACACAATGTTTAATCTGCTTGTATCAATTCTTACTGTTGTGGGGGCTTTTGCCGCTTTTTCAAGTGATACTGCGTGATCCCTTCAATGATTTTATATGGGTTGGTTGTACAGTTTAATTTTTGAAATTCAGTTCTTTCAATTTTTGGTAATACTCAGTTATTATTTACATGCATCTTAGATTGCAGAGGCAAGTTGCCTATGCAGAAATTCTCTACTAAGAATAGTCTACTTCCTAAGAAAATAGACATGACTATACATGTAATTTTGGTAGTATTTGGAGTCCAAAGACCTCATGCAATTCATTGCCTAAAAATTGCTAAGCACCATTTGAATAAAAGAGCATCAAAATCACGTGCAATTTTAAACCATAGCCATTAGCTTCTGATTCAAGATGAAGGGAACATATTTACTGTTCTTTCATTGATTTAAAATAAAGCATTTAAGTGACAATACAGGTACATCAAAGGAAAATCTCTATAACACAAGAGACACCCTACCCAGCTCTCCTTATGGAATAGGGCACCCTATCCCTGGCTGTTGTGAGGGTTGGTTGATACTGGTTCATAGCCACCCCTTCCTCTGGAGAATTGCTCTTGGCTGATGAAAGTCACAGATGATCCAGTTAGTAAAGTTAGCAGTAGGTGACTTTAAATAATTATGATTAATATAAGGAAGAAAGTAGAGGATAATTTAAATAGATTAATTAAGGAGTGGAGAATTTTACTAGAACATTAGAATAAAAAAGAATTGAATAAATTTTCTATAATTTTTAAAAACAAACAATATCTGACATATGGAATTAAATGAATAATTTTAACAGCAGATTAGACATAGGAGAATATTGTATTAGTGAACTGGAAGACCAGTCTGTGGAAAATATTCAAACTGAAGTACAGAGAGGAATTGGACAGGGTAGATAAAAGAGTATGAGACACACATAACACCTTCAAAACTCTAACTCACATACAACTTGAGTCTCAAAAGGACAAGAGACAGAACAAGGCAGAAGCTATATGCCTAGTAATTATCACTGAAACTTTTCCAAAGTGATGAAAATTATCAACTCACCGACTAAGAAGTTCTGCAAACCTCAAATATGATAGATAACCACACCAGCACGTTATAGTCAGACTTCTGAAAACTGGTGGAAAAGGAAAAAGTCTTAAAAATAATCAAGTAAGAGAAAAAGACATAACCTTCAGAGGGGTAAAAATAAGATCCACAGCCAACTTTTCAAGAGAAACCACAAACTCAGGAGACAATGGAAGAAGCAGTTAGAACCCAGATCTTCCTGCTCATTCACTTTGTGTCTCAACACAGTGGTTCCTCTGCCATGCTGGAAGAAGACAGAAGTGCAATTCTGGAAGATGACAAAGCTGCTGATACATTGGACCGGGGACCCAGATATCCCTTGAGAACTTCCCTTAAAGAAG